>NC_140993.1:236806470-237191470 GCF_052327205.1 Somniosus microcephalus
CATGTGTGTGAGGCTGTGTGTGTGTTTGTGTGTGTGAGTGTGTGTGTGTGTGAGTGCCTGTGTGCATGTGTGGAGGTTGTGAGGGTGTGTGTGAGTGTGTGTGTGTCTGAGGGTGTGTGTGTGTGTGTGAGTGTGAATGTGTGTGTGTATTGTTAGATCCATGTGTTAATGGAGACACGGAATGCAGGAGTTGATTTAACAAGTGTTTACTGAACAAAGTCTGGAGGTGAACTAACTACACAAGACGCTATACAGGCTTATATACCTGAGTGGTCACTACTGGTACTACAGTATACAGGGGCTTCAAAAACATAGTTCCTCTTAAAGGTACATACACTACAATTCCTCCCCTTTTAGGTAAATAGTACATAACATTTTAAGTAATCATTAAATAACATTTTTACAAGAACAATAATATACACATTTGCTGAAGTTAATCAATTACAAATTCAGTCTCTCTGGAGGCTTCCTGACTCGGTCCGGATAATGCCTCGGTGGTGTAGTAGGTTCTTTTGGCAAGGTTGATTCGGCTTCAATGCCAGTGTCGGGTTCATCTGGTTCCAGTATCACCGGATCAGAGGTAGATACTATGGGTATCTCTGCTTCATCACTAGGCGTATAGAGTTGTGGTGTAGGTTGTCCTTTTTCGGATGACTCTATGATCTGGTCAGCATGGCGCCTTATTATGCTTTCTCCAATGTCCACAGTATACATCAGCGGTCCTAGTCGTGTGCAAATAGTTCCAGGCTGCCATTTCTCGGTACGGTAGTCCCGGGCCAAAACTGGTTGACCTATCTGGAAGGTTCTAGTTGGCCTTTCATTCATGCTTTGAAATTGCCGGTTCTCTACGTCCCTTCTGACGTTTGGCTTGACCAAATCCAGCCGGCATCTTAGGCTTCTATTGAAAAACATCATGGCGGGGGTTTGGTTTGTAACCACATGTGTTGCATTCCTGTATGCAAACAAGAAGTTATCTACCTTATGTTGTAGATTTATGTCTTCATTACCCATGGCCTTTATGGCCTTCTTGAAGGTCTGGACAAACCTTTCAGCCAATCCATTGGTGGCGGGATGGTATGGGGCGGACGTGTAGTGCTTAACCCCATTGTTTTTTAAGAACTTCCTGAATTCTTCGGATACAAATTGCGGTCCATTATCAGAACATATCTGTTCCGGCAGCCCATTCCTGGCAAATATGGTCCTTAATACTGTGATGGTTTTTTCCGTGGTGGTGGAGGACATCTTTATTACCTCCGGCAACTTGGAGTGTGCATCAACCGCGATTAAGAACATTGAGTCCATAAATGGACCAGCAAAGTCGATGTGTACCCTTTGCCATGGAGATGAGGGCCACTCCCATGGATGTAGAGGGGCTTGTGGTGGGGCGTTTTGGACCTTCTGGCATCCTAGACAGCTCTTGGTCATTTCTTCGATGTCTCCATCGATACCTGGCCACCACACAAACGCTCTGGCTAGGTTCTTCATTTTCACTCCACCCAGATGCCCCTCGTGAAGCTCCTTTAGCACTTTATCCTGGAGTTTGGGTGGAATCACCACTCTGGATCCACACATCAAGGTTCCTCGGCACACTGACAGCTGTTTTCTTCTTTAAGAACATAAGAACATAAGAACATAAGAAATAGGAGCAGGAGTAGGCCAATCGGCCCCTCGAGCCTGCTCCACCATTCAATAAGATCATGGCTGATCTGATCCTAACCTCAAATCTTCTATCACTCTGCATCCACCCGAACCCATGTGATCTCCCGGGAGAGGCGAAAAACCAGATAAAGACCCAATGGCCAATTTGGGAGAAAAAAATCTGGGAAATTCCTCTCCGACCCATCTAGGCGATCGAAATTCTTCCAGGAGATCACTCTACCCCTATATTTTCTACAGTACTTACCTTCTGTAAAGGCGATCTCCACCCCAGCCAGGAACAGGAATAAAACCATCTCCTGAAATCTAACACAGAATTAGAACACAGTAGGAGCAGAACAAGGCTACACGGCCCCTGGGCCCACTCCACTACCTACAGGGCCATGACCATTCCGAACCTAGACTCATGTCCAATTTCCTGCCCGCTCCCCGTAACCCTTAATTCCCTTTACTTCTAGGAAACTATCTATTTCTGTTTTAAATTTATTTAATGATGTAGCTTCCACAGCTTTCTGGGGCAGCAAATTCCACAAACCTACCACCCTCTGAGTGAAGAAGTTTCTCCTCATTTCAGTTTTGAATGAGCAGCCCCTTATTTTAAGATTATGCCCCCTAGTTCTAGTTTCACCCATCATTGGGAACATCCTCACCGCATCCACCCGATCAAGCCCCTTCACAATCTTATATGTTTCAATAAGATCGTCTCTCATTCTTCTGAACTCCAATGAGTAGAGTCCCAATCTACTCAACCTCTCCTCATATGACCACCCCCTCATCCCCGGGATTAACCGAGTGAACCTTCTTTGTACTGACTCGAGAGCAAGTATGTCTTTTCTTAAGTATGGACACCAAAACTGTATGCAGTATTCCAGGTGCGGTCTCACCAATACCTTGTACAACTGCAGCACTACCTCCCTGTTTTTATATTCCAACCCCCTAGCAATAAAAGCCAACATTCCATTGGCCTTCTTAATCACTTGCTGCACCTGCATACTAACTTTTTGAGTTTCGTGCACCAGGACCCCCAGATCCCTTTGTACTACAGTACTTTCCAGTTTCTTGCCATTAAGATAATAACTTGCTCTATGATTTTTCCTGCCAAAGTGCATAACCTCACACTTTCCAGTATTGTATTCCATCTGCCGAATCTCTGCCCACTTACTTAGCCTGTCTATGTCCCTTTGCAGGTTTTTTATGTCCTCCTCACTCACTACTTTCCGTCCCATCTTTGTATCATCTGCAAACTTTGATATGTTACACTCGGTCCCCTCCTCCAAATCGTTAATATAGATTGTAAAGAGTTGGGGACCCAGCACTGACCCCTGCGGAACACCACTAGTTACTGGTTGCCAATCTGAGAACGAACCATTTATCCCAACTCTCTGCTTTCTGTTAGAGAGCCAATCCTCCACCCACGCCAGAATATTACCCCCAATCCTGTGATTTTTTATCTTGAGCAATAATCTTTTGTGTGGCACCTTGTCAAATGCCTTTTGGAAGTCTAAATACACTACGTCCACTGGTTCCCCTTTATCCACCCTGTATGTTACTTCCTCAAAAAACTGAAGCAAATTTGTCAAACATGACTTCCCCTTCATGAAACCATGCTGAGTTTGTCCTATTAAATTATGATTATCCAAATGTCCCGTTACTGTCTCCTTAATAATGGACTCTAACATTTTACCAACCACAGATGTTAGGCTAACAGGTCTATAGTTTCCAGCCTTCTGCCTACTACCCTTTTTAAATAAGGGTGTTACATTAGCAGTTTTCCAATCTGCCGGGACCTTTGCTGAGTCCAGTGAGTTTTGGAAAATTATTACCAATGCATCCACAATCCCTACCGCTACTTCCCTCAAGACCCTAGGATGCAAGCCATCAGGTCCAGGGGATTTACCCGCCTTGAGTCCCATTATTTTACCAAGTACCACTTCCTTAGTGATTTTAATCGTATTTAGTTCCTCCCCCCCTAGAGCCCCCTGTTTGTCCAGTGTTGGGATATTCTTAGTGTCCTCTACTGTAAAGACTGATACAAAATAATTGTTCAGTGTTTTTGCCATCTCCATGTTTCCCATCATTAATTTCCCGGTCTCATCCTCTAAGGGACCAACATTTACTTTAGCCACCCTTTTTCTTTTTATATAACTATAGAAACTTTTACTGTCTGTTTTTATATTTTTTGCTAATTTACTTTCATAATCTATCTTCCCTTTCTTAATCAATCTTTTAGTTATTTTTTGCTGTCTTTTAAAGACTTCCCAATCTTCCATCCTCCCACTAGATTTGGCTACCTTATATGCCCTTGTTTTTAGTCGGATACTATCCTTAATTACTTTACTTAGCCACGGATAGCTATCTTTTCTTTTACACCCTTTTTTCCTCGGTGGAATATATATTTTTTTGGAAGTTGTAAAATAACTCCTTAAATGTACACCACTGGTCATGTACCGTCTTACCCTTTAATCTATTTTCCCAGTCCATTCTAATTAATTCTGCTCTCATACCTTCATAGTCTCCTTTATTCAAGCTCAGCATGCTTGTTTGAGATCCAACCTTCTCACCCTCTAATTGAATATGGAACTCAACCATGTTATGGTCACTCATTCCAAGGGGATCCTTTACTAGGACATTTTTAATTAATCCTGTCTCATTACACAGGACCAAATCTAAGGTTGCTTGCCCCCTGGTCGGTTCAGTTACATACTGCTCAAGAAACCCATCCCTAATACACTCAATGAACTCTTCTTCAAGGCTGCTCTGCCCAATTTGATTTGTCCAGTTAATATGATAATTAAAATCCCCCATAATTATAGCTGTTCCCTTATTACAAGCCTCAACTATTTCCTGATTAATACTCCGTCCAACAGAGTTGCAACTGTTCGGAAGCCTATAGACTACACCCACTAGTATTTTTTTCCCCTTATTAATCCTTATCTCCACCCAAACTGTTTCACTATCCTGCTCCTTTGACCCAATATCATTTCTCTGTATTATAGTGATTCCTTCCTTTATTAACATAGCCACCCCACCTCCTCTCCCTTCCTGCCTGTCCTTCCTGATTGTTAAATAACCTGGTATGTTTAATTCCCAGTCATGGTCACCCTGCAGCCATGTTTCTGTAATGGCCACAAGATCATACCCATATGTCATTATTTGTGCCGTTAACTCATTCATTTTGTTACGAATGCTACGTGCATTCAGATAAAGAACTTTCAAATATGTTTTGTAACACTTTGCGAGAATGCTGGCAACAGTGGTTCGCCATGTGCTGGCCATCCCTTCACCGTTAAATCGTAGACTCGTGAGAGAGTCGGGTCATTTCTCGTTTCCTTTTCAATGGTAGAATTTGTTACTGGTAGACATTCCACTATGGCTGAGTGGAACATCTCCACTGGGTCCACTGTAGGTGCCTCTTCTACCGTTGGCAACGGTAGGCGCGATAAACTGTCAGCATTCCCATGCTGTTTAGTTCCTTTGTATTCTATGTCATATTGGTGTGCCCCTAGGAAAAGGGACCACCTCTGTAGCCTTTGCGCTGTCATAATGGAACGCCCTTTTTAGGGTTGAATATGGAGACGACGGGTTGATGGTCAGTCAACAAGGTAAATTTTTGTCCGTGTAGGTAATGGTTGAATTTCTTCACTCCCCATACCAGGCTGAGTGCTTCCCTGTCGATCTGGGCATAGTTACGCTCAGCTGAGTTCAATGAGCGTGACGCAAAAGCTATCGGCCGCTCCGAGCCATCAGGGAATCTATGCGATAATACCGCTCCTATGCCGTAAGGGGATGCATCGCACGCCAGTCTGATTAGCAGTGATGGGTTGTAATGAGCCAACACTTCCTTGGACGTGATCAAGCCTTTGCATTTATGGAAGGCACGTTTACAGTCTTCGCTCCATTTCCAAATTACTCCCGTTTGTAGCAGTGCGTTAAGAGGGTGCAGAACAGTTGACAAGTTCGGTAAAAATTTATGATAGTAATTTATCAATCCCAGGAACGACCTTAATTGTGAGACATTTTCAGGTGCTGGGGCTTTTATGACCGCTTCAATTTTTTCAGGTGACTTATGCAACCCTTCTTCGTTAATTATATGGCCACAATATGATATTTGTTTCTGGAAAAATTCGCACTTGGGGCGATTTGCTCGTAGGCCCTGTTCTCTCAGCCTAGTGAGCACCTGCTCCAAATTGGCAAGGTGCTTGTTGTCATTTTCTCCTGTTACAAGGATGTCGTCTAGATAGCATTGAGTCCCCGGAATCCCTTGCAGGACTTGCTCCATAGCTCTTTGCCAGATAGCTGGAGCTGATGCTACTCCGAAAACCAGTCGATTGTACTGGTACAGGCCTTTGTGTGTGTTTATCGTGAGATACTTTTTAGAGGCCTCCTCAACCTCCATCTGTAGATATGCCTGTGCCAAGTCAATTTTGGTGAAACGTTTCCCTCCGGATAGTGAGGTGAAAATATCTTCTATCCTCGGAAGAGGATACTCTACCGTGTGAAGGACCGGGTTTACAGTCACCTTGAAGTCCCCACAGATGCGAATTTTTCTCTGTTCTTCAGATTTATCATTATTCAACGTTTTCTTCATGACTGGGACGATGGGTGTTGCCCACTCGCTCCAATCTATCTTGGATAACACGCCTGCCTTTTCCAAATTCTCCAGCTCTGCCTCGACTGCTGGACGAATTGCGTATGGCACTGGCCTTGCCTTTAAAAACTTGGGAATTGCCGCATCTTCCACTTTTATTGAAGCGGTGACGCCTTTCAAGGTTCCTAGTTCCTGTTGAAACACTTCTTTGGCGTTGGCCAAGAAGTCTTTTAATCGTTCAGGTATGACATCATCATCATTTTTTTTCTTACTGGTCACCGTCAGTGCCTGAATGGAGTGCCAGTCTAAACGTATCTTCCTGATCCATTCACGTCCCAACAGCGGTGGACCACCATCTTGCAGAACGTATAAATACAACTTCTGTATTTCCTTGCCGTTGCATACAACAGGCACCTTTATTTTCCCTCTGGGGTATACTTTCTGCCCCGTATATGTCTTCAAGATAATAGATGTGTCTTTCAAAGGTACATGTGGAAATAGCCGCTCGTAATCCCGTAGACTTATGACGGTCAGAGCTGATCCTGTATCTAGCTCCATTTTAACTGGGGACCCCGCTATCGTGAGGGTAACCCAAATGGTCTGGTAATCTTCTTTGGCAATTACATTATGTAATTTGAGACAGCTTAGTCTCTTGTTTCCGGAGTCGCTATCGCTCTTCTGGTCTTCGGAGCTACTGTCCGTCATCATTTGTACCTTTCTGTACTTTTCCTTATTGATTTTTTTTCTGTCAGTGGATTTTTTGTTTCCAGGTCGGCATACACGTGCAATGTGTCCCATCTTTCCGCATTGCCTGCATGCTTTGTCCTTGAACCAGCAGTCCCTCTGGTCATGGGTGGATCTGCCGCAGCGATAACATCTCTCGAAACCCCATGTCATTTCATGGGTGCCGAAGTCCTGTGGCTTTTGCTGTATCTCTGCAGCTCCTCTTGCTGCTGCTTCGTATGATACAGCCACACTGAAAGCCTTGTCCAGTGTCAAATCTTTCTCAGAAAGTAGCCTTTTCTGTGTTCCTTCACTTAGGAGACCGCAGACGAATTTGTCTCGTAGAGAATCTGCCAGTCCTGCCCCGAATTGGCAGTGCTTTGACAGCTTTCTTAATTCGGTGAGGTAATCAGCGTTATTTTCATTCTTGTGCTGATTCCTCCCGAAGAATTTGAATCGTTCCGCTATCAGCAGCGGTGTTGGGTTTAAGTGCTCCTGTAGGGTATCAACAATCTCTTTAAAATTCTTGTCCATCGGTTTGGCTGGAGTGATTAAGTTTCATAACAGCCCGTATGTCCTTGTGCCCATCAGATTTAGAAGTACCAATGCCTTTTTATCATCCTCTACTTCATTCGCTGTGCAATATACCTCCACTCTTTCCACATATGTGGTCCAATCCTTTATATCACTATCGAAAGCAATAATATTGCCAGTCTTAGGCATCCTGAAAATCAAAAATGGCACCTCCCGCGCTTTCCTTTCTTCCCTGCCGAGAAAAAATGGCGCCTCCCGCGCTTTCCCGCTGCTGCTGACAACTCTGTTCTCCGTGGTTTTTATTTACACAGATATTTTTAATAGTTGGAGACTTGTTCCCGCCGGACTCTCTGGGACTTTTCCCTCCCTCTGCTTGGTCCGAACGCCGGCCTGCTTTGCAGCGCCAGCCGTCTCCCGAGTGCTCCACCCTCCGTCTCTGTTTGCCTTCACCTTCCGACTCGCTGCTCGGCCCCGCTGCAGAGCCACCCGATTGAGCCCCAGCCCGCCGCCCAGGAAGGATTAGTGCAGTACCTGCCACCAGCCCGGCTAACTGGTGAAACCACAGTTTTTTTTTCTTTTTTTTTTTTCCGACCTTCGTCTGAGGAATCGATCTCCTTGAGGTGCTGCCGAATTGCAGGTAAGTCCGTTTCCAATTCGTCTCCACTGTTGTACCCGTGTGTTAATGGAGACACGGAATGCAGGAGTTGGTTTAACAGGTGTTTACTGAACAAAGTCTGGAGGTGAACTAAAAGATACAAGACACTATACAGGCTTATATAGCCCGAGTGGCCACTACCGGCATTACAGTACACAGGGGCTCTTAAAGGTACATACACCACACTCCTCCTGTAGGATTTGTGCAGAATTTAAACCACAATTCTTCCGCCCATCAGATGACTTACTCATACATGCAATGCAGCCTATGCAGAGGCTCAGCATAGACTTTAAAGGGCCATTGCCTTCGTCAACGCGGATAGTATATCCAAAGGCGGCCAGCTCCATCTTCCAGAGTTGAATTTTATTATTTTTGATTTTCGTGCACTTCCGGTTATCCAACATGAAGGCCACGGAGCGCTGGTCAGTTATGAGCGTGAAATGACACCAAGCAAGAAAATGACTCCATTGGCGTACAGCCTCGATGATGGCTGTTGCCTCCTTCTCGACGGGGAGGTAATGGAGCTCGCTACCCTGTAAGGTTCTGGATAGGAATGCCACGGGTCGACCACCTTGATTCAAGGTAGCCGAGATAGCCACCTCCGATGCATCGCATTCGACCACGAAAGGAAGGTTTTTGTCAATGGATCGAAGCGTGGCTTTCTCCAGCTGTCATTTGAGGAGGTTGAAGGCAGAAATAGCCATTGCTTCCAATGGAAAAGACTTCGCATGAAGCAGGGACTGTATTTTATCGGAGAAGTGAAGTATCCACTTTGCGTAATAAGCAAACATGCCAAGTGCCCGACGAAGAGAGCCGAGATTTGTAGGGGGAGGGAGCTCCTGAAGTGGACGAAGTTGCTCTGGGTCTGGTTTAATAACACCGTTGCCCACCCAGTGTTATGTTCATTAATAACTAGACATTCTTATTATGAACAGCTAGCTTCTAGCTAGTCATTTATTCAGTACACGTTCTCTAGGTACAGCATCTGTAGAGATTCAGCATGTGTACTTCTGTGTGCAGGCAGCCATCTTGACTACTGCCTTGTGGGTAGCCTAGTGCATCATGGGTAGTGTAGTCTTAAACACATACAACTAAATATACAGCTCTATACAGCTCTACGGCTCCATCTAGTGTACCACTCTAGAATTACATTACATCCCCCTTTCTTTGAGGTTAACAAAATCAATATCAATCAACTTTCAAGAAAAACAATAAAGATGATATCAGTAACACTTTTGTTAGTGCTCTATAAACATAAACATTTTCACAACAGTCAATACATTTTCAATATAGTTTTTCTTTGTACTCAAAGATTAAGTCTATCAGGCTTTTTTACTACACGTGTGGGTCTTCTCAGCACGGGTAAGTCTGATGTGTTTTCATGAGATTGTTCTGGTGGTGAATGACAAGATTCAGTTGCGGCATTGTCATCAATCTGCTCTTGGATAGTTTCTTGTGTTTTCAGGAGGGAACGGCAGTTCCTCCTGAGAATCTGTCCTTCCTCAGTTCTAACAGTGTATGACCTTGGTCGTACTTCCTCAAGAACTGTAGCTTTCCTGTTCCATGCATCTGGATCCTCATTCTTGACAACATCATCCCTTGTCAATGGTTTTAGAGTTTTGGATGACTTGTCATAGTATGATTTCTATTTCAGCTTTAACAGTTGAAGTCTCTGTCTCAGTTTCTTACTTTGCTGTTCTTTTGCACAGCAGGGTAGCGTGGTGCACAACTTGTGACCCATTAGTAGTTCAGCAGGTGAAGAACCACAGTCTAAAGGTGAGGCTCGGTAGCTCAGCAGGGCGAGATAAGGATCAGACTTGCTTTCTGTCGCTTTCTTCAGTAGCTGCTTGAGAACTTGAACACCTTTCTCTGCCTTACCATTTGACTGAGCATACAAAGGACTGGATGTGATGTGCTGAAAGTCATACTGTGCTGCAAACTGTTGCCACTCCTTACAGTTGAAGCACGGACCATTATCGCTAATGGCAATCCTGGGAATTCCATGTCTGGCGAAGATGGATTTCACATGCATTATGACACTGCTTACTGATGTGCTTGAGAGCAGCGCCATCTCAGGATAGTTAGAATAGTAGTCAATCACTATTAGATATTCTTTACCATTTAAATGAAAGAGGTCCATACCAACCTTTTAGCATGGTGCTGTTGGTAAGTCAGCTACTATCATTGGTTCCTTTGTTTGTTTGTTTTGGTGTTTCTGACATGTCTCACATTTGCCTATCATGTTCTCAATGTCCTTATTTATGCCAGGCCAATAAACAGTGTCTCTTGCTCTCCTTTTGCATTTTTCAATTCCGAGGGGTCCCCCATGAATCCTTTTGAGCATGTCTTGACGTAGAGCCTGTGGAATGACTATTCTGTTCTGTTTTAGTAATAGTCCACTTGCGACACTCAATTCTGACCTTATGTGAAAGTATTTTGGACAGGAACCTTTTGGCCAATCATGATGAATGTTTTCTATTACTGTTTGTAACACTGTATCTTTTATTGTTTCTTCTGCTATTTGCTTTGATTTTGTGTCTGACACGGGCAGCGCAGCAGTGACCATACTCACATGAACATCCACGTCTTCTTCAGTAGAGCTCACATGACTCATTGTGGGTGCTCAGGATAGTGCATCTGCTAACACTATGTATTTGCCTGGTGTGTAGATCAGTTCAAAGTCATATCTTTGCAGCTTCATCATGAGTCGTTGAATCCTTGCAGACATCTCATTCAGATTTTTTTTAATGATGGCAACCAGTGGGCTGTGGTCTGTCTCAACTGTGAAGGTGGGAAGTCCATATATGTAGCCATGAAACTTTTCAAGTCCAACTACCAAGCCTAGACATTCCTTTTCAATCTGGGCGTATCGACACTCAGTATCAGTCATAGACCTGGAGGCATAGGCAACAGGCTTCCAACCTTCACCCTCTGCTTGTAGCAAGACCGCGCCTAGGCCATCTTTTGGTGCATCCGTTGACACTTTGATTCTCTTTGTTGGGTCAAAGAAAGTGAGTACAGGTGTGGTTGTCAGCACTGTTTTGAGGTTCATCCACTCTTGTTCATGTCTTTCTGTCCATGTGAACTCATTTGTTTTATGTAGCAGGTCTCGCAGACAGGTTGTCTTGGCTGACAAGTTAGGAATGAACTTTCCAATGAAGTTTATCATCCCCATGATGCGTAGTACTCCTTTTTTGTCAGTGGGTCGGGGCATTTTGAGTATGGCGTTTACTTTTTCCATATTTGGCTCTATTCCTTTACCAGATAGAATATCTCCTTGGAAAATGACTTCCTGGACGCCAAACTGACACTTGGCTTTGTTGAGCTTCAGTCCATTCCGGCGTATGCTCTGTAGCACTTTAGTCAGTCTCTCATTGTGTTCTTTCAGTGTGGAGCCCCAGATGATGATGTCATCAACATAGACCCGGACTCCTTCCAGACCTTCAATTGTGTGTTCCATCGCTCTATGAAAGATTTCAGATGCAGATATTATCCCGAAAGGCATTCTGAGGAAACAATACCTGCCAAATGGTGTGTTGAAGGTACAGTATTTGGTGCTCTCTTCATCCAGTTTTAGTTGCCAAAATCCTTGTGAGGCATCGAGCTTTGTAAAGTATCTGGCACCTGACATTTCACTGGTGATTTCTTCTCGCTTGGGAATCTGGTAGTGTTCACGTTTTATGTTTGCATTTAAGTCCTTTGGATCCATGCATATTCTTAGATCATTGTTCTTTTTCTTTACACATACCATGGAGTTAACCCAGTCTGTTGGCTCTTCGACTTTCCTGATGACTCCTAGTGTGGTCATTCTGTCCAGTTCTTTCTTGAGCCGGTCACGCAGGGGTGCTGGAACTCTTCGTGGAGCATGTACGACTGGCTGAGCATCCTCCTTTAGCTGGATCTTGTAAGTGAATGGTAGAATTCCAAATCCTTTGAACACATCCTGGAAATTACTCACTACAGAATCCACTGAGTCATCTGGTCTGCTTATGGCACAGTTTATATGGTAGACTCTCTTGACCAGTTCTAAGTCCTCACAAGCTTTGTCACCCAGTAGTGAATCAAGTCCTTCAGCCACAACAGAAAACATGAGATGATGCACTTTGTCTTTGACTGTCACTTTAAGTCTGCATACACCTAAGCTATCTATTTTCTGTCCATTATAGCTCTTCAGTAGTACTGACTTTTTCTGTATTTTGGGCTTTTCTTTCATGTTTTTAATGTCACTCATACTGATTAAGTTTGCTTTTGCCCCAGTGTCTAGTTTCAATGTAACTAATGCTCCATTTACCTGCAGTGGGATCATCCATTTGTCCTCTTTTACTGCATTAACTTTATGTCCAGCATTGTTTATTCCTGAGGGCTGCACATTTTCTGTATCCTTTTCTATATTGTCACCATTCCTACAAAAAATGTCTCACTTAAATCAGTGTCCTCAATCATATTGACTTGTTGGCCTTTCTTTGTTTTTACTTTTGAAAAGCATTGTTTGGCAAAGTGATTCTTCCCATGACATTTTGTGCATATTTTTCCAAATGCTGGGCATTGTTTTAACTGGTGTTTGTAACCACAGCATCTACAATTAAAAATTCCTTCCTCCGATTGCTTTTCATTTCTGTTCTGCCCATGTTTCTTCCCTTTGTAGGACACAGCACCGACAGCAGCACTTACTACAATCGCATCATTATTGATTTCACTGAAAGTTTTCGCATGCTTTTGAGCTAGCTCGCTGGCTTGGCATATTTTCACAGCATTTTCCAATGTTAATTTGGTTTCTCTCAACAGACGTTCCCTGACCTTTTTATCATGAATACCAAACACAATTTGGTCACGAATCATGGTTGCTTTCAGCTCAGAGATATTACATGTCTGTGCTTTCAGTTTCAGATCGGTCACAAAGCTATCAAAAGTCTCATTTTGCCACTGTGTCCTTGAACGGAACACATATCTTTCATAGGTCTCATTCTTTTTGGGAGAACAATGTGTATCAAATTTCTTTAGCATATCGTCTAAATTTTCTCTGTTCTCCTCTGGATTAAATACAAATGTATTAAATACCTCTATCGCCTGTGGGCCTGCAGCCATGAGCAGCAACGCTATTTTCCTTGCATCTGGCTTCGTACCGAACCCGATGGCAGCAATGTAGAGTTCGAATTGTTGTTTGAAAGCCCGCCAATTGTAGTTGACATTTCCCGTGAGATTCAAAAACTCCGGTGGCTTCAAATTCTCCATGTCGCGTTTCACAATTTTGAGCAGATCTTCACCAATCCTGGTACCATGTTATGTTCATTAATAACTAGACATTCTTATTATGAACAGCTAGCTTCTAGCTAGTCATTTATTCAGTACACATTCTCTAGGTACAGCATCTGTAGAGATTCAGCATGTGTACTTCTGTGTGCAGGCAGCCATCTTGACTACTGCCTTGTGGGTAGCCTAGTGCATCATGGGTAGTGTAGTCTTAAACACATACAACTAAATATACAGCTCTACGGCTCCATCTAGTGTACCACTCTAGAATGACATGTCATTTATCATTACACCCAGTAGCCGAGAATGTTCACTGATGGCACTGATTTCACCGATTTGGATTCTTTTAACATTAAGTGGCGACGACAGAGAACGTCAAAAAATCTCTGAAGATTGGCGTCATGCTCCTTTTGATCATGGCCGGCAATAGTGATATTGTCTAAACACGGAAAGGTATCCGTCAAGTTCTCTTGCTGGACTAGGCCATCCATTGCCCGTTTGAAGATGGCCACCCCATTGGTGACCCCAAATGGAAGGTGACGAAAATGATAAAGCCGACCATTGGCCTCAAAGGCCGTATACTTTTTGTCAGAGTCTTTCAGCGGTACCTGATGGTACGCGCTCTTTAAATCGAAGGTTGAAAATACCTTGTGTTTGGCAAGGTTGTTGACCATGTCATCTATGCGTGGTAGCGGGTAGGCATCCAGATCGGTATATTGATTAATAGTCTGCGAATAGTCAATACACAGATGTTTCTTATGTTGTTTTAAAGGGTTTTTCACAATGCCGGCTCGATAATACTGTCAGCTAAAAGGCGAGAGATTTCTGCCTCGATAAATGCTCGGTCGTCTTGGCTAAAGCGCCGCGATTTGGTGGCTATGGGTTTACAGCGGGGGGAGAGATTGGCAAACAGGGAGGGCTCACCGAGTAAGGCCGCCAAGAGCGCACAAAACGGCACCTTAGAAATGGTAAGCTCCGGCTTCAACCCTCCAAACTCAAAAGTGAGTCTTTTGTGCTGCTTCTGGAAGTCCTGTCCCAGAAGCATATCGCTGCATAAGTTTTCGAGTACTCCGAGCCAGGTGGAGAGATAAGTGCGGCCATTGAGGATGAGGTTGACAAGACAGAAGCCAGAAGAATTGGTGGTCAGAGTCGTCAGAGCCATTGCAATCTCCCTGTCCGAGGGATAAATGCGCAGTTTTAACCTGCTGACAGCTCGCTTACTAATGAAGCTGTCAGAGCAGCAGGAGTCGATTAGCACGCTTAGAGTGTGCCCATTTACTGAAACCTTCGTGGCTGCATGGGACAAACTTTGGGGAAAAACAGCTGTGATGGGAGGAGGGGTAATTTTTCCTTTGGCAGCTGTAGCCTTAGCAGTGGTTCTTGGGGGAGGAGCAGCTCCATAAATAGCAGCTGTGAAGCTAACAGGAGCTCTCGACCGGTATACTTTAGAGGAGCGGCCTTTCTTGTTAGCAGAGGCCCGTGACTGGCATACCTTGGAAAAGTGTCCTTTCTTGCTGCAATGATTGCAGGTCGCATTACGAGCTGGGCAAAATTTTCTGTAATGGAACGTACCTCCACAAAAGAAACACTTTCTTCCTGATTGCCAGGATGCTGCTAGGGCGGGGTCGTCATCAGCAAAGGCCTCTAGGGTAGGGTCGTCGTCCATTAGAGTAGAGTCATCATCAGCGGGGGCATCCACCCGAGACCTATCGAAAGACTTAATAAAGGTGATAGCCGCCGCCCTTGCACGTGGTGGGAGATAAGTGTTTGCATTCTCCTTGGCCAAGTCCAGGGAACATGCCTGCTCATAAGCAGCCCGTAAATTGAGGGTTTTATTTTCCAGCAGGCGCTGACGTATAAAAGGGGACGCAATCCCATTGATAAAGGAATCGCGGATTAGTTCCTCTTGATACTGTTCAGCTGTAACCGCTTTAAGGTTACAATCTTTGCTGAGCCTGCGAAGTTTTTGGAGGAATTAATCAAGTGATTTCCCAGGCTGCTGCCGAGTTGTGGCCAGTAGGTGTCGAGCAAAGATTTCATTCGGGGACTTGACATATAGCTGCTGTAAAATTTGGATAGCAGCGTCGTAGTCTATACAGCCCTCAATATAATCATACACATGAGGGGATACGTAGTTAATAAGCATTCGTAACTTATTAGGGGCATCCGCCCCACATTCTTCAAGAAAGCTGCTAAAGGTACGAAACCAATGTTTCCATACCTTCACTGCCACAGGTGCATTCGGGTCCAGGTTGAGACGAGCGGGTCTAAGGAGTTTTTCCATGATGGATCAGTTTCTTGCCCAAGTTCCTTTCTGCGGTTTGAGTTGCAGCTGGTTGTTCCGAATCACCCAAGGCGTGGAGACGATAACAAGTCGATTAAATTGACGTAATAAAGACTCACTATGCACTTGGTTGTACATAAAGCAAGGCTTTAATCGACTTGTAACAAAACATGGAGGTCTATTTAGTAGTCACCAGCTTCCTGTTTCCAGACTGTCTCTGGCCAAGCTGGGCCCACGCCCGAGTATTTATACTCCTCGGATGGCGCCCTCAGCTGGCCGTTCAGTAGTACTTCCTGAGTTACTTCTTGTAGAAGTTGCGATTTATGATCGTGTGGGTGTGTGTGTGACGGTGTGTGAGGGTATGTGTGTGAGGGTGTGTGTGAGTGTGTGTGTGTGAGTGTGTGTGTGAGAGTGTGTGTGTGAGAGTGTGTGTGTGAGTGTGTGTGTATGTTCTGTATGTGTGTGTGAGGGTGTGTGTGTGTGACGGTGTGTGTGCGTGTCTGTGTGAGTGTGTGTGAGTGTGTGTGCGTCTGAGGGTGTGTGTGTGCGTGAGTGTGAGTGTGTGTGTGTGAGGGTGTGTGTGTATGAGTGTGTGCATGTGAGTGTGTGTATGAGTGTGTGTGTGTGAGTGTGTGTGTGTAAATGTGTGTGTGTGTGGGTGTCTGTCTGTGAGTGTGTGTGTGTGTGTGTGTGTGTGTGTGTGAATGTATGTGTGTGTGTGTGTGAGGGTGCGTGTGAGTGTGAGGGTGTGTGTATGTGAGAGTGTGTGTGGGTGAGGTTCTGTATGTGTGTGAGTGTATGTGTGTGAGTGTGTGTGTTTGAGGGTGTGTGTTTGAGGGTGTGTGTGAGGGTGTGTGTGTGCATGAGTGTGAGTGTGTGTGTGTGTGTGAGGGTGTGTGTTTATGAGGGTGTGTGTGAGGGTGTGTGTGTGCGTGAGTGTGAGTGTGCGTGTGTGAGGGTGTGTGTTTATGAGGGTGTGTGTGAGGATGTGCGTGTTGGAGTGTGTGAGTGCCTGTGTGTGAGTGTGTGAGGGTGTGTGTGAGAGTGAGGGTGTGTGTGTGTGTGACGGTGTGTGTGAGTGTGTGTGTGAGTGTGATGGTGTGTGTGAGTGTGTATGTGAGTGTGATGGTGTGTGTGTGTGAGTGTGATGGTGTGTGTGAGTGTGTGTGTGTGAATGTGTGTGTGAGGATGTGTGTATGAGTGTGTGTGTGATAGTGTGTGTGTGTGTGAGTGTGTGTGTGTGTTAGAATGTATGTGTGTGTGTGTGAGGGTGTGTGTGTGTGAGTGTGTGTGAGTGAGTATGTGTGGGTGAGATTCTGTGTGTGTTTGAGGGTGTGTGTGTGACAGTGTGAGTGAGTGTGTGTGTGTGATGGTATGTGTGAGTGTGAGTGTGTGAGGGTGTGTGTGTGAGGGTGTGAAGATGTGTGTGTGTGTGAGGTTGTGAGGGTGTGTGTGAATGAGGGTGTGTGTGTGCGTGTGTGTGTGTTTGTGAGTTTCTGTGTGTGTGTGAGTGTGTGTTTGTGAGTGTGTGTGTGTGAGTGCCTGTGTGTGTGCGGGAGTGTGTGTGTGAGTGTGTGTGTCTGTGAGAGTGTGTGTGTGTGTGTATGAGGATGAGTGTGTGGGTTCGTGTGAGGGTGTGTGTGTGACTGTGAGAGTGTGTGAGTGTGAGGATGTGTGTGTGTGTGAGTGAGTGTGAGGGTGTGTGTGTGAGTGTGTGTGTGTGTGTGTGAGTGAGTGTGAGGGTGTGTGTGTGTGTGAGTGAGTGTGAGGGTGTGTGTGTGAGTGTGTGTGTGTGAGTGAGTGTGAGGGTGTGTGTGAGGGTGTGTGTGTGTTTGAGTGTGTGTGAGTGTGTGTGTGAGGGTGTGTATGTTGTATTGATTTCTTTGTGGGTTCAATGATGACACATTCATGAAAGAGAATGAGTTTTAATCTAAAGTCTGTTCAACTCTTTATACAGCATTTCAGGAGACATCATGCTAGTGATCCATCTAGAACGAAACTGAAACTAAACTAAACTGCCTTGCTTGTCTCGGTCACATGCCCTCTGCTGGTCAGGCACAAGCAATCAATACATGCAATCATGCTGGTAAGGCATCATAATCGAACAGGCAAATACCATCTCTATTTGCTGATATCATTACATCTCCTTTTCTTAAAACAAAAGTATTTTACTTTTAACTAACAACATGTTTTCTTTCTTCTTTTTGTTTTCAGACACAACATCTACATAGAACTCCTCTATGTCGCTTTCATCTACTGCATGGACCTTGCTTTGTTGCAACTTGGTTCTTGCAGCAACGGGCATAATGGTTGTTCTTGTTGCAACTATTGCATGTTTTACCATATGCTGGACACTTTCTTGGTGTATGCTGTGTACCGCATCGACTACATGTCTTTCGATTGTCCCTTTCATTTTCGTTCGCTGGCCACGCCTCTTTTTTCACATTGGCGCTCTTTTTGTAAAACGGTTTGTATCCGTTCATTCTCACTGCATCCACGTTGCAGCTATTGTCACTGAACAGCTCCTTTGCCTGCAACTTCACAGTCTCTGTAGCCCTACACAGTGCTATGGCTTTTCCCAGGTCTAGATCTTGCTCTCTTAGCAGTCTTTCCCTTAGACCATTATCTGGAATACCACACACCAGTCTGTCTTTTATCAGCGAGTCTGTCAGTCCCCCAAATTCACATGATTTGCTTCTGTTTCTCAGTTCAGTCACATACTGATCAATAGTCTCACCCGTTTTCTGTACACATGTGAAAAACCTGTGCCTCTCAAACGTCACGTTACGTTTAGGTATGCAGTAGGCCTCAAACTGTTCCATTATTTTATCTAGCTTCATTTTGTCTCCATCAGCAGCGAATGTGAAGTTATTATACACCTCCAGCGCTTCATCACCCACGACATGTAAGAACAGTGACGATTTCCTTTTATTACTTTTCTCGTCAGCTCTGATTGCTGATAAATACAACCCCACACGTTGTTTGAACCTTCTCCAATTTTCAGCCACATTACCTGTCAACTGAAGCGTCGCCGGTGGGAGTAAACCTTCCATTTTTCACTTCGTTAGCTATTTTTTAATGGTAAGTAACGATGTTCTCTTTTGGCTTGCTAATCTGTGGAGAGCTGATTTAACTTCAGATTTTTCCTCTTCATCTCTTTCAATCACTTCTGACACCATGTATTGATTTCTTTGTGGGTTCAATGACGACACATTCATGAAAGAGAATGAGTTTTAATCTAAAGTCTATTCAACTCTTTATACAGCATTTCAGGAGACATCATGCTAGTGATCCATCTAGAACGAAACTGAAACTAAACTGCCTTGCTTGTCTCGGTCACATGCCCTCTGCTGGTCAGGCACAAGCAATCAATACATGCAATCATGCTGGTAAGGCATCATAATCGAACAGGCAAATACCATCTCTATTTGCTGATATCATTACATATGTGTGTGAGTGTGTGTCAGGATGTGTGTGTGAGGGTGTATGTGTGTGTGTGAGGGTGTGTGTTTGTGTGTATGTGTGTGTGTGTGTTTGTGTGAGGGTGTGTGTGTGCTTATGAGGGTGTGTGTGTGAGGGTGTGTGTGGGTGTGTGTGTGTGTGAGGGTGTGTGCTTGTGTGTGTGTGTGTGTGTGTGAAGATGAGTGTGTGGGTGTGTGTGTGCATGTGAGGGTGTGTGTGTGACTGTGAGAGTGTGTGTGTGTGAGTGAGTGTGAGGGTGTGTGAGTGTGTGTGTGTATGAAGGTGTGTGTGTGTGCAAAGGTGTGTGTGTGTATGTGAGGGTGTGTGTGAGTGAGGTTCTGTATGTGTGTGTGTGTATATGAGGGTGTGTGTGTGTGAGTGTGTGCATGTGTGTGAGGGTCTATGAGTGTGTGTGTGTGAGGGTGTGTGTCTGAGTGTGTCAGTGTGTGTGTGTGAGGGTGTGTGTGTGACTGTGAGTGTGTGTGTGAGTGTGTGTGTCTGTGAGAGTGTGTGTGAGGGTGTGTGTGAGTGTGTGTGTGTAAAGTTGTGTGTGTGTGTGAGTGTGTGTGTGATGCTGTGTGTGTGTTTGTGTGTGAGGATGAGTGTGTGGGTGTATGTGTGACTGTGAGAGTGTGTGTGTGTGTGAGTGAGTGTGAGGGTGTGTGTGAGTGTGTGTGTGTGTGTGTGAGTGTTTGTGTGAGTGTATGTGTGTGTGTGAGGCTGTGTGTGTGTGTGCGGATGAGTGTGTGGGTGTGTGTGTGCATGTGAGGTTGTGTGTGTGACTGTGAAAGTGTGTGTGTGAGTGTGTGTGTGTCTGAGGGTGTGCGTGTATGAGCGTGTGTGTGTGAGGATGTGTGTGTGTGAGGGTGTGTGTATATGAAGATGTGTGTGAGTGCCTGTGTGTGTCTGAGGGTGTGCGTGTATGAGGGTGTGTGTGTGTGAGTGCATGTGTGTGTGTGAGCATGTGTGAAGGTGTGTGTGTGTGAGGTTGTGAGGGTGTGTGTGAGTGTGTGTGTGTCTGAGGGTGTGCGTGTATGAGGGTGTGTGTGTGAGTGCATGAGGGTGTGTGTGTGTGTATGAAGGTGTGTATGTGTGAGAGTGTGTGCCTGTGAGTGTGAGCGTGTGCGTGTGTGTGAGGGTCTATGTGAGTGTATGTGTGTGGTAAACCACTGTTATTGTATCCTACTGTTATCGTTATTGCATATTGTTACCTCTGGTTGGCGCTGTGTACCAATGCATGCCTCAGCTGGCTCCGCCCACATGACCAGGTATAAAGGTGGGTGTTTTGGCAACCCACTTCCTTCTTGGAACCAGTTGGCCACGAGAGGCATGCTCTGTTCTTTAGTTAATAAAAACCTCTTCATTACTTTCCTAATTCATCGCCTTTTATGGAGTAATTGATAAGCGTATCAATTTTATTAACTAAAAGTAAAATGTCGACACCTGAACAGCAACAACAGCAGGCGTTGCTGCGAGCCCTCAGACCAGCATGCCTGGACCTCGACCCTCAATCAGCGGGTTCATCGACCAATTTCGAACACTGGCTGAGCTGCTTTGCATCCTTCCTAGAAGCCTCCGCCGTGACATCGGAGGAGAACAAACTGAAAGTTTTGACCGCCCAGGTGAGCCCTCAAGTATATACACTCATCCGGGACGCTACTACGTACACGGCGGCCCTCAAACTACTAAAAGGGCAATACACGCGCCCAGTGAACACGATTTACGCCAGACACCTCTTGGGATCCCGCAGGCAGCAACCGGGGGAATCGGTAGAGGCATTTTTACGGGCGTTACAGACACTCTGCAGGGACTGCGACTGTAAGGAGGTAACGGCTGCGGGGCACGCGGAGGGACTTACCTGTGATACCTTCGTTAGGGGCCTCCAGTCCGACTACTCCCGGCAGAGACTGCTCGAAAGCAAGGAGCTCGACCTGAAGACGGCCGTAGCCCTTGCGCTCTCGTTAGATGCGGCCCACCGGAACCTCGAAGCATACTCACGTAACGGCGCCACGCCATGGCCATCGCGACCTTGGGACATGGGACCGCCACCCCCGGTACCAACTGCTGCAGCGATGTCCCGAAATCAACCGGGACCGCCGCCCCCAGTACCAACTGCAGTGATGCCCCGTAACCAGGCCCAAAAATGCTATTTCTGTGGCCAGTTAAAACACCCCAGAACGCGCTGCCCGGCTAAGACCGCTACCTGCTCGGGCTGCGGGAAGAAAGGCCATTACGCCAATGCCTGCAGGGGGAAACCCGCGAACGCCAGCAGCGCCGCGTGCGAATCATGGGGGCAGCCATCTTATCCGCCATTTTGTGCACCTCCGGCCGCGTGGGGACCTAAATCATGGCCGCCGCCATTTTGTCCGCCGCACTCAACCGCCATTTTGTCTCCGGACTCGACCACCGTCTCGTCGGACGACCATATCAACTCACTAAGCCATACACTGGCCTCCGTTACGCTGGATCAAGCCCTGCCTCATCATCTGTCCAGGTCCATGATGGACATCACGGTAAACGGCCGCGCCACCACTTGCCTATTTGACAGCGGGAGCACAGAGAGTTTTATTCACCCCGACACGGTACGTAGCTACTCCCTCACGGTCCTGCCAACACGCCATCGGATTTCTATGGCGTCTAAGTCCCATTCAATGGACGTCGGCGGCTACTGTGCGGTGACCCTTTCGGTTAGGGGCACAGAATATAAAAATTTTAAACTTCTTGTCCTGCCCCATCTTTGCGCTGCCGTGCTGCTAGAGCTGGATTTTCAGTGCCACCTTAAAAGTGTCACATTAGCATACGGTGGACCCCTCCCCCCACTCACAGTCTGCAACCAACACCTTTTAAATCGCCCGCCGCACACCACTTGCAGCCTTTCCACACTCAAAGTCCCCCCCCCCTTGTTCGCTAACCTCACCCGCGACTGTAAACCCATCGCTACCAAGAGCAGGCGGTACAGCGCCGGGGACAGAGCTTTTATTAGCTCTGAGGTGGAGCGGCTCCTGAAGGAGGGCATTATCGAAGGGAGCACCAGCCCCTGGCGAGCCCAGGTTGTAGTCGTTAAAACCACCGATAAACGCCACCTGGTCATTGACTACAGCCAAACCATAAACCAGTACACTCAGCTGGACGCATACCCCCTTCCTCGCATATCTGATATGGTCAATCAGATTGCGCAATACAGAGTATTCTCCACCATTGACCTTAAGTCAGCGTACCACCAACTCCCCATCCGCCATGAGGACCGCCAGTATACTGCCTTCGAGGCGAACGGCCGCCTCTACCACTTCCTTAGGGTTCCCTTCGGCGTCACCAATGGGGTTTCGGTCTTCCAAAGGGAGATGGACCAGATGGTTGACCAGAACGCGCTTCAGGCCACCTTTCCCTACCTGGATAACGTCACCATCTGCGGCCACGACCAGCAGGACCATGACGTTAATCTAGAAAAATTCCTCCGTACGGCCCAGCGGCTGAACCTAACGTACAATAAGGAGAAATGTATGTTTCGCACCAAACGCCTTGCCATTCGCAGCTGCGTAGTGGAGAACGGAGTCATCGGGCCCGACCCCGACAGAATGCGCCCCCTTATGGAGCTCCCCCTCCCCCACTGCCAAAAAGCACTGAAGAGATGCCTGGGTTTTTCTCTTACTATGCTCAGTGGGTGCCCCACTATGCGGACAAAGCCAGACCCCTCATCAAATCCACCTCCTTCCCCCTGACACCAGAGGCGTGTGCAGCCTTCACTCTTATCAAGAGCGATATTGCGAAGGCCACAATGCACGCAGTGGATGAGCCCATCCCCTTCCAAGTGGAGAGCGATGCATCCGACTTCGCCCTAGCTGCGACCCTTAACCAGGCGGGGAGACCCGTGGCCTTTTTCTCAAGGACCCTCCAGGGCCCCGAGATTCGACACTCCTCGGTCGAAAAGGAGGCCCAGGCTATTGTGGAAGCGGTGCGTCACTGGAGGCATTACCTGGCCGGAAAACGGTTTACCCTTCTCACTGACCAGCGTTCAGTTGCTTTCATGTTCAATAATAAGCAGAGGGCAAAATCAAGAACGACAAGATCTTGAGGTGGAGAATTGAACTCTCCACCTACAATTACGATATCTTGTACCGGCCCGGGAAACTCAATGAGCCCCCAGATGCCCTATCATGTGGTACATTCGCCAACGCGCAGGGTAATAGACTGCAGTCCCTCCACAATGACCTCTGCCACCCGGGGGTCACCAGGTTCTTCCATTTAATCAAATCCCGTAACCTGCCCTACTCCATCGAGGAGGTCAGGACCATGACCAGGAACTGCCAAATCTGTGCCGAGTGCAAACCGCATTTTTATAGGCCAGACAGAGCAAGCCTGATCAAGGCCACTCGCCCCTTCGAGCGCCTGAGCGTCGATTTTAAAGGGCCCCTCCCCTCCTCTGACCGCAACGTGTACTTCCTCAACATAATTGATGAGTACTCCTGTTTCCCATTCGCCATCCCTTGCCCAGACATGACCAGTACCACGGTCATCAACTGTCTGAATGACCTCTTCGCCCTGTTCGGGTTCCCTAGCTATATACATAGCGACAGGGGCTCATCTTTCATGAGCGACGAACTTCGTCAGTACCTGCTCGCGAGAGGTATTGCTATGAGCAGGACCACCAGCTACAACCCCCGGGGGAACGGCCAGGTGGAAAGAGAGAACGCAACGGTTTGGAAGGCCGTCCTCTTAGCCTTAAAATCTAAGGGCCTTCCGACCTCTCGCTGGCAGGAGGTCCTCCCTGCGGCGCTCCACTCCATCCGGTCACTGCTTTGTACTGCCACTAATGCCACCCCTCATGAGCAAATGTTCATTTTCCCCAGGAAGTCCACATCGGGAACCTCGCTACCGACATGGCTGACTTCTCCTGGGCCCGTCCTACTGCGGAGGCACGTGAGGACCCATAAAACGGACCCCCTGGTCGAGAGGGTGAACCTCCTACACGCCAACCCCCAGTATGCCTACGTGGCGTACCCAGATGGGCGGGAAGACACGGTCTCCATACGAGACCTCGCACCCTCGGGTGCCCCTGAATTACCACCGTTATCCCCCACCACTTCTCCCAACCCAACCCCTGTAGACGGCATGCCGGAGCCCCAGGACCCTTCGTTGACCACCCAGACACCAGATTCGACGTTGGATACTGCACCACCGCCGCCGCCACCACGATGATTAGGACGTCATACAAGGCCTCCTGATAGACTTACCTACACGAACTTGTAGTACACTTCACCCCGCCGGACTAAATTTTAAACAAGGGGTGAATGTGGTAAACCACTGTTATTGTATCCTACTGTTATCGTTATTGCATATTGTTACCTCTGGTTGGCGCTGTGTACCAATGCATGCCTCAGCTGGCTCCGTCCACATGACCAGGTATAAAGGTGGGTGTTTCGGCGATCCACTTCCTTCTTGGAACCAGTTGGCCACGAGAGGCATGCTCTGTTCTTTAGTTAATAAAAACCTCTTCATTACTTTCCTAATTCATCGCCTTTTATGGAGTAATTGATAAGCATATCAATGTGTGAGGTTGTGTGTGTTTGTGTGCGTGTGAGGATGAGTGTGTGGGTGTGTGTGTGCATGTGAGGGTGTGTGTGTGATTGTGAAAGTGTGTGTGTGTGAGTGAGTGTGAGGGTGTGTGTGTGAGTGTGTGTGTGTCTGAGGGTGTGCGTGTGTGTGCATGATGATGTGTGTGTGTGAGGGTGTGTGTGTGTGTATGAAGGGGTGTGTGTGTGAGTGCCTGTGTGCGTGTGTGTGTGTGTTTGTGTGTGTAAAGTTGTGTGTGTGTGTGTGAGGGTCTCTGGGTGTGTGTGTGTGAGTGTGTGTGTGTGTGAGTGAGTGTGAGGGTGTGTGTGTGAGTGTGTGTAAAGTTGTGTGTGTGTGTGAGGGTCTGTGTGTGTGTGTGTGATTGTGTTTGTGAGTGTGTGTGGGTGAGGTTCTGTATGTGTGTGTGAGGGTGAGTGTGTGTGTGTGTGAGGGTATGTGTGTGTGGGAGTGTGTGTGTGAGTGTGTCTGTGAGAGTGTGTGTGTGTGTGGATGAGTGTGAGGGTTTGTGTGTGCGTGAGTGGGCGTGAGGGAGTGTGTGTGAGTGTGTGTGTGTCTGTGTTAGTGTGTGTGACGGTGTGTGAGTGTGTGTGTGAGGGTCTGTGTGCGTGTGAGGTTGTGTGTGTGACTGTGAGAGTGTGTGTGTGTGTGAGTGTGTGCATGTGTGAGGGTGTGTGTGTGTTTGTGAATGAGTGTGAGGGTGTGTGTGTGAGGCTGCGTGTGTTTGAGTGTGTGTGTGTGTGTGAGGGTGTGTGTGTGTGAGGTTGTGTGTGTGTGTGTGAGGGTGTGTGTGTGTGAGGTTGTGTGTGTGTGTGTGATGGTTGGTTTGTGTGTGTGTGTGAATGTGTGTGTGTGTGAGCGTGTTTGTGTGTGTGATGGTGTGTGCGTGTGTGAGTGTGTGTGTCTGTGTTAGTGTGTGTGTGTGACAGTGTGTGAGTGTGTGTGGGCAAGGTTTTGTATATGTGTGTGGTGGTGTGTGTGTGTGTTTGTGTATGTGAGGGTCTGTGTGCGTGTGAGGTTGTGTGTGTGACCGTGAGAGTGTGTGTGTGTGTGAGTGTGTGCGTGTGAGGGTGTGTGTGTGAGGATGTGTGTGTGAGTTTGAGTGTGTGTGAGGGTGTGTGTGTGTGTGTGAGGGTGTGTGGGTGAGGTTCTATATGTGTGTGAGGGTGTGTGTGTGTGAGGTTGTGTGTTTGTGTGATTGTGTGTGTGAGGGTGTGTGTGAGGGTGAGTGTGTGTGTGTGTGAGGGTGTGTGTGTGCGGGAGTGTGTGTGTGTGTGTCTGTGAGAGTGTGTGTGTGTGTGAGGATGAGTGTGTGGGTGTGTGGGTGTGTGAGGGTGTGTGTGTGTGAGTGAGTGTGAGGGTGTGTGTGTGAGTGTGTGTAAAGTTGTGTGTGTGTGTGAGGGTCTCTGTGTGTGTGTGAGTGTGTTTGTGAGTGTGTGTGGGTGAGGTTCTGTATGTGTGTGTGAGGGTGAGTGTGTGTGTGTGTGAGGGTGTGTGTGTGTGGGAGTGTGTGTCTGTGAGAGTGTGTGTGTGTGAGGATGAGTGTGTGGGTGTGTGTGTGCATGTGAGGGTGTGTGTGTGATTGTGAGAGTGTGTGTGTGTGAGTATGTGTGTGTGTGAGGGTTTGTGTGTGTGGGGGTTTGTGTGTGAGTGTGTGTGTGTGAATGTGTGTGTGAGTGTGTGTTTGTGTGATGGTGTGTGTGTGAGTGTGGTGTGTGTGTGAGGGTGTGTGTGTGAGGGTGTGTGTGTGAGTATGTATGTGTGTGTGTGAATGTGTGTGTGTGTGAGGGTGTGTGTTTGTGTTCGTGTGTGTGAGGGTGTGTGTGAGTGTGTGTGAGGGTGTGTGTGTGTGTGTTTTTGTGAATGAGTGTGAGGGTGTGTGTGTGAAGGTGTGTGTTTGGGTGAGGGTGTGTGAGTGTGTGTGGGTGAGTGTGTGTGTGTGAGGGTGTGTGTGTGTGTGTGTGTTTTTGTGAATGAGTGTGAGGGTGTGTGTGTGAAGGTGTGTGTTTGGGTGAGGGTGTGTGTGTGTGTGTGGGTGAGTGCGTGTGTGTGTGAGAATGTGTGTGTGTGTGAGTGTGTGTGAGGGTGCATGTGTGAGTGTGTGTGTGGCGTGTGTGTGAGGGTGTGTGTTTGTGTGTGAGTGTGTGTGCGCATGTGTTTGAGGGTGTGTGTCTGAGTGTGTCAGTGTGTGTGTGTGTGAGGGTGTGTGTGTGAGTGAGTGTGTGTGAGGGTGTGTGTGTGTACAGATAACTGTAGCTGTAGTAAAGACAGCTGCTTGACGGTAGCTGTAGTAAAGACAGCTGCTTGACGGCAGTTGGATAAAGAGGAAGACATCTTGGCCATGCAGCAGTACTACACGAGCTGGCACTGACTCAAGACCTAATAAAGAGTACTCAACGATATCTGCTCGTAAGCCTCTTAATACAACGATATAAGATAACATTACATGGTACCAGGATTTATAGAACGCATGAAATGGGCATACCACAACAATGGAAGGGATAAAACCACCGACTAGCCTGCAACTTCAAGGAAATCTGGACGAAAATTGGTGCGAATTCAAACAACGCTTTCTTCTCTACCTCACAGCGATCGACGCCACGACTAGCTCTGGAACACGTAAGGTAGCTTTGTTGCTAACAGTGGCTGGCTCGCAGGCAATCCAGCTGTATAATACACTTACGTTCGCAGCTGAAGGTGACAAAAATGATCTGGACAAGGTGATAGATTTGTTCGATAAATACTGCACACCTAAAAAGAATGAAACGTTCGAGAGATTTGTTTTTCGCTCCCGCGGGCAAAAGCAAGGAGAATCCTTTGATGTTTTTCTGACGGACTTAAAAACAAAAGCACAAACATGTAACTTTGGAGACTTGAAGGAATCGATGATACGCGATCAGGTCGTTTTTGGAATACTTGACAAGAAGGTGAGGGAGAGAATGCTTAGGGACAATGACTTAACTTTGGATGCTGCAGTAAAAATATGTCATGCTAGTGAACTCTCAGCCATGCACATGCAAAAATTCGATGGGAGAACTACAGCAACGGGCGTGAGAGCGCTGGGACTGGACAACCTACCAGTGGATATAGTACACAGAAGGGACACAAGAGGGCGCACAGAGTTCAGGACTATGACGCCATACGATTGCAGACGGTGCGGCAATAGACATGTGGCAAGACAGTGTCTGGCTTATGGGAAGAACTGCGCAAAATGTAAAGGCAGGAATCACTTTGCTAAAATGTGCTTTTGGGAAGAGAAAACTGAAGGTAAAAAGACAGTGCATGCTATTGAGACTGAAGACACGGAATCGGAGACTTTGTATGTTGGAATGGTGCAAAATGGCTTAAAACAGGGTAAAGATATGGAAAAGGAAGTACATTCCATAGGACTAAAGACTGAAGTTTGGATAGCCCCCTTGCTGGTAAATGGCACCATTGTTCCCTTCAAGCTAGATACAGGTGCTAAGGCAAACCTCATAAGCTGGAGTGATGCATGGAATCTCAAAGTGAGACCAAAAATACTGAACAAGACAGTGCCTTTGAAGGCATACAATGGACAAAGTATTGAAACAAAAGGAACGTGTAGGCTGAATGTTAAGGTAAAAAATCGCATTCACCCATTGAAGTTTGTTATAGTGCCTGAAGGACATGAGTCACTGTTGGGGGATAAGGCATGTGTGGATTTGGGCTTGGTAAAACGAGTCTATACTATTAATGAACTGAACTGTGTGCAGAGTGCCCCCCAAGACAGTACAACTATAAAGCATGATGCTATAACACACAAGTACGCGGATGTATTTCAGGGTTTCGGAGCACTGCCCTTTACATACTCCATCTAACTGAGAGATGATGCACAACCTGTGATTCACGCACCCAGGAACGTTCTGGTGGCCCTCCGTGAGAAACTGCGGAAAGAGCTAGACCGCATGGAGGGACTAGGTCTCATAAAGAAGACTGAGGAACCGACTGACTGGGTAAATTCCATGGTTTGCGTCAATTCAAAAAAGACTGATAAATTGCGTGTCTGCATGGATCCCAAGGACCTTAACGCTAATATAAAAAGAGAGCACTATCAAATCCCAAAGAGAGAGGAAATAGTCAGCGAAATGACAGGAGCAAAATTCTTCTCCAAGATGGACGCCTCGCATGGATTCTGGCAGCTGAAACTTGATGAAGAGAGTACTAAGCTGTGCACCTTTAACACCCCGTTTGGTCGATACTCTTACCAGTGCCTGCCCTTCGGCATTAGCTCCGCCCCAGAAATCTTCCATAGAGCAATGGAGCAAATCATCGAGGGCCTGGATGGTGTGCGGGTGTACGTGGATGATCTGGTATGTTTGGGGCTCCACTCAGGGAGAGCACGACACCAGACTGGAAAAAACACTTCAGAGGATACGGCAGTATGGACTCAAACTAAATAAAGACAAATGTTAGTTCAGCGTCAATAAAATCACATTCCTCGGGGACAAGATTTCTGCAGAAGGGATTCAGCCAGACAAGTCAAAGGTAAAGGCCATACATGACATGGAAAAACCAAAGGACAAGAAAGGGGTTCAGCGGGCCCTTGGCATGGTTAATTACCTAGGGAAATTCATTCCAAATCTGGCACTGAAAACCGCTCACTTGAGAAAACTGCTGCACCAAGAGACAGAGTTCCAATGGGGACATGAACATGAGAATGAATGGAAGGGGCTGCTACACATTCTAGCAAGTGAACCCCTACTGAAGTTCTTCTGCCCTGAAAAGAGGACAAAAGTGTCCACAGATGCCTCTAAGGATGGATATGGGGCTGTCCTTCTACAGGAAGATGAAGGAGAATGGCGACTGTTGCATCCGTATATAATAAGACACAGACTGCGGAGAACGGTACAACAGGTGTTTACTCAACGTGGCTCACACTGCAACTGATCTGTACAGATTACTACTCAGTGTTATATACAGGTGTGGTCACTGCCGGTACTGCAGTATACATGAGCTGTAAAACATAGTTCCCCCCCTTAAAGGTATATACATTACAATTCCTCCCCTTTTAGATTAACAGTACCATAACACTCATTTAACAATTAAATATCAAACTAATTACAATTAACACTTTTAACACGCAACATTAGCTGAAAATAGTCTATTTATATATTCAGTCTTTGGGGGGGCTTCCTGATCCTTTCTGGATAATGCCTTTCCGAGTGTCTTGCTCTTGGTGCGGAGGCGATTCTGGCCCCCTGTCGTCGATTGGTTCATCAGCTTCCGATGCTACTGTTTCTGGGGTAGATGCGACCTGTACGTCGGGTTCATCACCAGGTACGTATGGGCGAGGCATGGGGTTGACTTGTTCCTGTGACTCTAGGATCTGGTCAGCATGGCGTCTCACGATGCTCTCCCCAACGTCCACTGTGTACATTAGTGGCCCCTGCCGTGTGCATATCGTTCCTGGCTGCCATTTTTCTGTTCGGTAGTCGCGGGCCAAGACTGGTTGCCCTACATTGAAGCTCCTTGTTGGCTTCTCATGGATGTGCTGGAATTGCTTACTCTCAACATCTCTTCGTATGTTTGGCCTGAGCAAATCCAGGCGCGATCTTAACCTTCGGTTAAAGAACATCATGGCTGGGGCCTGGTTGGTGACTGCATGTGTCGCATTCCGGTAGGCGAACAGGAAATTGTCCACCTTGTGCTGCAACGGAATGTTGTCATTGTACATAGCATTTATGGCCTTCTTAAAGGTTTGTACGAACCTCTCAGCCAATCCATTTGTGGCTGGATGATACGGGGCGGATGTGTAATGCCTTACCCCATTCTTTTTCAAGAACCTCCGGAACTCTTCGGACACAAACTGTGGTCCGTTGTCGGAGCAAATCTGTTCTGGCAAGCCATTCCTGGCAAAAATGGTCCGTAGGACTGCAATAGTTTTCTCCGTGGTGGTGGAGGACATTTTGATGACCTCAGGCCATTTCGAGTGCACATCCACGGCTATTAAAAACATTGAGTCCATGAATGGACCAGCAAAATCAATATGCACCCGTTGCCATGGAGATGAGGGCCACTCCCATGGGTGTAGAGGGGCCTGTGGTGGTGCATTTTGGACTTTCTGGCATCCTGAGCAGCTCTTGGTCAGGTCCTCGATTTGTTTATCGATTCCCGGCCACCACACATAAGCCCTGGCTAGGCTTTTCATTTTTACCCCTCCCAGATGACCCTCATGAAGCTCATTGAGCACTCTATCCCTTAACTTGGGTGGAATTACCACTCGGGATCCACACATCAAGGTCCCCCAGCACACTGACAGCTGTTCTCTCCTTGTCGAGAATGCTGGCAACAGTGAGTCGCCATGTGCTGGCCATCCCTTCACCGTCAAATCATATACCCGAGACAGTGTCGGGTCATTTCGGGTTTCCTTTTCGATACAAGCGTTAGTTACCAGTAGGTATTCAACTATAGTCGAATGGAATATTTCGACAGGATCCACTGCTGGTGCTTCCTCCGCAGTAGGCAGTGGCAGGCGTGATAGCCCATCAGCATTTCCATGCTGTTTCGTGCCCTTATATTCAATCTCATAGTGGTGCACCCCTAGTAAAAGTGACCATCTTTGTAGTCGTTGCGCAGTCATCACCGGAACGCCCTTCTTCGGATTAAAAATGGAGACAAGAGACTGGTGATCAGTCAGCAAGGTGAATTTCTGCCCGTGCAGATAGTGATTGAACTTTTTCACTCCCCACACTAGGCTGAGGGCCTCCCTGACAATCTGGGCGTAGTTACGCTCGGCTGAGGTTAGTGATTGTGACGCAAAGGCTATTGGCCTCTCTGAGCCGTCCGAGAATTTGTGCGACAGCACCGCTCCAATGCCGTAGGGTGACGCATCACATGCCAACCGAATTGGTAATGCTGGGTTGTAATGGGCCAATACCTCTTTCGATGTGATTAGTGTTTTGCTCTTCTGGAAAGCTCGTCTACATTAATCACTCCACTTCCATGGCACCCCAGTTTGCAGTAGGGTGTTCAGTGGGTGTAGTATTGTAGACAAATTTGGCAAGAACTTATGGTAGTAGTTTACCAGCCCAAGGAACGACCTCAGTTGTGACACATTTTCCGGTGCTGGAGCCTTGACTACTGCCTCAATCTTCTCTGGGGACTTATGTAACCCCTCTTTATCGATAACGTGGCCACAATACGAGATCTGTTTTCTAAAAAACTCGCATTTGGGGCGGTTAGCTCGGAGCCCATATTCCTGCAATCTAGTGAGCACCTGCACCAGGTTGGCAAGGTGATCACTGTCATTTTCGCCCGTGACCAGGATGTCGTCCAAATAACACTGGGTCCCTCGGACCCCTTGCAGGACTTGTTCCATTGCCCTCTGCCAAATAGCCGGAGCTGATGCTACCCCGAATACCAGCCAATTGTAATGGTAGAGACCTTTGTGGGTGTTGCTTGTGAGGTATTTTTATGATGCTTCTTCTACCTCCATTTGCAGATACGCCTGGGCCAGATCAATCATAGTGAAGCGTTTCCCTCCAGATAGCGAGGCGAAAATATCTTCAATCCGCAGAAGTGGATATTGTACGGTGTGAAGGACTGGGTTCACTGTTACCTTAAAGTCCCCACAGATGCGAACCTTCCTTGGTTCCCCAGGCGTGCTGCTCAACGACTTTTTCATCACAGGGACGATGGGTGTAGCCCACTCGCTCCAGTCTACCTTGGACAGTACACCTGAACATTTTCGACTCTCCAGCTCTGCCTCGACGGCTGGGCGGATCGCATAAGGTACCGGTCTGGCCTTAAAAAAATTTTGGGCTTGCGTTTTCTTCAATTTTAATCGTCGCTGTCATGCCTTTTAGTGTTCCGAGTCCTTGCTGGAACACTTCTTTCGCGTCAGTTAGGATCTTTGACAGTCGCCCAGGTGTGATGTCGTCATCCTTTTTGTCAGCCACAGTCAGTGCCTGTATGGAATGCCAATCCAGTTGTATTTTCCGGATCCATTCACGTCCCAGTAATGGTGGTCCTCCGTTGTGATCACATTATGTAGTTTCAGACAACTCAGTTCCCTGCTTTCGGAGTCGTTATCACTCTTTTGTTCGTCTGAACTATTCTCCGTTATCTTATGTACCTTCTTGTACTTTCCTTTGATCGGTTTCTTATTGCTGGTTTTCTTTCCCGACCTGCAGACTCATGCTATGTGTCCTACTTTTCCACACTGTCTGCACACTTTGTCTTTGAACCAGCAATCATTCTGGTCATGTGTTGTTCTGCCGCAGCGATAGCACTTCTCTGTTCCATATGACATTTCGTTTGTGCCATATTCTTGCGGTCTCTGTTGTATCTCTGCAGCGCCCCGTGCTGCTGCTTCATATGATACCGCAATGCTGAAAGCCTTTTCCAGCGTAAGGTCCTTTTCAGATAAAAGCCGTTTCTGGGTTCCTTCACTTTGAAGCCCACACACAAACTTGTCCCTTAAGGTATCTGCCAGTGGCATATGCGTCACGCTCCATGATGGCTACAGAGTGCCGGTATGCGCAAATAGAGAAGGAGTGCCTGGGCTTGGCATTTGGGTATGAAAAATGCCATACCTACATCTATGGACTTCCCAAGGTTATCCTAGAAACTGAGCATAAGCCACTGCTAGGGATCGCAAAAAAGAATCTGTGTGACATGTCATCATGGATACAGTGCCTAATGATGAGACTACAATGTTATGATTTTGAGCTCACATATGTGCCAGGGACACAAATGTTCATTGCAGATACACTATCCAGGGCTGCGCCTCGTGCCACACAAAACAGTTAAACAGAAGAGGATGTGGACCTTCATGTGGATATGGTCTATGCAGCATTGCCCACCTCACAGGAACAACTATCAAAGATAGCCACAGAGATATCAAAGGACCCTGTTCTGAGGAAAGTGATGAGAAATCTTCAAGAGGGATGGAAGAAAGGGTCATGTAAACAATATCATCAGATTCAGTCTGAGCTTTCTGTGGTCAATGGACTAGTGCTTAAGTGTGACAGGATAGTAGTGCCCATCTCTATGCGACGAGAAATGCTTAACAGGATACATGAAGGGCACCTGGGTGTGGAAAAGTCAAAAAGGAGAGCACGTGAGGCACTCTACTGGCCAAACATGAACTCTGATATTGACCAGATGATCAGTGAGTGTGCTACATGTCAGGAGTATCACTGCAAGCAAACAAAAGAGCCCCTCTGTTAGGGAATATAGGCCTAGAAATTCAGTATAGTCACATTCGGGGCGCTACAGTCGGGCGGCCGCTAAAGTTTGCGCCCGGCGCAAGTTCGCGCCACCTTCGCCGATATTCAGTCGCATCGCCCCAAGAGGTTGCTGCTGCGCTAAAACAGGCGATGCACGACTATCATTAGGCACTAAGCCGGCGGTCCGGGGCGATACCCCCGAGGTCGGGCGCAGCGCAGGTGCGGCGAGTTGCTGATTGACGGCAGACACTCTGGCGCCAGTGAGCTCTTAAAGGGGGCTGGTGTATTTCTTTTTTTTGAAAGGCCGAGACTGTTCGTTTTGTGTTTTTGGAGGGGGCTTCTCTCCATTAGTTTGTAATGTGGGAAGGGCAGAGGTTTCCAAGTAATAAATGTTCTTAAATCGCACTGCCCATGCTTTATTTTGCAAGTCCTGGTTGCCCTGCTCGGCTGAGGGCTTGTGGAGTGGCTACATTCATCTGGTGACATTGGCACAAGCCATTCCTTGAGAGGGGGCCTAGAACCGACGTTCAATAAGCCGCCGACGGGCGGCCCTTGCACTTTCTGCCTCCCTCCTGTGCTGGTCCTCCTCCTCCTCCTCCTCCTCCTCCTCCTCAGGTGGTCCTCCAATGTCTGGTGGCAGTGGCTGAGTCCTGCGGATAGCCAGGTTGTGCAGCATGCAGCACACGACCACGAAATGGGAGACTCGCTCCGGCGAATATTGTAGGGCTCCTCCGGAACGATCCAGACAGCGGAACCGTTGCTTCAGGATGCCGATTGTTTGCTCAATGATGTTCCTGGTTGCTTGATGGCTGTCATTGTATCCCTCTTCAGCAGGGGTGCTGGGCGCACGGAGTGGGGTCATCAGCCAGGTGCACAAAGAATAGCCTTTGTCCCCGAGAAGCCATCCTCGTGGGTGAGGCTGGGCCTGGAACATGTCTGCCACAGAAGTCTGGCGCAGGATGAAGGCATCGTGGCTGCTGCCTGGAAAGCGGGCATTGACAGCTAGGATGAGCTGCCTGTGGTCACACACCAGCTGAACATTGAGCGAATGGTAGCCCTTCCGGTTGCGGTAATCCTCGGCATTCTCCAGAGGTGCCCGCAAAGCCACAGGCGTGCAGTGAATGGCGCCCTGCACCATGGGGAAGCCCGCTAATGCTGCAAAGCCCATTGCACGCTGTTGCTGCCTGACAAGGGCCATGGAGAAGGAGATGAACTGATGTCTCCTTCTGAAAAGGGCATTGGTCACCTGGCGGATGCAGCAATGCACGGCAAACTGGGAGATGTTGGAAATGTCCCCAGTAGCGGATTGGAAGGAGCCGGTGGCATAGAAGTTGAGAGCCACCGTCACCTTCACTGCCACCGACAGAGACGTCCTGCTCCTCAGATGTGGCTGCAGATCACCGCCAAGCAGGTGGCAGATCTCAGTGACCACCGCCCTTCGGAATCGCAGCCTCCGAACACACTGCTCGTCAGACATGTTCAGATAGGAGAACTGCTGGCGGTATACCCTGGGTGGGTAAGGCCTCCTTTGCCGACGCCTGTTGCCCCCTCTCTGTCTGGCCATGACTGCCACTCTCTCATGGCGTCTGTGAGCCCTTTGAATGCAATGGAGAAGGCCAACGTTTGCACCCATTGCAGCCCCCATTATATGTTTGCAATCAATGATATGACACTGAAGGTAAAGACAAGTGGAAAGCTGTGGCCTGAAGCCACAAGTACCTGTGCGAGTGTTGAGCCAAAGCAGAAAGCTCTCTACCTTTGCCTCTCTCCAAAGATCCGTCTCTCAAAAAGAAGGAGTGCTGCAAAATGGCTGCCTTTTCTACTGCAGGAGGAGTGCCCTTTAATTTGCGCCCCCCATGCCCCGCATTGACTGAGAACCGTTCCCCTCTACCAGTCGCTAGGGGCGCCAGGCGCACAACAGGGCGGCGCCACTGAATTTCCGGTTTGGGGCGCACAAAGGGCGTTGCACGAGGAAATGACGTCAGGATCTGCGCGCGCAGCTGAGCGCGCGCAAAGACTTTGCGCCGCTGCTAAATCTTTAGTGAAGTTGGGGAGAGGCGCAGATCGCGCTGCGCCCGGCCGCTAGCCGCCTAGCGCCCAACATCTCCTCTTCCTAAGGCGCTACTGGCTGGCGCAAACAACTGAATTTCTAGGCCATAATATTTTAATAACATAGATTTTAACATGATTAAACTAATGATTTATAGAAATCTGATTATGCTTAAGCTGACCACATGCCAAAGGATGGTGTGATGTATCAGATCCAATCACAGCTGGTAACGTCACATCGGCTGACTTAAAAACGTGTTGGTTGATGGGACAGGTCCTGTTAGACCTGTAAAGCATGGTAATTGCAGTAGTAGAACTCCACAGAGCTCCCATCACAACCTTGGGAAAAGGTAGGAACTGATATTTTTCACTACGAAGGAAAAGACTATTTGTTAGTTATTGATTATTACTCTAATTATCCTGAGATTGCTCTCCTACCCAGCACCACGTCAAGAGCTGTGATAACCCACCTGAAGTCAATCTTTTCCAGGCAGGGCATCTCTCTAACTCTGGTCTCTGATAATGGCTCTCCCTATGCCAGTCATGAGTTTCAGTCGTTTGCTACAGAGTATGAGTTTAAGCAGCCCGCTCTACCCTCAAGCCAATGGAAAAGTGGAGAAGGGGGTGCAGATTGTGAAAAGACTATTAAAGAAAGCAGCACACAGCAACACTGACCCATATCTGGCCATGATGTCGTACAGGGCGGCCCCGCTGGAAAGTGGCAAGTCTCCAGCTGAGCTCTTACTGGGTCGCAAACTTCCCAGGCATGTCACACTTGATCACAGAGATGAGGTATGGGCAGACAAGGCCCGGAAACTTCAGCGGAAACAAAAAACGCTCCATGACCGCACAGCCACTGCACTAGTGCCTCTACAGGAGAAGGATGTAGTTTGCATTGAAGGGCCTGGGTCATGGAATCAAAGAGCCACCGTTCTACAACAGTTTGCCCCAGGTCATACAGTGTCATGACAGAAAATGGCAATGTGTAATGCAGAAACAGGAGGCACCTACTGAAAACCACCGAGGCCTATCAGCCGCAGGAGGACAGAGAGGATGAGCTGATGATGGAAATCCGACAGACTGACGAGGAGACGAGGGCAATGCCACAAAGTGATGAAGTACACAGGGGTGACAATGAGACAAGGGATCCGTGTGGTACAGACATGAACTTAATGGACACAACTGGGTTGCCCAGCAAATACCCGCTCAGCTATGCAGGTCACAGCGCACCAGAAAGCCTGTCGTTAGACTTGACCTGTAGACAAGGGAAAGACTGTAAACAGCTAATGGACTTTTGGGTGTGGGTAGTGTTTATATGTACCGGCAGTTATTGCAAGTATAGTTACACTGACAGTTTTTACATGTTGTTAATAGTAATTAATAGTAGTTACACTGACTGTTTTTATATGTTGTTAATATGTGTTCTATGTGTTATGTTATGTTATGGTGTTTACTGTTTATGTCATTGTTGAGGGGGAAAGATGTACAGACAACTGTAGCTGTAGTAAAGACAGCTGCTTGACGATAGCTGTAGTAAAGACAGCTGCTTGACGGCAGTCGGATAAATAGGAAGCCATCTTGGCCATGCGGCAGTACTACACGAGCTGGCACTGACTCAAGACCTAATAAAGAGTACTCAACGATATTTACTCGTAAGCCTCTTAATACTACGATATAAGATAACATTACAGTGTGTGAGTGTATGTGGGGTGCGTATGTTAGTGTGTGTGTGAGTGTGAGAATGTATGTGTGTGTGTGTGTGTGGGTGAGTGTGTGTGTGAAGGTGTATGTTCGTGTGTGTGTGTGTGTGCATGTGTTTGAGGGTGTGTGTCTGAGTGTGTCAGTGTGTGTGTGTGTGTGAGAGTGTGTGTGTGTGAGTGTGTCAGTGTGTGTGTGTGTGTGTGAGAGTGTGTGTGCATGTGTTTGAGGGTGTGTGTCTGAGTGTATCAGTGTGTGTGTGTGTGAGAGTGTGTGAGTGTGTGTGAGTGTGTGTGAGTATGTGTGTTTGTGTGCGTGTGTGTGAGTGTGTGTGAGTGTGCATTTATGTGTGTGTGTGTGTGTGAGGGTGAGTGTGTGAGTGTGTGTTTGTAAAGGTGTGTGTGAGGGTGTGTGTCTGAGTGTGTCAGTGTGTGTGTGTGTGTGTGTGTGTATGAGAGAGTGTGTGTGTGTGAGGGTGTGTGTTTGTGTGTGAGTGTGTGCATGTGTGTGAGGGTGTGTGTCTGAGTGTGTCAGTGTTTGTGTGTTTGAGAGTGTGTGTGTGTTTGTGGGTGTGTGTGAGTGTGTGTGGTTAAGTGTGTGTGAGAGTGTGTGTGTGTGAGGGTGAGTGTGTGTGTGTTTGTGTGTGTAAAGGTGTGTGTGTGAGGGTCTGTGTGTGTGTGAGGGTGTGTGTGTGACGGTGTGTGTGAGTGCGTGTGTTTGTGAATGTGTGTGGGTGATGTTCTGTATGTGTGAGTGACGGTGTGTTTGTGTGAGGGTGTGTATATGTGTGATTGTCGGTTTGTGTGTGTGAGGGTGTGTGCGTGTGTGTGAGAATGTGTGTGAGGGTGAGTGTGTGCGTGTGTGTGAGGGTGTGTGTGTGAGTGAGTGTGTGTGTGACTGTGAGAGTGTGTGTGTGTGTGTGAGAATGTGTGTGTGTGTGCATGTGAGGGTGTGTGTGACTGTGAGAGTGTGTGTGTGTGTGAGGATGAGTGTGTGGGTGTGTGGGTGCGTGTGTGCATGTGAGGGTGTGTGTGTGACTGAGAGTGTGTGTGTGTGTTTGTGTGAGTGAGTGTGAGGGTGTGTGTGTGAGTGTGTGTAAAGTTGTGTGTGTGTATGAGGGTCTGTGTGTGTGTGTGTGAGTGTGTTTGTGAGTGTGTGTGGGTGAGGTTCTGTATGTGTGTGTGAGGGTGTGTGTGTGAGTATGTGTGTGTGTGTGTGAATGTGTGTGTGTGAGGGTGTGTGTTTGTGTGTGTGTTTGTGTGTGTGTGTGTGTGTGTGAGGGTGTGTGTGAGTGTGTGTGTGTGTGTGTGAATGTGTGTGTGTGAGGGTGTGTGTTTGTGTGAGGGTGTGTGTGTTTGTGCGTGTGAGGGTCTGTGTGCGTGTGAGGTTGTGTGTGTGACTGTGAGAGTGTGTGTGAGTGTGTGTGTGTGAGGGTGTGTGTGTGTTTGTGAATGAGGGTGAGGGTGTGTGTGTGAGGCTGTGTGTGTTTGAGTGTGTGTGTGTGAGGGCGTGTGTGTGAGGGCGTGTGTGTGAGGGCATGTGTGGGAGGACATGTGTGGGAGGGCGTGTGTGTGAGGGCGTGTGTGGGAGGGCATGTGTGGGAGGGCGTGTGTGTGAGGGTGTGTGTGTGTGAGTGTGTGCGTGTGTGAGGGTGTGTGTGTGTGTGTGCGAGTGTGGGTGTGTGTGTGTGAGGGCTTGTGTGTGAGTGTGTGTATGTGAATGCGTGTGTGTGTGTGAGTGTGTGTTTGTGTGATGGTGTGTGCAAGTATGGGTGTGTGTGAATGTGTGTGTGTGTCTGTGAGTGTGTGTGTGTGTGAGTGTGTGAATGAGTGTGTGTGAGGGTGTGTGTTTGTGTGAGGGTGTGTGTGAGTGCGTGGTGAGGGTGTGTGTGTGTGTGTGTGAGGTTCTGTGTGTGTGTGTGGGAGTGTGTGTGAGCGTGTGTGTGTCTGTGTTAGTGTGTGTGTGTGTGACGGTGTGTGAGTGTGTGTGGGTGAGGTTTAGTTTTTTGTGTGTGATGGTGTGAGTGTGTGTGTGTGAGTGTGTGTGTGTGTGACGGTGTGTGAGTGTGTGTGGGTGAGGTTTAGTTTTTTTTGTGTGATGGTGTGTGAGTGTGTGTATGTGCGTGTGTGTGTGTGTGTGTGATTGGCGTGTGTATGATCGTGTGTGTGTGTGTGCATGTGTTTGAGGGTGCGTGTCTGAGTGTGTGAGTGTGTGTGTGTGTGAGAGTGTGCGTGTGTGAGTGTGTGTGTGTGTGTGTGTGTGTGAGTGTGTGTGTTAGTGTGTGTGTGTGTGTGAGAGTGTGTGTGTGTGAGGGTGTGTGTTTGTGGGTGTGCGTGAGTGTGTGTGTGTGAGTGTGTGCATTTATGTGTGTGTGGGGGGTGTGGGGGGCATCTGTGTAAACAGTAACCTGGGGAAGGTATTCTGTAGTATCATAAACAAAAGACTTATAAACTTCCTTGAGGAGCACAATGTCTTGAGTAAAAGCCAAATTGGATTCCTGCCAAACTATAGAACATCCGATCATATCTTCACCCTACAGACCCTAATTGACAAACACGTTCACCATAACAAAAGCAAAATCTACGCATGCTTTGTAGATTTCCAGAAGGCTTTCGACTCCATCTGGCATGACGGTTTATTCCTGAAACTTATCGAAAGCGGGGTAGGAGGGAAAACATATGATGTAATTAAATCAATGTATACAAACAACAAATGTGCAGTTAAAATTGGAGACAAACAAACAAAATACTTCCCACAGGGGCGGGGGGCGACGCAGGGCTCGCCAATCTCACCGACACTCTTTAATATTTACATAAATGGATTGGCAAAACTACTTGAACAATCTACAGCACCCGGCCTCACCCTATATGAATCCAAGGTTAAATTCCTCCTCTATGCAGACGACCTGGTTCTGCTGTCACCAACTAAGGAGGGTTTACAGCAGAACCTGGACCTGCTGGAGTCGTACTGCCAGACTTGGGCCCTGACAATAAATCCCCAAAAAACCAAAGTCCTTGTGTTCCAGCAAAGATCCAAACATCAGGGACCCAAAATAAATTTCACAGTAGGAACAACCAAAATTGAACAAACCACTAACTACACATACTTGGGCTTAAAAATCAGTTCTACAGGAAACTTCAAACTGGCTGTGAATGAACTGAAAGAGAAAGCAAGAAGGGCTTTCTATGCCATCAAAAAATCAATCCAAATAGAAATCCCAATTAGCATTTGGCTCAAAATTTTCAAATCAGTAATTGAACCAATTGCACTCTATGGCAGTGAGGTATGAGGACCGCTAACACAACAAGAATTTGCAAAATGGGACAAACACCCAATTGAGATCCTACATGCAGAATTCTGTAAAAGTATCCTCCGGACTCAAAGGAAAACAGTAAACAATGCATGCAGGGCGGAACTAGGCCAATATCCATTAATAATCACTATCCAAGAAAGAGCCACCAAATTTTGGAATCACCTACAAATGAGCAACCCCCAATGCTATCACTACGACGCCCTGAAATGCCAAGAGCTGACCATAAAGAAGAATACCCTCAGTCAACTAGTCCTGGGACTCAGTGAAGTAACTACTAACAATACTAACAATAACCAGCCCCAGGACAGTGACAGGGTAACACAAAGAATTCGACCCAACACAATCGTCGCTAAGCAAAAGGAAAAATATCTGACATATTGGGCAGAAACAACAAAAACCCAAAGCAAACTCAATTGCTACTTGGCCCTAAACAGACAATACAACATAGCTGATTACCTGACCATGGTAAAGGATAACAAACTGAGAAGAACCTTGACAAGGTACATGTGGTAAACCACTGTTGTTAGTATTGTTGTTCACTGTTAGTACTGTTGTTCACTCTTGCATATTGTTGTACTTGTCTGTGCATGCCTCAGCTGACTCCGCCCCTGGCTCCACCCTCATGGCTGGGTATAAAGGTCGCTGCTCAGAAGCCTCCAGCCCTTTTGGATACCAGGCAACCACAAGAGGCATGCTCTGTTCTTTGGTAATAAAAGCCTGTTTATTACTTTCTCAATCTCCAGTCTTTTGTAGCAATTGATAGTGCATCAATTTTATTACCAAAGTTAAATGTTGGCTGCGGATGCTGATCAACCGATGGCGCAAAACGCTGAGCAGCAGGCGCTGCTGCGAGCCCTCAGACCAACATGCCTGGACCTAGACCCCCAAGAAGCGGGTTCGTCGACTAAATTCGCACAATGGCTGCGTTGCTTTGAGGCGTATCTGGAAGCCTCGACCGTGACTCTTGATGAAAATAAACTGAAAATCCTGGCCTCGAAGGTGAGCCACCAAGTCTATACTTTAATCCAAGATGCGACGACCTACGCGGCGGCTATCGACCTACTGAAAGGGCAGTATGCACGCCCGGTTAACACGGTCTATGCCAGGCACCTTTTAAGATCTCGCAGACAGCAGCCCGGGGAATCGGTGGAAGCCTTCCTACGGGCACTGCGGGTACTCGGACGCGGCTGCGACTGCAAGGAAGTATCGGCCGCGGCACATGCGGAGGGATTGATACGAGACGCTTTCGTTGCGGGTCTAAGGTCCGACTACTCCCGGCAGAGGCTGCTGGAGAAGGGTGAAATAGACCTGACAAAGGCAGTGTCCCTCGCGCTCTCGCTCGACGCGGCCCACAGAAATATGGACGCTTTCTCCCCTCATCGCCCCGCGCCGTGGACGCCGCAATCTTGGGCCATGGGACCGCCACCTCCGACTGCTGCAGCGATGTCCAAGGCACAAAAATGCTATTTTTGTGGCCAAGCTAAACACCCTAGAGCACGCTGCCCCGCGAAGAATGCTACCTGCTCCGGCTGCGGGAAGAAAGGTCACTACGTTAGCGCCTGCAAAGGGAAGACCGCTAACGCCAGCAGCGCTGCGTGCGAACCGTGGGCGCAGCCATCTTGTCCGCCATCTTGGGCTCCCCCAGCCGCGTGGGGATCGGGACCGTGGGCGCCGCCATTTTGTCCGCCATCTTGGACGCCTCCGACTTCAACCACGGGGGAGCCGGACTCAACCACCGCCTCATTTGACGACCACATCGACTCGCTCGACCATACGCTGGCCTCCGTGACGCTGGACCAATCTCTCCCTCATCAACTGTCCAGGTCCATGATGGATATTACGGTAAACGGCCGCGCCACTACCTGCCTTTTTGACAGCGGGAGCACGGAGAGCTTTATCCACCCCGACACGGTGCGCAGTTACTCTCTCCCGGTCCTGCCGACGCGCCATCGGATCTCTTTGGCTTCCAAAGCCCAGTCAGCGGACGTCGGTGGCTACTGTGTAGTGACCCTTTCAGTAAGGGGCACAGAATACAAAAATTTTAAACTTCTGGTCCTGCCCCATCTCTGCGCTGCCGTTCTACTGGGGTTGGATTTTCAGTGCCACCTTAAGAGTGTCACATTAGCGTATGACGGACCCCTCCCCCCACTCACAGTCTGCAGCCAGCAGCTTTTAAATCGCCCGCCGTGCACCATTTGCAGCCTCTCCACCCTTAAAGTCCCGCCCCCCTCCTTGTTCGCTAACCTCACCCGCGACTGTAAGCCCATCGCTACCAAAAGCAGGCGTTACAGTGTTGGGGATAGGAGCTTCATTAAATCCGAGGTAGCGAGACTCCTGAAGGAAGGGATTATTGAAAGTAGCACCAGCCCATGGCGAGCACAAGTGGTGGTAGTGAAGACTGGCGGAAAACAGCGCCTAGTTATTGACTACAGCCAGACGATCAATCGCTACACCCAACTAGATGCATACCCACTCCCCCGCATATCTGACATGGTCAATCAGATAGCACAATACCGGGTGTTCTCGACGATTGATCTGAAGTCGGCATACCACCAGCTCCCCATCAGGGCTGAGGACCGCCAGTACACAGCTTTTGAAGCTGACGGTCGGCTCTATCACTTTCTCAGAGTTCCCTTCGGCGTCACCAACGGAGTTTCTGTCTTCCAACGGGAGATGGACCGGATGGTTGACCAGAACGCGCTCCAGGCCACTTTCCCATATCTAGACAACGTCACCATCTGCGGCCACGACCAGCAGGACCACGACGTTAATCTAGAGAAATTCCTCCGGACGGCCCAGCGGCTGAATCTCACATACAACAAAGACAAATGTATGTTTCGTACTACGCGCCTCGCTATTCTTGGCTGCGTAGTGGAGAACGGAGTCATCGGCCCAGACCCCGATAGAATGCGCCCCCTTATGGAGCTCCCCCTCCCCCACTGCCAGAAAGCACTGAAGAGATGCCTGGGGTTTTTCTCTTACTATGCTCAGTGGGTGCCCAACTATGCGGATAAAGCCCGACCCCTCATCAAGTCCGCCTCCTTCCCCCTGACAGCAGAGGCCTGTGCAGCCTTCACTCTCATAAAAGGAGACATTGCGAAGGCCACAATGCACGCTGTGGATGAGTCCCTTCCTTTTCAAGTGGAGAGCGACGCATCCGACTTTGCCCTAGCTGCAACCCTTAACCAGGCGGGGAGACCCGTGGCCTTTTTCTCAAGGACCCTCCAGGGCCCCGAGATTCGACACTCCTCTGTCGAAAAGGAGGCCCAGGCCATTGTGGAAGCCGTGCGACATTGGCGGCATTACCTGGCCGGAAAACGATTTACCCTGCTCACTGACCAGCGTTCAGTGGCTTTTATGTTTCATAATAAGCAGCGGGGCAAAATCAAGAATGACAAGATCTTAAGGTGGAGAATCGAACTCTCCACCTACAATTACGATATCTTGTACCGGCCCGGGAAACTCAATGAGCCCCCAGATGCCCTATCACGTGGTACGTGCGCCAACGCGCAGGTTGATAGGCTACAGACCCTCCACAATGACCTCTGCCACCCGGGGGTCACCAGGTTCTTCCATTTTATCAAATCCCGTAACCTGCCCTACTCCATCGAGGAGGTCAGGACCATGACCAGGAACTGCCAGATCTGTGCCGAGTGCAAGCCGCATTTTTATAGGCCAGACAGAGCGAGCCTGATCAAAGCCACGCGCCCCTTCGAGCGGCTGAGCATCGATTTTAAAGGGCCCCTCCCCTCCTCTGACCGCAATGTGTACTTCCTCAATATAATTGATGAGTACTCCCGTTTCCCGTTTGCCATCCCTTGCTCGGACATGACCAGTACCACGGTCATTAAATGTCTGAATGACCTCTTCGCCTTGTTCGGTTTCCCTAGCTATATCCATAGCGACAGGGGCTCATCTTTTATGAGCGACGAACTTCGGCAGTACCTGCTCGCGAGAGGCATTGCTACAAGCAGGACCACCAGCTACAACCCCCGGGGTAACGGCCAGGTGGAAAGGGAGAATGCGACAGTCTGGAAGGCAGTCCTTTTAAACTTAAAATCTAAGGGCCTTCCGACCTCCCGCTGGCAGGAGGTCCTCCCTGCGGCGCTCCATTCCATTCGGTCGCTGCTCTGTACACCCACCAATGCCACTCCTCACGAGAGAATGTTCTCCTTCCCCAGGAAGTCCACGTCGGGGATTTCGCTACCAACATGGCTGACTTCTCCAGGTCCCGTCCTACTGCGGAAGCACGTGAGGACCCATAAGGCGGACCCCCTGGTCGAGAGGGTGAGCCTCCTCCACGCCAACCCGCAGTATGCTTACGTGGTGTACCCGGACGGGCGGGAGGACACAGTCTCCATTCGAGACCTCGCACCTGCAGGTGCTCCTGAAACACCCTCTTCGCCACCCACCGCTACTCCTGCCTACCCCCAGGACACAGTCCCCGCACGAGACCTCGCACCTTCGGGTGCCTCTGAGAGACCACCATTGCTACCTCCCATTACCCATGCTCTGACCCCTGTAGACGGCATGCAGCAGCCCCAGGGTCCGCCACCTGCTACACCTCCTCTGAACGAGACACCGGGTTCACCATTGGATGCTGCACCATCACCGCCGCTGCTGCGACGCTCAGGACGGCTTACAAGGCCTCCTGATAGACTTCAGTACACGAATTTTTAGTGCACTTCACCCCGCCGGACTCAATTCTAAACAAGGGGTGAATGTGGTAAACCACTGTTGTTAGTATTGTTGTTCACTGTTAGTACTGTTGTTCACTCTTGCATATTGTTGTACTTGTCTGTGCATGCCTCAGCTGACTCCGCCCCTGGCTCCACCCTCATGGCTGGGTATAAAGGTCGCTGCTCAGAAGCCTCCAGCCCTTTTGGATACCAGGCAACCACAAGAGGCATGCTCTGTTCTTTGGTAATAAAAGCCTGTTTATTACTTTCTCAATCTCCAGTCTTTTGTAGCAATTGATAGTGCATCAGTACAGACTTAGCGAACATAGCCTAGCGATCGAAAAAGGCAGACACAGGCAGACCAGGCTGCCAAGAGAAGACAGGATATGCGCTCACTGCAGTCAGGGAGTAGTAGAGACAGAGATGCACTTCCTCACAGCCTGTGGAAAATATCAGGGCATCAGGGAGAATTTCTACCAAAAATTCTCACAAATATGCCCTGAATTCAGAAATCTGAATGACAACCAAAAACTCCCATTCCTACTGGGGGAGGAGAGAAGCTGTGTAACACTGGCGGCACACTATGTTACAGCTTGCCATGAACAGAGGGACAACCAGTAAACTAAGAAAAGAGTATATATAAACAAGGCGAATGTATATTTATACACTCAGGGATATACCTGTTTATACACTGTATGAATAGAACTGCGTTTATGTGTTCAACCATAGATGTATTTTGATGCTTTGGCAACATAAGATGTACCTTATCATGCCAATAAAGCGATTTGAATTTGAATTTGAGTGGGTGAGTGTATGTGTGAGGGTGTGTGTTTGTGTGTGAGTGTGCATGTGTGTGAGGGTGTGTGTCTGAGTGTGTCAGTGTGTGTGTGTTTGAGAGTGTGGGTGTGTGTGAGTGTGTGTGGTTATGTGTGTGAGAGTGTGTGTGTGTGAGGGTGAGTGTGTGTGTGTGTTTGTGTGTGTAAAGGTGTGTGTGTGAGGGTCTGTGTGTGTGTGTGAGGGTGTGTGTGTGACAGTGTATGTGAATGTGTGTGTTTGTGAATGTGTGTGGGTGATGTTCTGTATGTGTGTGTGACGGTGTGTTTGTGTGAGAGTGTGTGTATGTGTGATTGTCGGTTTGTGTGTGTGAGTGTGTGTGCGTGTGTGTGTGTGGGTGTGTGTGTGTGAGGGTGTGTGTGTGAGTGTGGATGTGTGTGTCAGTGTGTGTGTGCGCGTGAGTGTGTGTGTATGAACGTGTGTGTGTGTGAGGGTGTGTGCGTGTGTGTGTGTGTGTGAGGGTTTGTGTGTTGTGAGGGTGTGTGTGTGAATGTCTGTGCGTGTGAGGGTGTGTGTGTTCGTATGTCTGTGTGTGTGAGTGTGTGTGTGTGAGGGTGTTTGTATGAGTGTGTGTGTGTGTGTGTGAGGGTGTGTATGTGAGGGCGGGTGAGTGTGTGTGAGTGTGTGTGTGTGAGTGTGTGTGTGAGTGTGTGTGTGAGGGTGTATGTTTGTGTGTGAGTGTTTGTGTGTGCATGTGTGTGAGGGTGATCAGATAGAGGTCTGTAGCTCTCCACTATTCAGATAGAGGTCTGTCTCTCTCCAGTATTCAGATAGACGTCTGTCTCTCCCCACTATTCAGATTGAAGTCAGTACCTCTCCACTATTCAGGTAGAGGTCTGTCTCTCTCCACTATTCAGATGGAGGTCTGTCTCTCCCTACTATTCAGATTGAAGTCTGTACCTCTCCACTATTCAGATAGAGGTCTGTCTCTCTCCAGTATTCAGATAGAGGTCAGTGTCTCTCCACTATTCAGATAGAGATCTGTCTCTGTCCACTATTCAGATAGAGGTCTGTTTCTCTCCAATATTCAGATAGAGGCCTGTCTCTCTCCACTATTCAGATAGAAGTCTGTACCTCTCCACTAATCAGATTGTGGTCTGTCTCTCTCCACTATTCAGATAGAGGTCTGTACCTCTCCAATATTCAGATAGACATCTGTGTCTCTCCACTATTCAGATAGAGGTCTGTCTCTGTTCACAATTCAGATAGAGGTCTGTCTCTCTCCACTATTCAAATAGAGGTCTGTACCTCTCCAGTATTCAGATAGAAGTCTGTCTCACTCCACTATTGAGATGGAGGTCTGTACCTCTCCACTATTCTGACAGAGGTCTGTCGCTCTCCACGATTCAGATAGAGGTCTGTGCCTCTGCACTATTCAGATAGAGGGCTGTCTCTCTCCAGTATTCAGATAGAGTTCTGTCTCTCTCCAGTATTTGGATAGAAGTCTGTACCTCTCCACTATTCAGATAGACATCTGTGCCTCTCCACTATTCAGATAGAGGTCTGTAACTCTCCACTATTCAGATAGAGGTCTGCCTATCACCACTATTCAGAAAGAGATGTGTACCTATCCGCTATTCAAATAGATTTCTGTACCACTCCACTTTTCAGATAGAGGTCTGTCTCTCTCCACTATTCAGATAGAAGTCTGTACCTCTCCACTGTTCAGATAGAGGTCTGTCTCTCTGCACTATTCTGATAGTGGTCTGTACCTCTCCACTCTTCCGATAGAGGTCTGTCGCTCTCCACTATTCAGATAGTGGTCTGTACCTCTCCACTCTTCCGATAGAGGTCTGTCGCTCTCCACTATTCAGATACAGCTCAGTGACTCGCCACTATTCAGCTAGAGATCTGTCTCTATCCAGTATTCAGATAGAGGTCTGTACCTCTCCAGTATTCAGATAGAAGCCTGTCTCTCTCCACTATTCCGTTAGAGATCTCTCTCTCTCCACATTTCAGATCGAGGTCTGTGCCTCTCCACTATTCAATTAGAGGTCTTCGCCTCTACACTATTCAGATGCAGGTCAGTTCCTCTCCATTATTCAGATAGAGATCTGTCTCTATACACTATTCAGATAGTGGTCTGTACCTCTCCAGTATTCAGATAGAGGTCTGTACTTCTCCACTGTTCAGATAGAGGTCTGACTCTCTCCAGTATTCGGAGAGAGGTCTGTGCCTCTCCACTATTCAGATAGAGATCTGTCTCTCTGCACTATTCAGATAGAAGTCTGCCTCATAGAAACATAGAAACATAGAAGATAGGAGCAGGAGTAGGCCATTTGGCCCTTCGAGCCTGCTCCGCCATTCAATGAGATCATGGCTGATCATCCAATTCAGTACCCTGTCCCTGCCTTCCCCCCATATCCCTTGATCCCTTTAGCCTCAAGAAATATATCCAACTCTTTCTTGAATATATTTAATGAACTGGCCTCCACCGCCCTCTGTGGCAGAGAATTCCACAGGTTCACCACTCTCTGGGTGAAGAAATTCCTCCTCATCTCAGTCCTAAATGGCTTACCCCTTATCCTTAGACTATGACCCCTGGTTCTGGAGTCCCCGGCCATCAGAAACATCCTTTCTGCATCTAGTCTGTCCGGACCTGACAGAATTTTACAGGTTTCGATGAGATCCCCTCTCAATCTTCTAAACTCCAGTGAGTATAAGCTCAATCGACACAATCTCTCCTCATACGTCATTCCTGCCATCCCAGGTATCAGCCTGGTGAATCTTCGCTGCACTCCCTCCATGGCAAGAACGTCCTTCCTCAGGTAAGATGACCAAAACTGCACACAATACTCAAGGTGCGGTCTCACCAAGGCCCTGTACAACTGCTGCAAGATATCCTTGTTCTTGTACTCGAACCCTCTTGCTACAAAGGCCAACATACCATTTGCCTTCTTAACCGCCTGCTGCACCTGCATGCTTACCTTCAGCGACTGGTGCACAAAAACACCCAGGTCTCTTTGCACTTCCTCTTCTCCCAATCTATTGCCATTCAAATAATAATCTGCCTTCCTGTTTTTGCCACCAAAGTGGATAACCTCACATTTATCCACATTATAGTGCATTTGCCATGTTTCTGCCCAATCACCCAACCTGTCCAAATCGTTCTGGAATTTCATGACATCCTCCTCACAGCATACCCTCCCACCCAGCTTTGTGTCGTCTGCAAATTTGGAGCTATTACATCCAATTCCCTCGTCCAGATCATTAATATATATGTTGTGAGCAGCTGGGGTCCTAGGACCGATCCTTGTGGTACCCCACTAGTCACTGCCTGCCACTCGAAAAACGACCCATTTATTCCAACTCTTTGCTTTCTGTCCGCCAACCAGTTCTCTATCCAAGTCAATACCTTGCCCCCAATCCCATGTGCCTTAATTTTGCACGCTAACCTCTTATGCGGGACCTTATCGAAAGCCTTCTGAAAGTCCAAATACACCACATCCACTGGTTCTCCCTTATCTATTTTACCAGTTTCATCCTCAAAAAATTTCAGTAGATTAGTCAAGCATGATTTACCTTTTGTAAATCCATGTTGACTTTGTCCGATCCTGTCACTGCTTTCCAAGTGCTCTGCTATTACATCTTTTATAATGGACTCTAGCATTTTCCCCACTACTGATGTCAGGCTTACCGATCTATAATTCCCCGCTTTTTCTCTGCCACCTTTTTTGAATAGTGGGGTAACATTAGCTACCCTCCAATCCATGGGTACTGTTCCAGAGTCTATCGAGTTCTGGAAGATGACCAGCAATGCTTCGGCTATTTCTAGGGCCACTTCCTTAAGTACCCTGGGATGTAGATTATCAGGCCCTAGGGATTTATCGGCCTTCAGTCCCATCAATTTTCCTAACACCATTTCCCTACAAATACTGATTTCTTTCAGTTCCACCTTTTCATCAGACCCTATGTTCTGCGGTATTTCTGGGAGGTTATTTATGTCCTCCTTTGTGAAGACAGAACCAAAATATGTATTTAGTTGGTCTGCCATTTCTTTGCTCCCCATTATAAATTCCCCTGATTCCGACTGCAAGGGACCTACGCTTGACTTCACCAATCTTTTTCTCTTTACATATCTATAAAAGCTTTTACAGTCAGTTTTTATGTTCCCTGAAAGCTTACTCTCATATTCTATTTTCCCTTTCTTAATTAATCCCTTTGTCACCCTTTGTTGAATCCTAAACTGCTCCCAATCCTCAGGATTATTACTTTTTCTGGCCAATTTGTATGTCCTCTCCTTGGATCTTATGCTATCCCTAATTTCCCTTGTTAGCCACGGTTGAGTCACCTTTTTTGTTTTATTTTTATGCCAAACTGGGATGAACAACTTCTGTAGTTCATCCATTCGGTCTTTGAATGTTTGCCATTGCCTATCCACCGTCAACCCTTTGAGTGCCATTCCCCAATCAATCCTACCCAACTCGCTCCTCAGACCATCGTAGTTTCCTTTATTTAAATTGAGGACCCTAGTCTCTGAGTCAACTACTTCATTCTCCATCTTAATGAAGAATTCGATCATATTATGATCGCTCCGACCCAAGGGGCCTCGTACAACAAGATTGCTAATTAATCCTTTCTCATTACATAATACCCAGTCTAAGATGGCCTGATCTCTGGTTGGTTCCTCGACATATTGGTCCAAGAAACCATCCCGTAAACACTCCAGGAATTCCTCCTCCACAGTATTGTTACTAATTTGGTTAGCCCAATCTATATGTCGATTAAAGTCACCCATGATGACTGCAGTGCCCTTATTGCACGCTTCTTTAATTTCCCTTTTAATGCCATCCCCAACCTCCGCCTTACTGTTTGGCGATCTCTATACCACTTTTTTTCCCTTAGTATTTCTCAATTCTACCCATACAGATTCCACCTCATCAGAGCTAATATCCTTCATTACAATTGTGTTAATCCCTTCTTTAACCAGTAATGCTACCCCTCCTCCCTTTCCTTTTTGCCTATCTTTCCTGAATATCGAATACCCCTGGATGTTGAGTTCCCAGTCTTGGCCGTCCTTGAGCCACGTTTCTGTAATCCCAACCAAATCATATTTGTTTACCTCTATTTGCGCAGCCAATTCATCCACCTTATTACAAATGCTCCTCGCATTAAGACACAAAAAAGCCTCCAGGCTTGTTTTTTTAACGCTCTTAGACCTATTAGAATTATTATTTACTGTGGCCATGTTTGATTTAAACCGTTGATTTCTCTGATGGCCACTTTTGTTTTTCTCCTTCCTATCTTTTGCTTTTATCCTTGTTTCCCTTTCCTCTATCTCCCTGCTCAGGTTCCCAACCCCCTTCCATTTTAGTTTAAACCTTCCCCCACAGCACTAGCAAACACTCCCCCTAGGACATCGGTTCCAGCCCTGCCCAGGTGCAGACCGTCCGGTTTGAACTGGTCCAACCTTCCCCAGAACCGGTTCCAATGTCCCAGGAACTTGAATCCCTCCCCCTGGCACCATTCCTCTAGCCACGTATTCATTTGAAGTATCCTTCTATTTCTACTCTGACTAGCACATGTCACTGGTAGCAATCCTGAGATTACTACCTTTGAGGTCCTGTTTTTTAATTTACCTCCTAACTCCCTATATTCCGCTTTTAGGACCTCATCCTGCTTTTTACCTATATCGTTGGTGCCTATATGCACCACGACAACTGTCTGTTCACCCTCCCCTTCCAAGATGTTCTGCAGCCGCTCGGAGACATCCTTGACCCTTGCACCAGGGAGGCAACACACCATCCTGGAGTCTCGTTTGCGGCCGCAGAAATGCCTATCTATTCCCCTTACAATTGAATCCCCTATTACTATAGCTCTACCATTCTTTTTCCTCCCATTCGGTGCAGCAGAGCCACCCCTGGTGCCAGGAAGTTGGCTCCTGCTGCCTTCCTCTGATAAGCCATCCCCCCCAACAGTACTCAAAGTGGTATATCTGTTGGCGAGGGGGATGGCCACAGGGGACCCCTGCACGACCTGCCTGCGCCTAGTACTCTGCCTGTTGGTCACCCGTTCCCTTTCTTCCTGTCCAACCTCTACCTGCGGTGTGTCCAACTCCGTAAATGTGCTATTCACGATGTCCCGAGCATCGTGAACGCTCCAGTGTGCATCCAATTGCAGCTCCAGCGCCGCAATGCGGTCTGTCAGTTGCTGCAGCTGGGTGCACTTACTGCTCACGTAGTTGTCAGGTACACAGGAAGTGTCCCTGAGTTCCCACATCTCGCAGGAGGAGCAGATGACAGGGCCGGGCTGTCCTGCCATGACTTACCCTTTAATTAATTGAGTTTAAATTAAATCAATCAATCCCACCAATTACACTACAGTTAGATAGTTTACCAACAGTCCCCGCTACACCAGAGAGACCTTAGAAAATATAAAACAGAGTTAAAGTTTAAAAAAAGAGAGAAATACTCACCAACCAATCACTTACCTGCTTCCTGCTGACGTCACACATGGATTACTTTTTACCTCTCTCCCGGAACCTGGATTGGTATGCCTCTGGTGATCCCTCGCAGGTCCGCTGCCTCTCCGGTCTTGGAGCTCTGGGCCTCGCTGCCTCGGGCTGCTGTTTAAGTAGCTCCGCCGCTTCTGGTGATCGCTCGCAGCTCCGCTGCCTCTCCGGTCTCGGGGCTCTGGGCCTCGCTGCCTCAGGCACTATTCAGATAGAGGTCTGTGTCTCTCGACTATTCAGATAGAGGTCTGTCTCTCTCCACTATTCAGATAGAGTTCTCTCCCTCTCCACTATTCAGATAGTGGTCTTTACTTCTCCACTATTCAGATAGAGCTCTGTCTCTCTCCACTATTCAGATAGATGTCTGTACCTCTCCACTATTCAGATTGAGGTCTGTCTCTCTCCACTATTCAGATTGAGGTCTGTGCCTCTCCAATATTCAGATAGAGGTCTGTGCCTCTCCAGTATTCGGATAGAGGTCTTTACCTCTGCACTATTCAGATAGTGATCTGCCTCTCACCACTATTCAGAAAGAGATCTGTACCTCCCCACTATTCAGATAGAGTTCTGTACCTCTCCACTCTTCAGATAGATTTCTGTCTCTCTCCACAATTCAGATAGAGGTCTGCCTCTCACCACTATTCAGAAAGAGATCTGTACCTCGCCACTATTCAGATAGAGCTCTGTACCACTCCACTATTCAGAGAGATGTCTGCCTCTCACCACGATTCAGAAACAGATCTGTACCTCTCCACTATTCAGATAGAGGTCTGTACCTCTCCACTATTCAGATGTAGATGTCTGCCTCTCACCACTATTCAGAAAATCTGTAGCTCTCCATGATTCAGATGGAGGTCTGTGCCTCTCCACTATTCCGATAGAGATCTGTCTCTCTCCACTATTCAGATCGAGGTCTGTGCCTCTCCACTATTCAATTAGAGGTCTGCACCTCTCCACTATTCAGATACAGATCAGTGCCTCTCCACTATTCAGATAGAGGTCTGTCTCTATCCACTATTCAGATAGAGGTCTGTACCTCTCCAGTATTCAGATAGATGTCTGTACCTCTCCACTGTTCAGATAGAGGGCTGTCTCTCTCCAGTATTCAGAGAGAGTTCTGTCTCTCTCCAGTATTTGGATAGAAGTCTGTACCTCTCCACGATTCAGATTGAGGTCTATACCTCTCAACTATTCAGATAGAAGTCTGTCCCTCTCCACTATTCAGATAGAGGTCTGCCTCTCTCCACTATTCAGATAGAAGTCTGTACCTCTCCACTAATCAGATTGTGGTCTGTCTCTCTCCACTATTCAGATAGAGGTCTGTACCTCTCCAATATTCAGATAGACATCTGTGTCACTCCACTATTCAGATAGAGGTCTGTAACTCTCCACTATTCAGATAGAGGTCTGCCTATCACCACGATTCAGAAAGAGATGTGTACCTATCCGCTATTCAAATAGATTTCTGTGCCACTCCACTATTCAGATAGAGGTCTGTCTCTGTTCACAATTCAGATAGAGGTCTGTCTCTCTCCACTATTCAAATAGAGGTCTGTGCCTTTCCACTATTCAGATAGATGTCTGTCTGTCTCCACTATTCAGTTAGACGTCTGTACCTCTGCACTATTCAGATAGAGGTCAGTGCCTCTGCACGATTCAGATAGAGATCGGTCTCTCTCCACTTTTCAGATAGAGGTCTGTGCCTCTCCACTAATCAGATAGAGGTCTGTACCTCTTCAGTTTCAGAAAGAGGTCTGTACCTCTGCACTATTCAGATAGAGGTCAGTGCCTCTGCACGATTCAGATAGAGATCGGTCTCTCTCCACTTTTCAGAAAGAGGTCTGTACCTCTCCACTATTCAGATAGAGGTCAGTCCCTCTCCATTATACAGATAGAGTTCTGTCTCTCTCCAGTATTCAGAAAGAGCTCTGTGTCTCTCAAGTATTCACATAGAGGCCTGTGTCTCTCGACTATTCAGATACATGTCTGTACCTTTCCACTATTCAGATAGATGTCTGTCTCTCTCCACTATTCAGGTAGAGTTCTGTACCTCTCCACTATTCAGGTAGAGATCTGTACCTCTCCACTATTAAGATAGAGGTCTGTACCTCTCCACTATTCAGATACATGTCTGTGCCTTTCCACTATTCAGATAGAGGTCAGTGTCTCTCCACTATTCAGATAGAGATCTGTCTCTGTCCACTATTCAGATAGAGGTCTGTCTCTCTCCAATATTCAGATAGAGGTCTGCCTCTCTCCAGTATTTGGATAGAAGTCTGTTCCTTTCCACTATTCAGATAGAGGTCTGTCCCTCTCCACTATTCAGATAGAAGTCTGTACCTCTCCACTATTCAGATAGTGTTCTCTCCCTCTCCACTATTCAGTTAGAGATCTGTGCCTCTCCACTATTCAGATAGAGGTCTGTACCTCTCCACTAGTCAGATAGAGGTCTGTACTTCTCCACCATTCAGATAGAGGTCTGTACTTCTCCACTATTCAGATAGAGGTCTATGCCTTTCCACTATTCTGATAGAGGTCTGCCTTTCTCCGCTATTCAGATAGAGGTCTGTACCGCTCAACTAATCTGATAGAGGTCTGTCTCTCTGCACTATTCTGATAGTGGTCTGTACCTCTCCACTCTTCCGATAGAGGTCTGTCACTCTCCACTATTCAGATAGAGGTCTGTGCCTCTCCACTATTCAGATACAGTTCAGTGACATGCCACTATTCAGATAGAGATCTGTCTCTATCCAGTATTCAGATAGAGGTCTGTACCTCTCCACTCTTCCGATAGAGGTCTGTCGCTCTCCACTATTCAGATAGAGGTCTGTGCCTCTCCACTATTCAATTAGAGGTCTTCACCTCTACTCTATTCAGATACAGGTCAGTTCCTCTCCATTATTCAGATAGAGATCTGTTTCTATACACTATTCAGATAGTGGTCTGTACCTCTCCAGTATTCAGATAGATGTCTGTACCTCTCCACTGTTCAGATAGAGGTCTGTCCCTCTCCAGTATTCAGATAGAAGTCTGTAACTCTCCACTATTCAGATAGAGGTCTGTACCTCTCCAGTATTCAGATAGAGTTCTGTCTCTCTCCAGTATTTGGATAGAAGTCTGTACCTCTCCACTATTCAGACAAAGGTCTGTCCCTCTCCACCATTCAGATATTAGTCTGTACCTCTCCACTATTCAGATTGAGGTCTGACTCTCTACACTATTCAGATAGAGGTCTGTGCCTCTCCAATATTCATATAGAGGTCTGTGTCTCTTGACTATTCAGATAGAGATCTGTACTTCTCCACTATTCAGATAGTAATCTGTCTCTCTCCACTATTCAGATAGAGGTCTGTCTCTCTCCACTATTCAGATAGAGGACTGTACCTCTCCAATATTCAGACAAAGGTCTGTGCCTTTCCACTATTGAGATAGAGGTCTGTACTTCTCCACTATTCAGATAGAGATCTGTGCCTCTACACTATTCAGATAGAGGTCAGTATCTCTCCACGATTCAGATAGAGGTCTGTACCTCTCCACTATTCAGATAGAGGTCTGTCTTTCTCCATTATTCAGATAGATGTCTTTGCCTCTCCACTATTCAGATAGAGATCAGTGCCTCTCCAGGATTCAGACAGAGGCCTGCCTCTCTCCACTATTAAGATAGAGGTCAGTGCCTCTCCACTATTCAGATAGTGGTCTGTACATCTCCACGATTCAGATAGCGGTCTGTCTCTCTCTGCTATTCAGATAGAGGTCCGAAACTCTCCACTATTTCGATAGCTGTCTGTCTCTCTCCACTATTCAGATAGAGGTCTGGCCTTCTTCACTATTTCGATAGATGTCTGTCTCTCTCCACTATTCAGATAGATGTCTGGCCCTCTCCAGTATTTTGATAGATGTCTGTCTCTCTCCACTATTCAGATAGAGGTCTGTGCCTATCCACTATTCATATAGAGGTCCGTACCTTTCCACTATTCAGATAGATGTCTGTCTCTCTCCACTATTCAGATAGAGGTCTGTACCTCTCCACTATTCAGATAGAGGTCTATACTCTCTACTATTGAGATTGCGGTCAGTCTCTCTCCACTATTCAGATAGAGGTGTGTAACTCTCCACTATTCAAATAGAGGTCTGCCACTCTCCACTATTCAGAAAGAGATCTGTACCTCTCCACTATTCAGATAGAGGTCTGCATCTGTCTACTGTTCAGATAGAGGTCTGTCCATCGCCACTATTTCAATAGATTTCTGTACCTCTCCACTATTCCGACAGAGGTCTGTCTCTCTCTACTATTCAGATAGAGGTCTGTCACTCTCCTCTATTCAGATAGATGTCTGTGGCTCTCCACTATTCAGAAAGAGATCTGTACCTCTCCACTATTGAGATAGAGTTCTGTACCTCTCCACTATTCAGATAGAGGTCTGTCTCTCTCCAGTATTGAGATAGAGGTCTGTACCTCTCCACTATTCAGATAGAAGTCTGCACCCCTCCACTATTCAGATAGAGGTCTGTACCTCTCCACTATTCAGTTAGAAGTCAGTACCTCTGCACTAATCAGATAGATCCCCGTCTCTCTCCACTATTCAGATAGAGGTCTGACTCTCTCCACAATTCAGATAGAGGTCTGTCATTCTCCACTATTCAGATAGAGGTCTGTGGCTCCCCAGTATTCAGATAGAGGACTATACCTCTCCACTATTCAGATAGACGTCTGTCTTTCTCCAGTATTAAGATAGATGTCTGTACCTTTCCAGTATTCAGATAGAGGTCTGTCTCTCTCCAGTATTGAGATAGAGGTCTGTACCTCTCCACTGTTCAGATAGAAGTTGGTACCTCTCCACTATTCAGATAGAGGTCTGTACCTCTCCACTATTCAGTTAGATGTCAGTGCCTCTGCACTATTCAGATAGATCTCTGTCTCTCTCCACTATTCAGATAGAGGTCTGACTCTCTCCACAATTCAGATAGTGGTCTGTCACTCTCCACTATTCAGATAGAGGTCTGTGGCTCTCCACTATTCAGATAGAGGACTGTACCTTTCCACTTGTCAGATAGAAGTATGTCTCTCTCCAATATTCAGATAGCAGTCTGTCTGTATCAACTAATCAGATAGAAGTCTGTGCCACTCCACTATTCAGATAGAGGTCTGTACCTCTCCACTATTCAGATAGATATCTGTACCTCTCCACTATTCAGATAGAGATCTGTCCCTCTCCACTATTCAGATTGAGGTCTATACCTCTCCGCTATACAGATAGAGGTCTCTCTCTCTCCAGAATTCAGATCGAGGTCAGTCTCTCTCCACTATTCAGATAGAGGTCTGTATCTCTCCTTTATTCAGATAGAGGCCTGTCTCTCCCCACTATTCAGATAGCGGTCCGTACCATTCCACTATTCAGATAGAGATCTGTCCCTCTCCACTATTCAGCTAGATGTCTGTGTCTCTCCAATATTCAGATAGATGTCTGTCTCTCTCCACTATTCAGATTGAGGTCTGTGCCTCTCCAGTATTCAGATAGAGGTCTGTACTTCTCCACTATTCAGATAGATGTCTGTGCCTCTCCACTATTCAGATTGAGGTCTATACCTCTCCGCTATACAGATAGAGGTCTCTCTCTCTCCAGAATTCAGATAGAGGTCAGTCTCTCTCCACTATTCAGATAGAGGTCTGTACCTCTCCATTATTCAGATAGAGGCCTGTCTCTCCCCACCATTCAGATAGTGGTCCGTAACTTTCCAATATTCAGTTAGAGGTCTGTCCCTCTCCACTATTCAGCTAGATGTCTGTGTCTCTCCAATATTAAGAAAGATGTCTGTCTCTCTCCACTATTGAGATTGAGGTCTGTGCCTCTCCAGTATTCAGATAGAGGTCTGTACCTCTCCACTATTTCGATAGATGTCTGTACCTCTCCACTATTCAGGTAGAGTTCTGTCCCTCTCCACTATTCCGATAGAGGTCTGTCCCTCTCAACTATTTCGATAGATGTCTGTACCTCTCCACTATTCCGATAGAGGTCGGTCTCTCTCCACTATTCAGATAGAGCTCTGTCTCTCTCCACTATTCAGATAGAGGACTGTACCTCTCCAATATTCAGACAAAGGTCTGTGCCTTTCCACTATTGAGATAGAGGTCTGTACTTCTCCACTATTCAGATAGAGATCTGTGCCTCTACACTATTCAGATAGATGTCTGTATCTCTCCAGGATTCAGATAGAGGTCTGTCTCTCCCCACTATTCAGATAGAGGTCTGTCTCTCTCCACTATCCAGATAGAGTTCTCTCCCTCTCCACTATTCAGATAGTGGCCTTTACTTCTCCACTATTCAGATAGAGATCTGTACCTCTCCACTATTCAGATTGAGGTCTGTCTCTCTCCACTATTCAGATAGAGGCCTATGCCTCTCCACTATTCAGATAGAAGTCTGTCTGTCTCCACTATTCAGATTGAGGTCTGTGCCTCTCCAATATTCAGATAGAGGTCTGTGCCTCTCCAGTATTCGGATAGAGGTCTTTACCTCTGCACTATTCAGATAGTGATCTGCCTCTCACCACTATTCAGAAAGAGATCTGTACCTCCCCACTATTCAGATAGAGTTCTGTACCTCTCCACTCTTCAGATAGATTTCTGTCTCTCTCCACAATTCAGATAGAGGTCTGCCTCTCACCACTATTCAGAAAGAGATCTGTACCTCGCCACTATTCAGATAGAGCTCTGTACCACTCCACTATTCAGAGAGATGTCTGCCTCTCACCACGATTCAGAAAATTTGTAGCTCTCCACGATTCAGATAGAGGTCTGTGCCTCCCCACTATTCAATTAGAGGTCTGCACCTCTCCACTATTCAGATACAGATCAGTGCCTCTCCACTATTCAGATAGAGGTCTGTCTCTAACCACTATTCAGATAGAGGTCTGTGCCTCTCCAGTATTCCGATAGATGTCTGTACCTCTCCACTGTTCAGATAGAGGTCTGTCCTTCTCCAGTATTCAGATAGAAGTCTGTCTCACTCCACTATTCAGATGGAGGTCTGCACCTCTCCACTATTCCGACAGAGGTCTGTCGCTCTCCACTATTCAGACAGAGGGCTGTCTCTCTCCAGTATTCAGAGAGAGTTCTGTCTCTCTCCAGTATTTGGATAGAAGTCTGTACCTCTCCACTATTCAGATTGAGGTCTATACCTCTCCACTATTCAGATAGAAGTCTGTCTCTCTCCACTATTCAGATAGAGGTCTGTCTCTGTCCACTATTCAGATAGAAGTCTGTACCTCTCCACTAATCAGATTGTGGTCTGTCTCTCTCCACTATTCAGATAGAGGTCTGTACCTCTCCAATATTCAGATAGACATCTGTGTCACTCCACTATTCAGATAGAGGTCTGTAACTCTCCACTATTCAGATAGAGGTCTGCCTATCACCACGATTCAGAAAGAGATGTGTACCTGTCCGCTATTCAAATAGATTTCTGTACCACTCCACTATTCAGATAGAGGTCAGTCTCTGTTCACATTTCAGATAGAGGTCTGTCTCTCTCCACTATTCAAATAGAGGTCTGTGCCTTTCCATTATTCAGATAGATGTCTGTCTGTCTCCACTATTCAGTTAGACGTCTGTAGCTCTGCACTATTCAGATAGAGGTCAGTGCCTCTGCACGATTCAGATAGAGATCGGTCTCTCTCCACTTTTCAGATAGAGGTCTGTGCCTCTCCACTAATCAGATAGAGGTCTGTACCTCTCCAGTTTCAGAAAGAGGTCTGTACCTCTCCACTATTCAGATAGAGGTCAGTCCCTCTCCATTATACAGATAGAGTTCTGTCTCTCTCCAGTATTCAGAAAGAGCTCTGTGTCTCTCCAGTATTCACATAGAGGCCCGTGTCTCTCGACTATTCAGATACATGTCTGCACCTTTCCACTATTCAGATAGATGTCTGTCTCTCTCCACTATTCAGATAGAGTTCTGTACCTCTCCACTATTCAGGTAGAGATCTGTACCTCTCCACTATTCAGATAGAGGTCTGTACCTCTCCACTATTCAGATACATGTCTGTGCCTTTCCACTATTCAGATAGAGGTCAGTGTCTCCCCACTATTCAGATAGAGATCTGTCTCTGTCCACTATTCAGATAGAGGTCTGTCTCTCTCCAATATTCATATAGAGGTCTGTGTCTCTTGACTATTCAGATAGAAGTCTGTACCTCTCCACTAATCAGATTGTGGTCTGTCTCTCTCCACTATTCAGATAGAGGACTGTACCTCTCCAATATTCAGACAAAGGTCTGTGCCTTTCCACTATTGAGATACAGGTCTGTACTTCTCCACTATTCAGATAGAGATCTGTGCCTCTACACTATTCAGATAGAAGTCAGTACCTCTCCAGGATTCAGATAGTGGTCTGTCTCTCCCCACTATTCAGATAAAGGTCTGTCTCTCTCCACTATTCAGGTAGAGGTCTGTACCTCTCCACTATTCAGATAGATGTCTGTACCTCTCCACTATTCAGGCTGAGGTCTGTACCTCTCCACTATTCAGATATAGGTCCTTACCTCTCCACTATTCAGATAGAGGTCTGTCTTTCTCCATTATTCAGATAGATGTCTTTGCCTCTACACTATTCAGATAGAGGTCAGTACCTCTCCAGGATTCAGATAGAGATCTGTCCCTCTCCACTATTCAGATAGATGTCTGTGTCCCTCCACTATTCAGATACAGATCTGTACCTCTCCAGAATTCAGATAGAGGCCTGCCTCTCTCCACTATTCAGATAGAGGTCAGTGCCTCTCCACTATTCAGATAGTGGTCTGTACCTCTCCACCATTCAGATAGAGGTCTGTCTCTCTCTGCTATTCAGATAGAGGTCCGAAACTCTCCACTATTTCGATAGATGTCTGTCTCTCTCTACTATTCAGATAGATGTAGTGTATGTAACCGTTCCACCTTTAAGAGAACTATTGTATGTAACCATTCCACCTTTAAGAGAACTATTTTAAGAGTTGCACTACTTTATCTTGGCTGCTGTATACTGTAATACCGGCGGTGACCACACCGGTATATAAGTGCTGTGTAATGATTTATTGGGCAGTTCCGCCCTGACCTTCGAATAGTAAAGTCCTGTTAAAGTTTACTCTTGTGGTCTGTGTATTAATTCTCAATATAACACACAGACTTAACAGTGGCGACGAGTTCGATCTTACCCTGTGGCAGAGATACATCCAAGGCAGTTTAACGGGCGTCGAGAAGAGGCATCCGCCCTCATCATTCTGCTGAGAGAAGACTCGAGTCTGCAGAGCAAAGGAAGAAGGAAGAATTCAGACACGAAGCCTTCCATCAGCAACAGGCAGTGATCGTCCCTTCTATCATGGTGGTGGGTGAGCCGATCAGCGACGAGAAGCAAGTCAGCCACGTTGACTGTGCGTAGGGGAGAAAAAAAAAACAGAGGATATAAGGGCGGAGAACTCGACCACGGCCAGGGAACGGAGCCGGACAGAAGTCGGGGCCAGAGGCGCTGAGACTGGGGCAGCGTAGGGCACGGAAGCCACGGTGAAGGCAAACGCAGCCGGTGTGAGAGACCGGGCTACAAGCGGGAACGCAGCCGGTGTGAGAGACTGGGCTACAAGCGGGCTGGGAGACGCAACAGCGTCGAGAGACAGCTCGACCCGACCGGTGGAAAAGGCCGGGCAGCTACCGAGGCCGCGAGGCGCAGCGACCGGGATCGTAAGGCGCGGGAAAAAATAATTTTTTTAAAAAAAAAACCGCAGAGAACTCAGCCGCAGCCGGGGGGGGAAAGGACCAGACTGCAAGAGGGGCTGGGAGGCACGCTTGAAAACCGCTGAGGGAGAGACAGAGCCCGAGCGAGCGAGCGAGACCGAGCGAGCGGGAGAGAGAAGAGACTGAGCAAGCGAGGGAGACCGAGCGAGCGAGGGAGAACGAGACCGAGCGAGCGAGGGAGACCGTGCGAGCGAGGGAGACTGAGCGAGCGAGGGAGAACGGGACCGAGCGAGGGAGACCGAGCGAGATTTTCGCCCAGCGGCTTACAGCAGCTTTCCGCAAAGGACCAAGAGCTGGAACTGTCCGCCGCCAACTGGTTGTCCCCAGCGCCCGGTTGCCCCTGTCGGGAAAGGGAACAAGGAACTCAATCAGCTGTTCTCGCGCTTTCAGAATAAACTGAAGCTGGCGCGCAGGCTGCGAACCCCGAAAGCCAGCGGTCGTCGCCCGAGGGCAAAGCTTTACCCCTCCCGCCAGAGGAAGAAACGCGGGAAGCCGCCATTTAGGCGGGGAAGAAGACAAGCGCGGGAAACCGCCATTCTCAGAGGCGGGGAAGAAGATAAGCGCGGGAAACCGCCATTTTTGAAAAAAAAAAGTTAAAGAAAAATTTCGTTGTTGTTTCTCAAAAAGATTGCGAAGATGCCTAAGCGTGGTAACATCAACGATTTCGATCCCGATGTGGAAGATTGGGCCACGTATGTAGAACGCATAGAGATATATTGTAAGGCAAATAAAATATCAAATGATGATAAAGCACTAACCTTACTAAACTCAATGGGTGCGAAGACATACGGGCTATTGAAGCATCTTCTATCACCAGCTAAACCGACGGATCAGACTTTCGCTAATATTGTTGCTGTCCTGAAGGATCATTTGAACCCCACACCGCTGATGTTAGCGGAACGATTTAAATTTTATGCGAGAACGCAACTGAAAGAGGAAAGCAACGCGGAGTACTTGGTTGAACTGCGTAGGCTAGCGAAATACTGTCAGTTTGGGGAAAATCTGACAGAGGCACTGAGAGACAAGTTCGTGTGTGGGTTGTCAAAGGAAGGAACACAAAAGCGACTGCTCGAAGAGAATGATCTTACACTTGATAAGGCTGTCTCTATTGCAGCATCGCACGAAGCCGCAGCGAGAGGCACGGCAGAAATGCAGCTAAAGGCAGCGGTACTCGGCGTAGATCAAATGGCTTTGGGTACAACGAAATGTTATCGTTGTGGAAAGACAACACACGATCAGAACCAATGCTGGTTTAAAAACCAGGAATGTAGAAAATGTGGCAAGCTTGATCACATAGCTAACGTATGCCGGTCAGGTAAGAAGACTAGCAACAAAAAGTCACCGCAGGAAAAGTGCAGAAAGGTACATAAGGTGGCTGAGAAGAGTTCGGATGAACAGAATTCGGATTCAGACTCCAACAGCCAGGAACTGGGTAGTCTGAGAATTCACAATGTGAGTAAGGAAGCTGACCTACAAACTATCTGGGTCACGCTCAAGATAGCCGGAGTCCAAGTGAAAATGGAATTGGACACAGGATCAGCCCTAACAGTCATAAACCGAAGGGACTACAAGCGGCTATTCTCACATATACCCTTGAGAGATACCAAGATTGTATTGCAGACATACATGGGGCAAAGAGTATACCCCATCGGAAAGATAAAAGTCAAGGTGAGACACAAGGGCAAAGAACACCAAGGAATGGACTTATATGTACTACCTGAGGGAGGTCCACCACTTCTGGGATGGGAGTGGATCAGGAAAATAAATATGGACTGGCACTCCCTAAAAGCAATAAAGAGTGAGAACTCGGTGAAGACAATCAGCTCAGGCTCTGGAACTGATGATGGTAAGACCAGCCCATGTGCAAAAGACAAGTCTAAAATGGACTTGCAGACTAATGATGGAAAAATGAAGGAGTGCATAAATGCTTATGCTTCAGAGGAGAACAAAGTAGCAGAACAGAATTCCACTGAACAACAACAACATAGTTTGACAGAGAATTCTGAGTCTGTCCAGTCTACAGACATGCACATTTCTGAGGAACACCGGGCTCGAACTCAACTCCATTTCAAACTACAACAGCAATTAGAACAAATGATTCGCCGTTTTGAGCAAGAGATGAATGCAACAAAAAAGTTCTTTGACACAGAGTGGGAGAATCTGGAAAGACAGCAGAAGCAGCTGATGGAGAAAATGGAGCAGGAACACACAAACCGTCTACGCGAGGAGGCCAAACGAATCAAAGCTGATTCGGTTTCTGAAGGTGCGTGCTCTAATCTGGTGGAGCAAGATGTTCAGCAACTGAAGGCGCTTGTTAGCAGGTTGCAGGCAGAAAAGGCTGATTTGGTTGCCATGAATTCCGAGCTCCTACTGAAGTTGGGTGCAGCATCACCGGACGATTCATTTGTTGAAATTCGAATGGTGGAGACTGCGGATGATGGCGAATTAAAAGCAGCAAAGGAGCCCCAGTGCAAGGTTACAAACAGCCCTGCAGCCTATACGTCAAAAACACATGACGACGATACTGGGAAACGTCTGATGTCAGAAGAGTTAACGGTCAGCCAACTTCTTCATATGCTGAGGGACAAGACTCTGAAATGGGAAAAACTTGAACATGAGCTTCAATCTTCAAAGGAAAGGGGTTCGGAGCTCTCAAAGGTTATTGAAATAGCTGAGGTTGCAACACAGACTGAGAAGATTGCAGCAGAGCAGCCCTTGGATGCCAAGAGTACGCTGACTCACGTCAATGTAGAACAACAGAATGCTGAAACAGCTGCTCCAGTAGAGGGATTGAATAGTCCGATCAATCAATCTCTGAATGAAGTTGAAGTATTGAAATCACAAATGATGTCATTAGTAAAAGACTTGCAGGAAGCCCAGAAAAAGCTGGATGAAGCTGAACACATGAAGAAGTCTCTTCAGGAGAGATGTCTGGATTTGGAACAAAAGCTGGCTAACGTCCAGCTGGGCATGGAGGAAATAGAAGACCCTCTCGCTGGCCTAGCTCAGGACGACACCGAATATTACCACGACCTGTTCTGCCCAGCTTGTGGGGAAATCTTCCAAAGTGCAAAAACCATGAAGAATCACAAAAAGTCTAAGAAACACCGGGAGATGGTGGCGCTACTACGGCAACAGGAGGAAGAGGAGGAGGAACTGTGCATGCAGCTGGGAGTGGAGCCCAGAGAGTCTCCAAGAAGCAGAAAAGGAAAAGACGAAGCAGAAGATGATGACCCATCTGAACCATTATCACCTCTACCAGGTCACGCACGTGGTCCCTCTGAACTGAGTCAAATCAGTTTGGAAGTAGAAAAACTTCCCAAGGTACTCGAGCTTTTAGAAGTCAGCAATGCTGGTTCTGAAGTTACGGAAGTTCAAGCTGGTTCTGAAGCTACGGAAGTTCAAGCTGTTAAGTCCAGTGAAGGACTATTAGATGAGTCACCCCAGCAACAAGAACCTACTACACCATCGAAAACTACTACACCACCGAGGCGTTATCCGGACCGAATCAGGAAGCGCAGGAGGCGCCACCGCAGAGACTGAATCTGTGAACTGTTTTCTGCAGAGACTGAATCTGTGAATTGTTTTCCGCAGAGACTGAATCTGTGAACTGTTTACATGAAGTTGTGTATCTATGTTATGATGTTATGTTTAATGGGGAATATATATATTGTAAGCTAAAAAGGGAGGATTGTAGTGTATGTAACCGTTCCACCTTTAAGAGAACTATTGTATGTAACTGTTCCACCTTTAAGAGAACTATTTTAAGAGTTGCACTACTTTATCTTGGCTGCTGTATACTGTAATACCGGCGGTGACCACACCAGTATATAGGTGCTGTGTAATGATTTATTGGGCAGTTCCGCCCTGACCTTCGAATAGTAAAGTCCTGTTAAAGTTTACTCTTGTGGTCTGTGTATTAATTCTCAATATAACACACAGACTTAACAATAGAGGTCTGTCCTTCTTCACTATTTCGATAGATGTCTGTCTCTCTCCACTATTCAGATAGATGTCTGGCCCTCTCCACTACTTTGATAGATGTCTGTCTCTCTCCACTATTCAGATAGAGGTCTGTGCCTCTCCACTACTCATATAGAGGTCCGTACCTTTCCACTATTCAGATAGATGTCTGTCTCTCTCCACTATTCAGATAGAGGTCTGTACCTCTCCACTATTCAGATAGAGGTCTATACCTCTCCACTATTCAGATTGAGGTCAGTCTCTCTCCACTATTCAGATAGAGGTCTGTGCCTCTCCATTATTCAGATAGAGGTCAGTACCTCTCCACGATTCAGATAGTGGTCTGTGCCTCTCCAGTATTCAGATAGAGGTCTGTACCTCTCCACTATTCAGATAGAGATCTGTCCCTCTCCATTATTCAGATAGAGGTCTGTGCCTCTACATTAATCAGATAGAGGTCAGTCCCTCTCCAGGATTCAGATAAAGGTCTGTCCCTCTCTACTATTCAGATAGACGTCTACTTCTCCACTATTCAGTTAGATGTCTGTCACTCTTCACTATTCAGATGGAGGTCTGTGACTCTCCACTATTCAGTAGAGGTCTGCCACTCTCCACTATTCAGAAAGAGACCTGTACCTCTTCACTACTCAGATAGAGGTCTGTGCCACTCCACTATTCAGATAGAGGAATGTTTCTCTCCCAAATTCAGATAGGGCTCTGTGCCTCTCCTCTAGTCAGCTAGAGGTCTGTCTCTCACCAATATTCAGATAGAGATCTGTCTCTCTCCACTTTTCAGATAGAGGTCTTTCCCTCTCCACTATTCAGATAGAGAGCTGTACCTCTCCAATATTCAGATAGCGGCCTCAACTTCTCCACTATTCAGATAGAGGTCTGTGCCTCTACACCATTCAGATAGAGGTCAGTACCTCTCCAGGATTCAGATAGAGGTCTGTCCCTCTCCACTATTCAGATAGAAGTCTGTCTGTCTCCACTATTCAGGTAGAGGTCTGTACCTCTCCACTATTCAGATAGATGTCAGTGCCTCTGCACTATTCAGATAGATCTCTGTCTCTCTCCACTATTCAGATAGATGTCCGTACCTCTCCACTATTCAGATAGAGGCCTGTCTCTCTCCACAATCCAGATAGAGGCCTGTCTCTCTCCACTATTCCGATAGATATCTGTCTCTCTCCACTATACAGATAGAGGTCTGTCAATCTCCACTATTCAGGTAGAGGTCTGTCTCTCTCCACTATTCAGATAGTGGTCAGTGCCTCTCCCATATTCAGATAGTTGTCTGTGTCTGTCCACTGTTCAGATAGAGGTCTGTCTTTCTCCACTATTCAAATAGTGGTCTGTGCCACTCCACTATTCAGATAGAAGTCTGTCTGTCTCCGCTATTCAGATAGAGGTCCGTACCTCTCCACCATTCAGATAGAGGTCTGTGCCTCCCCACTATTCAGATAGAGGTCAGTACCTCTCCACGATTCAGATAGTGGTCCGTGCCTCTCCAGTATTTAGATAGATGTCTGTCGCTCTCCACTATTTCGATAGATGTCTGTACCTCTCCACTATTCTGATAGAGGTCTGTCCCTCTACACTATTTCGATAGATGTCTGTACCTTTCCACTATTCCGATAGAGTTCTGTCTCTCTCCACCAATCAGATAGAGGTCTGTCTCTCTCCACTATTCAGATAGAGCTCTGTACCTCTCCACTATTCAGGTAGATGTATCTCCCTCTCCACTATTCTGATAAAGGTCTGTCTTTCTCCATTATTCAGATAGATGTCTTTGCCTCTACACTATTCAGATGGAGGTCAGTACCTCTCCAGGATTCAGATGGAGATCTGTCCCTCTCCAATATTCAGATAGAGGTCTGTCTCTCTCCACTATTCAGATAGATGTCTGTGCCTCTACACTATTCACATAGAGGTCTGTACTTCTCCAGAACTCAGATAGAGGCCTGCCTCTCTCCACTATTCAGATAGAGGTCTGTCCCTCTCCACTATTTCGATAGATGTCTGTCTCTCTCCATTATTCAGTTAGAGGTCTGTCCCTCTTCACTATTCAGATAGAGGTCCGTACCTTTCCACTATTCAGATAGAGGTCTGTCTCTCTTCGCTATTCAGATAGATGTCTGTGTCTCTCCACTATTCAGATAGATGTCTGTCTCTCTCCACTATTCAGATAGAGGTCTGTACCTCGCCACTATTCAGATAGAGGTCTATACCTCTCCACTATTCAGATTGAGGTCAGTCTCTCTCCACTATTCAGATAGAGGTGTGTAACTCTCCACTATTGAGATAGAGTGCTGTACCTCTCCACTATTCAGGTAGAGGTCTGCGTCTGTCTACTATTCAGATAGTGGTCTGTCCATCGTCACTATTTCAATAGATGTCTGTACCTCTCCACTATTCTGATAGAGGTCTGTCCCTCTCCACTATTCTGATAGAGGTCTGTCTCTCTCCACCATTCAGATAGAAGTCTGTAACCCTCCACTATTCAGATAGAGGTCTGTACCTCTCCACTATTCAGTTAGATGTCAGTGCCTCTGCACTATTCAGATAGATCTCTGTGTCTCTCCACTATTCAGATAGATGTCTGACTCTCTCCACAATTCAGATAGAGGTCTGTCCCTCTCCACTGTTCCGATAGAGGTCTGTCACTCTCCACTATTCAGATAGAGCTCTGTGGCTCTCCACTATTCAGATAGAGGACTGTATCTCTCCACTTCTCAGATAGAAGTCTGTCTCTCTCCAATATTCAGATAGCGGTCTGTCTCTATCAACTAATCAGATAGAAGTCTGTGCCTCTCCACTATTCAGATAGAGGTCCGTACCTCTCCACTATTCAGATGGATGTCTGTGCCTCTCCACTATTCAGATAGAAGTCTGTTCTTCTGCACTATTCAGATAGGGATCTGTCTCTCCCCACTATTCAGATAGAGGGCTGTCTCTCTCCACTATTCAGATAGAGGTCTGTACCTCTCCACTATTCAGATAGATGTCTGTACCTCTCCACTATTCAGATAGAAGTCTGTACCTCTCCACTATTCAGGTAGAGGTCTGTCTCTCTCCACTATTCAAATAGAAGTCTGTACCTCTCCACTATTCAGATTGAGGTCTATACCTCTCCGCCATACAGATAGAGGTCTCTCTCTCACCAGAATTCAGATAGAGGCCAGTCTCTCTCCACTATTCAGACAGAGGTCCGTACCTTTCCACTATTCAGATAGAGATCTGTCCCTCTCCACTATTCAGCTAGATGTCTGTGTCTCTCCAATATTCAGATAGATGTCTGTCTCTGTCCACTATTCAGATTGAGGTCTGTGCTTCTCCAGTATTCAGATAGAGGTCTGTACCTCCCCACTATTTCGATCGATGTCTGTACCTCTCCACTATTCAGGTAGAGGTCTGTCCCTCTCCACTATTCCGACAGAGGTCTGTCCCTCTCAACTATTTCGATAGCTGTCTGTACCTCTCCAATATTCCGATAGAGTTCTGTCTCTCTCCACTATTCAGATAGACGTCGGTCTCTCTCCACGATTCAGGTAGAGCTCTGTACCTTTCCTCTATTCAGGTAGAGGTCTGTCCCTCTCCACTATTCCGATAGAGGTCTGTACCTCTCCACTATTCAGGTAGAGGTCTGTCCCTCTCCACTATTCCGATAGAGATCTGTACCTCTCCACTATTCAGGTCGATGTCTGTACCTCTCCACTATTCAGATAGAGGTCTGTCTCTCTCCACTATTGAGATAGAGGTCTGTACCTCTCCACTATTCAGATAGAGGTCTGTCCCTCTCCACTATTCCGCTAGAGGTCTGTCTCTTTCCACTATTAAGATAGAGCTCTGTACCTCTCTACTATTCAGGTAGAGGTCTGTCGTTCTCCACTATTCCGATAGATGTCTGTCACTCTTCACTATTCAGATGGAGGTCTGTGACTCTCCACTATTCAGTAGAGGTCTGCCACTCTCCACTATTCAGAAAGAGACCTGTACCTCTTCACTACTCAGATAGAGGTCTGTGCCACTCCACTATTCAGATAGAGGAATGTTTCTCTCCCAAATTCAGATAGAGCTCTGTGCCTCTCCTCTAGTCAGCTAGAGGTCTGTCTCTCACCAATATTCAGATAGAGATCTGTCTCTCTCCACTTTTCAGATAGAGGTCTTTCCCTCTCCACTATTCAGATAGAGAGCTGTACCTCTCCAATATTCAGATAGCGGCCTCAACTTCTCCACTATTCAGATAGAGGTCTGTGCCTCTACACCATTCAGATAGAGGTCAGTACCTCTCCTGGATTCAGATAGAGGTCTGTCCCTCTCCACTATTCAGATAGAAGTCTGTCTGTCTCCACTATTCAGGTAGAGGTCTGTACCTCTCCACTATTCAGATAGATGTCAGTGCCTCTGCACTATTCAGATAGATCTCTGTCTCTCTCCACTATTCAGATAGATGTCCGTACCTCTCCACTATTCAGATAGAGGCCTGGCTCTCTCCACAATCCAGATAGAGGCCTGTCTCTCTCTACTATTCCGATAGATATCTGTCTCTCTCCACTATACAGATAGAGGTCTGTCAATCTCCACTATTCAGGTAGAGGTCTGTCTCTCTCCACTATTCAGATAGTGGTCAGTGCCTCTCCCATATTCAGATAGTTGTCTGTGTCTGTCCACTGTTCAGATAGAGGTCTGTCTCTCTCCACTATTCAAATAGTGGTCTGTGCCACTCCACTATTCAGATAGAAGTCTGTCTGTCTCCACTATTCAGATAGAGGTCCGTACCTCTCCACCATTCAGATAGAGGTCTGTGCCTCCCCACTATTCAGATAGAGGTCAGTACCTCTCCACGATTCAGATAGTGGTCCGTGCCTCTCCAGTATTTAGATAGATGTCTGTCGCTCTCCACTATTTCGATAGATGTCTGTACCTCTCCACTATTCTGATAGAGGTCTGTCCCTCTACACTATTTCGATAGATGTCTGTACCTTTCCACTATTCCGATAGAGTTCTGTCTCTCTCCACCAATCAGATAGAGGTCTGTCTCTCTCCACTATTCAGATAGAGCTCTGTACCTCTCCACTATTCAGGTAGATGTATCTCCCTCTCCACTATTCCGATAAAGGTCTGTCTTTCTCCATTATTCAGATAGATGTCTTTGCCTCTACACTATTCAGATGGAGGTCAGTACCTCTCCAGGATTCAGATGGAAATGTGTCCCTCTCCAATATTCAGATAGAGGTCTGTCTCTCTCCACTATTCAGATAGATGTCTGTGCCTCTCCACTATTCAGATAGAGGTCTATACCTCTCCACTATTCAGATTGAGGTCAGTCTCTCTCCACTATTCAGATAGAGGTGTATAACTCCCCACTATTGAGATAGAGTGCTGTACCTCTCCACTGTTCCGATAGTGGTCTGTCCATCGTCACTATTTCAATAGATGTCTGTGCCTCTCCACTATTCTGATAGAGGTCTGTCCCTCTCCACTATTCCGATAGAGGTCTGTCTCTCTCCACCATTCAGATAGAAGTCTGTAACCCTCCACTATTCAGATAGAGGTCTGTACCTCTCCACTATTCAGTTAGATGTCAGTGCCTCTGCACTATTCAGATAGATCTCTGTGTCTCTCCACTATTCAGATAGATGTCTGACTCTCTCCACATTTCAGATAGAGGTCTGTCCCTCTCCACTGTTCCGATAGAGGTCTGTCACTCTCCACTATTCAGATAGAGCTCTGTGGCTCTCCACTATTCAGATAGAGGACTGTATCTCTCCACTTCTCAGATAGAAGTCTGTCTCTCTCCAATATTCAGATAGCGGTCTGTCTCTATCAACTAATCAGATAGAAGTCTGTGCCTCTCCACTATTCAGATAGAGGTCTGTACCTCTCCACTATTCAGATGGATGTCTGTGCCTCTCCACTATTCAGATAGAAGTCTGTTCTTCTGCACTATTCAGATAGAGATCTGTCTCTCCCCACTATTCAGATAGAGGGCTGTCTCTCTCCACTATTCAGATAGAGGTCTGTACCTCTCCACTATTCAGATACATGTCTGTGCCTCTCCACTATTCAGATAGAAGTCTGTACCTCTCCACTGTTCAGGTAGAGGCCTGTCTCTCTCCACTATTCAAATAGAAGTCTGTACCTCTCCACTATTCAGATTGAGGTCTATACCTCTCCGCCATACAGATAGAGGTCTCTCTCTCTCCAGAATTCAGATAGAGGCCAGTCTCTCTCCACTATTCAGATAGAGGTCCGTACCTTTCCACTATTCAGATAGAGGTCTGTCCCTCTCCACTATTCAGCTAGATGTCTGTGTCTCTCCAATATTCAGATAGATGTCTGTCTCTGTCCACTATTCAGATTGAGGTCTGTGCTTCTCCAGTATTCAGATAGAGGTCTGTACCTCCCCACTATTTCGATCGATGTCTGTACCTCTCCACTATTCAGGTAGAGGTCTGTCCCTCTCCACTATTCAGACAGAGGTCTGTCCCTCTCAACTATTTCGATAGCTGTCTGTACCTCTCCACTATTCCGATAGAGTTCTGTCTCTCTCCACTATTCAGATAGACGTCGGTCTCTCTCCACGATTCAGGTAGAGCTCTGTACCTCTCCTCTATTCAGGTAGAGGTCTGTCCCTCTCCACTATTCCGATAGAGGTCTGTACCTCTCCACTATTCAGGTAGAGGTCTGTCCCTCTCCACTATTCCGATAGAGATCTGTACCTCTCCACTATTCAGGTCGATGTCTGTACCTCTCCACTATTCAGATAGAGGTCTGTCTCTCTCCACTATTGAGATAGAGGTCTGTACCTCTCCACTATTCAGATAGAGGTCTGTCCCTCTCCACTATTCCGCTAGAGGTCTGTCTCTTTCCACTATTAAGATAGAGCTCTGTACCTCTCCACTATTCAGGTAGAGGTCTGTCGCTCTCCACTATTCCGATAGAGGTCTGCCTCTCTCCACTATTGAGATAGAGCTCTGTACCTTTCCACTCTTCAGATAGATGTCTGTCTCTCTCCACTATTCAGATAGAGGTATGTATCTCTCCACTATTCAGTTAGATGTCAGTGCCTCTGCACTATTCAGATAGATCTCTGTCTCTCTCCACTATTCAGATAGAGGTCTGTTCCACTCCACTGTTCCGATAGAGGTGTGTCTCTCTCCACTATTCAGATGGAGGTCTGTACCTCTCCAATTGTCAGATTGAAGTCTGTACCTCTCCACTATTCAGATAGATGTCTGTCTTTCTCCCGTATTCAGATAGATGTCGGTGTCTCTCCAGTATTGTGATAGTGGTCTTTACCTCTCCACTGTTCCGATAGAGGGCTGGCTCTCTGCACTATTCAGACAGATGCCTGTCTTTCTCCACTATTCAGATAGAAGGCTGTACCTCTCCACTATTCAGATATGGGTCTGTTTCTCTCCACTATTCAGATAGAGGTCTGTCTCACTCCACTATTCAGAAATCGGTCTGTACCTCTCCCCTATTCAGATAGAGGTCTTTCTCCCTCTGCTATTCAGATAGAGGTCCGTACCTGTCCACTATTTCGATAGATGTCTGTCTCTCTCCACTATTCAGATAGATGTCTGTCCCTCTCCACTATTCAGATAGAGGACTGTCTCTCTCCACTATTCAGATAGAATCCTGTACCTCTCCACTATTCAGATAGAGGTCTGTGCCTCTCCACTATTCAGATAGTAGGGTCAGTACCTCTCCACAATTCAGATAGTGGTCCGTGCCTCTCCAGTATTCAGATAGATGTCTGTCCCTCTCCACTATTCCGAAAGAGGTCTGTACCTCTCCACTATTCTGATAGAGGTCTGACCCTCTCCACTATTAAGATAGAGGTCTGTTTCTCTCCACTGCTCAGATAGAGGTCTGTGCCACTCCACTATTCAGATAGAGATCTGTACCTCTCCAATATTCAGATAGCGGCCTCAACTTCTCCACTTTTCAGATAGAGGTCTGTGCCTGTCCACTGTTCAGATAGAGGTCTGTCTCTCTCCACTATTCAAATAGAGGTCTGTGCCTCTCCACTATTCAGATAGAAGTCTGTCTGTCTCCACTATGCAGATAGATGTCTGTACCTCTCCACTATTCAGACAGATGTCAGTGGCTCTGCACTATCCAGATAGATCTCTGTCTCTCCCCAATATTCAGATAGATCTCTGTCTCTCTCCACTATTCAGATAAAGGTCTGTGCCTCTCCACTATTCAGATAGATGTCAGTACCTCTCCATGATTCAGATAGTGGTCCGTGCCTCTTCAGTATTCAGATAGATGTCTGTCGCTCTCCACTATTTCAATAGATATCTGTACCTCTCTACTATTCTGATAGAGGTCTGTCCCTCTACACTATTTCGATAGATGTCTGTACCTCTCCACTATTCTGATAGAGTTCTGTCTCTCTCCACTATTCAGATAGAGGTCTGTCTCTCTCCACTATTCAGATAGAGCTCTGTACCTCTCCACTATTCAGATTGAGGTCTGTCTCTCTCCACTATTCAGAGGTCTGGACCTCTCCACTATTCAGTTAGATGTCAGTGCCTCTGCACTATTCAGATAGATCTCTGTCTCTCTCCACTATTCAGATAGAAGTCTGTCCCTCTCCACTGTTCCAATAGAGGTCTGTCTCTCTCCACTATTTAGATAGAGGTCTGTTGCGTTCCACTATTCAGATAGAGGTCTGTGGCTCTCCACTATTCAGATAGAGGTCTGTACCTCTCCACTATTCAGATATGGGTCTGTCTATCTCCACTATTCAGATAGAGGTCTGTCCCTCTTCACTATTCAGATAGAGGTCTGTCTCTCTCCACTATTCAGATAGAAGTCTGTGCCTCTACATTATTCAGATAGAGGTCAGTACATCTCCAGGATTAAGATAAAGGTCTGTCCCTCTCTACTATTCCGATAGAATCCTGTACTTCTCCACTATTCAGATAGAGATCTGTGCCTCTCCACTATTCAGATAGTAGGGTCAGTACCTCTCCACGATTCCGATAGTGGTCCGTGCCTCTCCAGTATTCAGATAGATGTCTGTCCCTCTCCACTATTCCGATAGAGGTCTGTACCTCTCCACTATTCTGATAGAGGTCTGTTGCTCTCCACTATTCCGATAGAGGTCTGTCCCTCTCCACTATTCAGATAGAGGTCTGTGTCTGTCCACTATTAAGATAGAGGTCTGTCCCTCTCCACTAATCCGATAGAGATCTGTCTCTCTCCACTATTCAGATAGAGGTCAGTACCTGTCCACAATACAGACAGATGTCTGTCTCTCTCCAGTATTTGGATAGTGGTCTGTCTCTCTCCACTATTTAGGCAGATATCTGTAACTCTCCACTGTTCAAGTAGAGGTCTGTGCCTCTCCATTATTCAGATAGAGGTCAGTACCTCTCCACGATTCAGATAGAGGTCTGTGCCTCTACATTAATCAGATAGAGGTCAATCCCTCTCTAGTATTCAGATAAAGGTCTGTCCCTCTCTACTATTCAGATATAAGTCTAGTTCTCCACTATTCAGATAGACGTCTGTTTCTCTCCACTATTCAGATACAAGTCTGTGCCTCTCCACTATTCACTTAGACATCTGTCACTCTCCACTATTCAGATAGAGGTCTGTTGCTCTCCTCTATTCAGATGGAGGTCTGTGGCTCTCCACTATTCATTAGACTCTGCCACTCTCCACTATTCACAAAGAGATCTGTACCGCTCCACTATTCAGATTGAGGTCTGGCTCTCTCCACTATTCAGATAGAGGTCTGTGCCACTCCACTATTCAGATAGAGATCTGTACCTCTCCAATATTCGGATAGCGGCCTCAACTTCTCCACTATTCAGATAGAGGTCTGTGCCTCTACACTATTCAGATAGAGGTCAGTACCTCTCCAGGATTCAGATAGAGGTCTGTCCCTCTCCACTATTCAGATAGAGGTCTGTCTGTCTCCACTATTCAGATAGAGGTCCGTACCTCTCCACTATTCAGATAGAGGCCTGTCTCGCTCTACAATCCAGATAGAGGCCTGTCCCTCTCCAGTATTCCGATAGATATCTTTCTCTCTCCACTATTCAGATAGAGGTCTGTCACTCTCCACTATTCAGAGAGAGATCTGTCTCTCTCCATTATTCAGATTGAAGTCTGTCTGTCTCCACTATTCAGATAGAGGTCTGTGCCTCTCCCCTATTCAGATTGAAGTCTGTGCCTCTCCCATATTCAGATAGATGTCTGTGCCTGTCCACTGTTCAGATAGAGGTCTGTCTCTCTCCACTATTCAGATTGAAGTCTGTCTGTCTCCACTATTCAGATAGAGGTCTGTGCCTCTCCACTATTCAGATTGAAGTCTGTCTGTCTCCACTATTCTGATAGATGTCTGTCCCTCTCCACTATTCAGATAGAGGTCTGTGCCTCTCCACTATTCTGATAGAGGGCTGTTGCTCTCCACTATTCTGATAGAGGTCTGTCCCTCTCCACTATTCTGATAGAGGTCTGTCCCTCTCCACTAATCAGATAGAGGTCTGTGTCTCTCCACTATTCAGATAGTGGTCTTTCTCTCTCCACTATTCAGATAGAGTGCTGTACCTCTCCACTATTCAGGTAGAGGTCAGTACCTCTCCACTATTCAGATAGAGGTCTGTACCTCTCCAATATTTAGGCAGGTGTCTGCACCTGTCAACTATTCTGATAGAGGCCTGTGCCTCTACACTATTCAGATAGAGGTGAGTACCTCTCCAGGATTCCGATAGATGTCTGTCCCTCTGCACTATTCTGATAGAAGTCTGTCATTCTCCACTATTCAGATAGAGGTCCGTCTGTCTCCACTATTCAGATAGAGGTCTGTCTCTCTCCACTATTCAGATAGAGGTCTGTCTCTCTCCACTATTCAGATAGCGGTCTGTCGCTCTCCTCTATTCAGGTAGAGGTCTGCCACTCTCCACTATTCAGAAAGAGATCTGTACCTCTCCACTATTGAGATAGAGTTCTGTACCTCTCCACAATTGAGGTAGGGGTCTGTGCCTCTCCACTATTCAGATAGAGGTCTGTGCCTCTCCACTATTCAGATAGAGGTCTGTGCCTCTCCACTATTCAGATACATCTCTGTCTCTCTACTCTATTCAGATAGAGGTCTGTGCCTCTCCACTATTCAGATAGAAGTCTGTCTGTCTCCACTATTCAGATAGAGGTCTGTCCCTCTGCATTATTCCGATAGAGGTCTGTCTCTCTCCACTATTCAGATAGAGGTCTGTCTCTCTCCACTATTCAGATAGAATTCTGTACCTTCCGTGCCTCTCCAGTATTCAGATAGATGTCTGTCCCTCTCCACTATTCCGATAGAGGTCTGTACCTCTCCACTATTCTGATAGAGGTCTGTTGCTCTCCACTATTCCGATAGAGGTCTGTCCCTCTCCACTATTCAGATAGAGGTCTGTGTCTGTCCACTATTAAGATAGAGGTCTGTCCCTCTCCACTAATCCGATAGAGATCTGTCTCTCTCCACTATTCAGATAGAGGTCAGTACCTGTCCACAATACAGACAGATGTCTGTCTCTCTCCAGTATTTGGATAGTGGTCTGTCTCTCTCCACTATTTAGGCAGATATCTGTAACTCTCCACTGTTCAAGTAGAGGTCTGTGCCTCTCCATTATTCAGATAGAGGTCAGTACCTCTCCACGATTCAGATAGAGGTCTGTGCCTCTACATTAATCAGATAGAGGTCAATCCCTCTCTAGTATTCAGATAAAGGTCTGTCCCTCTCTACTATTCAGATATAAGTCTAGTTCTCCACTATTCAGATAGACGTCTGTTTCTCTCCACTATTCAGATACAAGTCTGTGCCTCTCCACTATTCACTTAGACATCTGTCACTCTCCACTATTCAGATAGAGGTCTGTTGCTCTCCTCTATTCAGATGGAGGTCTGTGGCTCTCCACTATTCATTAGACTCTGCCACTCTCCACTATTCACAAAGAGATCTGTACCGCTCCACTATTCAGATTGAGGTCTGGCTCTCTCCACTATTCAGATAGAGGTCTGTGCCACTCCACTATTCAGATAGAGATCTGTACCTCTCCAATATTCGGATAGCGGCCTCAACTTCTCCACTATTCAGATAGAGGTCTGTGCCTCTACACTATTCAGATAGAGGTCAGTACCTCTCCAGGATTCAGATAGAGGTCTGTCCCTCTCCACTATTCAGATAGAGGTCTGTCTGTCTCCACTATTCAGATAGAGGTCCGTACCTCTCCACTATTCAGATAGAGGCCTGTCTCGCTCTACAATCCAGATAGAGGCCTGTCCCTCTCCAGTATTCCGATAGATATCTTTCTCTCTCCACTATTCAGATAGAGGTCTGTCACTCTCCACTATTCAGAGAGAGATCTGTCTCTCTCCATTATTCAGATTGAAGTCTGTCTGTCTCCACTATTCAGATAGAGGTCTGTGCCTCTCCCCTATTCAGATTGAAGTCTGTGCCTCTCCCATATTCAGATAGATGTCTGTGCCTGTCCACTGTTCAGATAGAGGTCTGTCTCTCTCCACTATTCAGATTGAAGTCTGTCTGTCTCCACTATTCAGATAGAGGTCTGTGCCTCTCCACTATTCAGATTGAAGTCTGTCTGTCTCCACTATTCTGATAGATGTCTGTCCCTCTCCACTATTCAGATAGAGGTCTGTGCCTCTCCACTATTCTGATAGAGGGCTGTTGCTCTCCACTATTCTGATAGAGGTCTGTCCCTCTCCACTATTCTGATAGAGGTCTGTCCCTCTCCACTAATCAGATAGAGGTCTGTGTCTCTCCACTATTCAGATAGTGGTCTTTCTCTCTCCACTATTCAGATAGAGTGCTGTACCTCTCCACTATTCAGGTAGAGGTCAGTACCTCTCCACTATTCAGATAGAGGTCTGTACCTCTCCAATATTTAGGCAGGTGTCTGCACCTGTCAACTATTCTGATAGAGGCCTGTGCCTCTACACTATTCAGATAGAGGTGAGTACCTCTCCAGGATTCCGATAGATGTCTGTCCCTCTGCACTATTCCGATAGAAGTCTGTCATTCTCCACTATTCAGATAGAGGTCCGTCTGTCTCCACTATTCAGATAGAGGTCTGTCTCTCTCCACTATTCAGATAGAGGTCTGTCTCTCTCCACTATTCAGATAGCGGTCTGTCGCTCTCCTCTATTCAGGTAGAGGTCTGCCACTCTCCACTATTCAGAAAGAGATCTGTACCTCTCCACTATTGAGATAGAGTTCTGTACCTCTCCACAATTGAGGTAGGGGTCTGTGCCTCTCCACTATTCAGATAGAGGTCTGTGCCTCTCCACTATTCAGATAGAGGTCTGTGCCTCTCCACTATTCAGATACATCTCTGTCTCTCTACTCTATTCAGATAGAGGTCTGTGCCTCTCCACTATTCAGATAGAAGTCTGTCTGTCTCCACTATTCAGATAGAGGTCTGTCCCTCTGCATTATTCCGATAGAGGTCTGTCTCTCTCCACTATTCAGATAGAGGTCTGTCTCTCTCCACTATTCAGATAGAATTCTGTACCTCTCCACTATTCAGATAGAGGTCTGTGCCTCGCCACTATTCAGATAGAGGTCAGTACCTCTCCACAATTCAGATAGTGGTCCGTGCCTCTCCAGTATTCAGATAGATGTCTGTCCCTCTCCACTATTCCGATAGAGGTCTGTACCTCTCCATTGTTCAGATAGAGGTCTGTTGCTCTCAACTAATCAGATAGAGGTCTACCTCTGTCCACTATTCAGATAGAGGTGTGTCCCTCTCCACAATTCAGATAGAGTTCTCCCTCTGTCCACTACTCAGATGGAGGTCTGTCCCTCTCCACTATTCAGATAGTGGTCTGTGCCTCTCCCATATTCAGATAGATGTCTGTGCCTGTCCACTGTTCAGATAGAGGTCTGTCTCTCTCCACTATTCAGATTGAAGTCTGTCTGTCTCCACTATTCAGATAGAGGTCTGTGCCTCTCCACTATTCAGATTGAAGTCTGTCTGTCTCCACTATTCTGATAGATGTCTGTCCCTCTCCACTATTCAGATAGAGGTCTGTGTTCTCCACTATTCTGATAGAGGGCTGTTGCTCTCCACTATTCTGATAGAGGTCTGTCCCTCTCCACTATTCTGATAGAGGTCTGTCCCTCTCCACTAATCAGATAGAGGTCTGTGTCTCTCCACTATTCAGATAGTGGTCTTTCTCTCTCCACTATTCAGATAGAGTGCTGTACCTCTCCACTATTCAGGTAGAGGTCAGTACCTCTCCACTATTCAGATAGAGGTCTGTACCTCTCCACTATTTAGGCAGGTGTCTGCACCTTTCAACTATTCTGATAGAGGCCTGTGCCTCTACACTATTCAGATAGAGGTGAGTACCTCTCCAGGATTCCGATAGATGTCTGTCCCTCTGCACTATTCCGATAGAAGTCTGTCATTCTCCACTATTCAGATAGAGGTCTGTCTGTCTCCACTATTCAGATAGAGGTCTGTCTCTCTCCACTATTCAGATAGAGGTCTGTCTCTCTCCACTATTCAGATAGCGGTCTGTCGCTCTCCTCTATTCAGGTAGAGGTCTGCCACTCTCCACTATTCAGAAAGAGATCTGTACCTCTCCACTATTGAGATAGAGTTCTGTACCTCTCCACAATTGAGGTAGGGGTCTGTGCCTCTCCACTATTCAGATAGAGGTCTGTGCCTCTCCACTATTCAGATAGAGGTCTGTGCCTCTCCACTATTCAGATACATCTCTGTCTCTCTACTCTATTCAGATAGAGGTCTGTGCCTCTCCACTATTCAGATAGAAGTCTGTCTGTCTCCACTATTCAGATAGAGGTCTGTCCCTCTGCATTATTCCGATAGAGGTCTGTCTCTCTCCACTATTCAGATAGAGGTCTGTCTCTCTCCACTATTCAGATAGAATTCTGTACCTCTCCACTATTCAGATAGAGGTCTGTGCCTCTCCACTATTCAGATAGAGGTCAGTACCTCTCCACAATTCAGATAGTGGTCCGTGCCTCTCCAGTATTCAGATAGATGTCTGTCCCTCTCCACTATTCCGATAGAGGTCTGTACCTCTCCATTGTTCAGATAGAGGTCTGTTGCTCTCAACTAATCAGATAGAGGTCTACCTCTGTCCACTATTCAGGTAGAGGTCTGTCCCTCTCCACAATTCAGATAGAGTTCTCCCTCTGTCCACTACTCAGATGGAGGTCTGTCCCTCTCCACTATTCAGATAGTGGTCTGTGCCTCTCATATATTCAGATAGATGTCTGTGCCTGTCCACTATTCAGATAGAGGTCTGTCTCTCTCCAGTATTCGGATAGTGGTCTGTGCCTCTCCAATATTCAACTAGAGGTCTGTCTCTCTCCCCTATTCATATAGAGTTCTGTACCTCTCCACGATTCAGGTAGAGATCAGTACCTGTTCTGCCTTATAATTGCAGGAGTTTAGTTTTGTTCCCGCCAGTAGTTGGCAATAAATGGAAATGGCCAGTAGGGTCACTCAACAGGAAGTAGTATAGTGATAGCAAACAAAGAGGTCACATCAGCATGGAGCGTGCAGCAAGTTAATCCGCTGTAATCTTACATTGTTACGCCTTCGAAAGCATTGTCTGTGAGTTGAATGGTTTCATTACAGATTCATGTTTGGATGTTAGTTATATCTCATGTATGTAACAAGGTGCATTTCTTTCTTTTCTCTTTCTCAGTTTTACTCCAACCCAATGCAACTGATTTGTATTGTTTCATTGACCTCATGCAAGTGTGGCATTATTAAACACAGAGCTTGGACGCTACATCCTGACTCCCATGTCGTTATTGAAAGGAGTTTGGCTGGCTGTCTAACTGCGTACAGGCACATACACGTAGGGAGGATAGTACAGTAAAAAGGCAAGCCATGAGCTGGCGCAACAAGCAACATTCGCAGTGCAGCAAGGTGCAACCATGGATGGCAAGAGCTTCCAAGACGAGCAGAGATCTGTGACCAGCTGAAGAAGTACACGCTCATCTAGATCATCAACAGCCAGTGTAGCAACAGCTAGAGCCTGGGCTAAAGCTAAAGTGGCACAGGCTCGCGTGACCTTTGCTAAACAGGAACTGGCTGTGAAGAAAGAGAAGGTCCGACTACAAGCAGTGGCTGCTACATTGGAGAAAGAGAAGGTCCGACTACAAGCAGAGGCTGCTACATTGGACGCCACACTGGAGGCACTACACATTGAGAAAGAAGCAGCTGCCGCTACTGCTGAGGCGGAGGTATGGGAAGCGGCACTAGAAGCAGAGGTGGGAGAGCACCGCAGCATTGCTCGTCCTGCATCACCTCAAAGCACTGAGAGGCAGACAAGCGACTATGTCCAGGAGCAGGCTAGGATACGCACAGACATCTCCTCCTTCCCAAACTTTGAACCTTTGCACGAGAACACGGAATCACCATCACCAGCCCAACATGAGGTCACTCAGGTGGATCATTCACGCTACACTGATGACGACCCCTTCCTTGTTATTGACGACTGGGCACACGAAGGAGTGTTTGCAGCGCTCCCGAAGAAATCTGTGCCTCAATCCGCCACTCCCAACCACTTGGAAGGTACTCATGCCAAAATTCCACACATCAAAAAAGAAACCTTTTTAAAGGCTAGAACAGGTCATCTGGCATGGCAGTCTCCCATCCAATCACAGCCCTTCCGATGCAATCATACTCTGGCAACCCATGCACAGACTCCTAATATGACAGGCATTGCCCAATATTTGGCACGTAGAGAACTTGTAAGGACAGGTCTCACAAAATTTGACGACAAGCCAGAGAGTTTTAGAGCATGGCAGTCACCCTTCCTTAATGCCACTGGCGGCTTGAGCCTGAGTGCTAGTGAGGAGTTGGATTTATTGTCATCATGGCTGGGCAAAGAATCGTCAGAACATGCCTGTAGGATCCGGTTTGTGTACACAAATGGCCCAAGCACAGCCCTTAGAATGGTCTGGGCAAGACTCAGGGAGTGTTACTGCGCTCCTGAGGTGATAGAGAAGGCCCTCTTCAGTAAGCTGGAAAACTTTCCTAAAATAGGTAACAGAGACTACCTTAAGCTTAGAGAACTCGGAGACCTTTTAATGGAGTTACTGGCAGCCAAAACAGACGGATACTTACCTGGGCTCTCCTATTTAGATACTGCTTGCGGCATCAACCCAATAGTGGAGAAGTTGCCCCACCCTCTCCAAGAAAAATGGATCAACGTAGGCTCAAAATTCAAAGAAGACAACCATATGTGGTTTCCCCCATTTTCCTTCTTTGTGAGCTTTATCTGCAGAGAGGCCAGAATTAGAAATGATCCAAGCTTTGCCCTGTCCAGCTACTGTAGTGGACCCTCAAAGTATGAGAAGCCCATGTCAAAGTACGTAGGTACAAGAATGCCTATACCTGTGCATAAGACGGATGACACTGCAAAGACTGACATCAGCATAGATGCAGCAAAGAATGAAGACGATCCCGGAAAACACTGCCCCATCCATCATAAGCCTCATCCGTTCGCAAAATGTAGAGGCTTCAGAAACAAGACCATAGATGAACGCAGAGCCTACCTCAAAGATAATGGGATATGTTTTAGGTGTTGCACCTCCGTTTCCCACACTGCAAGAGACTTTAGGATAGCGTTGAGATGCAGGGAGTGTGAGAGTGACCGCCACAGCACAGCTATGCACCCAGGTCCTACCCCCACAGCGGAAAAAACAACCATCAAAGACTCTGAGCCCGGAGACGAGAGAAAGGGAACCCTTACCACTGCAGCAACGGTGAGCACTGAGGTGTGTGGCCAAGGCCTCACAGGACGATCGTGTTCCAAAATATGCCTTGTAAGAGCCTACCCACAAGGACAGCGCGACCGCTCAGTTAACATGTATGCAATACTCGATGACCAAAGTAACCGGTCACTCGCACGGTCAGACATTTTTGACACATTTGGCGTTGAGAGTAGCCCAGTCCCTTACTCACTGAGAACCTGTGCCGGACTCTTGGAGATGGCAGGAAGGAAAGCAGATGGGTTCTGTGCCGAGGCAGTGAGTGAAGGGGTGAGCATAGACTTACCGCCACTGATAGAGTGCAGTGAAATCCCGAACAAGCGATTGGAGATACCAACGCCTGAGACAGCACTTCACCATGCCCACCTAAAGCCCATAGCATCACGCATCCCAGCATTGGATCCAAAGGCCCAGATTCTCCTCCTGCTCGGGAGAGATGTGGTGAGGGTGCATAAGGTGAGAGAGCAAGTTAACGGACCACACGATGCCCCCTTTGCCCAAAGACTCGACTTAGGCTGGGTGCTCGTGGGAGAAGTGTGCCTAGGCCAAGCTCACAAGCCCAACGTAAGCACCTTTAAGGCCAACATGCTAGAAAGCGGACGATCCTCTTTCCTCACTCCCTGCCCAAGTCACATCCACCTGAAAGAGAGAGCGAGCTACGGCGTGGAGCAACAAGGTGATTTCTCTCACACAGCATGGGGGTGCTCGGCTGACACCAGAGCTGTCGACAAACTGGGGCACACCGTGTTTGAAAAGACAAAAGATGACAACAAAGGTGCCCTCTCCTTCGAAGACGAAGCTTTCATGAATATTATGGAGAAAGAACTTCACAAAGATGAGGCGAACAGCTGGGTTGCGCCTCTCCCCTTCAAGGTACCCCGGCTTCTTCTGCCTAACAATCAGGATCAGGCACTGTCACGCCTTGTATCACTGCGGCGCACATTAGATAGAAAGCCCGAAATGAAGGAACAGCTCATTGCCTTCATGGAAAAGGTTTTCGAGAGTAACCATGCTGAATTAGCACCTCCACTCAAAGAAGGAGAAGAGTGCTGGTATCTCCCGATTTTTGGAGTTTATCACCCCCAGAAACCTAGTCAAATAAGAGTAGTTTTTTACTCCAGCGCTCAGCACTGTGGCATCTCACTCAACAACATTCTGCTCACGGGTCCAGACCTAAACAACACCCTCCTTGGCGTGCTGATTCGCTTTAGGAAAGAGCTCGTAGCAGTAACCGCAGACATCCAACAGATGTTCTATTGCTTTGTGGTGAGAGAGGACCATAGGAACTATCTGAGGTTCTTCTGGTATCGCGACAACAACATGTCAAAGGACATCACTGAGTACAGGATGCGGGTCCACGTTTTTGGTAACAGCCCCTCCCCTGCAGTCTCCATCTATGGGCTCAGAAGTGCAGCCAAAGAGGGAGAACACGAGCATGGAAAAGACACAAGACAGTTTGTGGAGAGACATTTTTATGTTGATGACGGCCTCATATCTTTACCTTCAGAAGCAGAAGCCATCAACCTGCTGAAGCGAACTCAAGCTTCATTAGCACAGTCCAACCTGAGGCTGCACAAAATTGCCTCAAACAGTGTAGCAGTGTTGAAGGCCTTTCCAGCTGAGGATCTCGCCAAGGGCATTAAAGACTTAGACCTCAGCAACGAAACCATGCCAGCCCAGCTAAGCCTTGGTTTACATTGGGAAATTGAATCTGACACCTTCACCTTTGCAGTGTCTCTAGGTGACAAGCCATTTACATGCCGTGGAGTGCTGTCAACGGTCAACTCACTCTTTGACCCTCTCGGCATGGTGGCGCCCGTGACTATTCAGGGAAGAGCCCTAGTACGAGAACTCTGCACAGACATGAGCGACTGGGACTCTCCACTCCCCGAAGGCAGGTTAACAGAATGGGAGACATGGAGAAAGTCTCTCAAAAACCTAAAAAATCTTCATATCCCACGCACCTACTCACCAGACACACTCTCCAAATCCAAACACACCGAGTTGTGTGTATTCTCAGATGCGTCCGAGAAAGCTATTGGCGCGGTAGCCTACCTGAGATCCCTGGATGATGAGGGCCAAAGCAACGTGGGATTTGTCCTGGGAAAGGCGAAGTTGACACCCCGGCCAGAGCCCACCATACCACGCCTGGAGTTATGCGCTGCAGTATTAGCGGTGGAGATGGCGGATCTCATCCTGGATGAGATAGATTTCAAGCTTGATGCATTGAAGTTCTACTGTGACAGCAAAGTTGTGCTCGGTTACATCTCCAATGAGTCAAAGAGATTCTTCATATATGTACACAACAGAGTTCAGCGAATAAGACAATCAACATGCCCCGACCAGTGGCACTATGTGCCCACAGAGCTGAATCCAGCTGACCTCGCCACCAGGTCAGTGCCTGCCTCCCAGCTCTCCAATACAATGTGGTTTACCGGGCCAGCTTTCTTACACAAACCTGACCAAGCTGACCATACGGCACAAGAATCATTCAAGCTCGTCAGCCCAGATCTAGATGTGGAGGTCCGTCCTCATGTGATCAGCTTAATGACTCACACCCAAGAGAGCCTACTTACCTGTGAGCGCTTTGAACGCTTTTCAACCTGGCGATCGCTCGTTAGAGCCATAGCTTTCTTAATCCATGTGGCTCGCTCTCACAAGTCCGATCCTGGCAGCTCGTCAAACAAACGCAGAGGTTGGCACTGGTGCAGGAAGCCTCGTTCCCCAGATGAGTTGGCTGCAGCTGGGAACATTATCATCAGGTCATTTCAAGTTCAGGCGTACTCTGAGGAGTACAGAGCACTTGCTGAAAAAAGAATCATTACCAAGACCAGTTCACTGTGGAAACTGAATCCAGTTTTGAATGACGGCCTCATCAGAATTGGAGGACGGCTGACGCATGCAGAACTGAGCTTGCAAGAAAGGAGTCCTGTTGTCCTGCCACATCAAAGCCACATCACAACATTGCTCACAAGACACCACCATGAACTGATCGAACACCAGGGCCGCCAGTTCACTGAGGGAGCCATTCGAGCAGCCGGCTTGTGGATTGTCAGCAGCATACGGTTGATTGGATCTGTCTTACACCAATGCGTCACATGCAGAAAGCTCAGATGGAGAACGGAGGAGCAGAAGATGGCTGATCTGCCTCCGGAACGACTTAGTTCATCGCCACCATTTTCATACGTCGGCCTGGATGTTTTTGGCCCTTGGACTATCACTACTCGCCTCACCAGAGGAGACGCCGCTCATAGCAAACGCTGGGCTATGCTAGTCACTTGTATGAGCACAAGAGCTGTGCATATAGAAGTGATCGAGTCCACGGACACGTCCAGCTGCATTAATGCATTACGAAGATTGTTCGCCATCCGCGGGCCAGCAAAGCAGTTAAGATCCGACTGTGGAACAAATTTCATTGGAGCCTGTCGAGAGCTAGAGTTAGGGAATGAACACAACCAAAGGCCAAGCATCCTGACATACCTAAGCCAGCAAGGTTGCATATGGGAATTTAATCCTCCACATGCTTCACACATGGGTGGTGCGTGGGAGCGCATGATTGGAGTGTCGCGGCGCATTCTGGACTCAATGTTGCGACAGAACAGATCACCTCAGCTGATGCACGAAGTGCCGTGCACCTTCATGGCTGAAGTGTCAGCAATCATTAATGCGAGGCCCCTTGTTCCTGTTTCTTCTGATCCAGATTCACCATTCCTTTTGACTCCAAACATGTTACTCACACAGAAGGGCTGTGTACCCACTCCTCCTGGAGACTTCACTGACAAAGACCTCCTGAAGAGCCAGTGGAGAAGAGTACAAGCCTTGGCCAGTAAGTTCTGGAGCTGCTGGCGCACCGAGTAGCTTCCCACTTTGCAAAGCCGGCGGAAGTGGAACGAGGCTCGTCGGAGTCTCCGAGAAGTTGACATCGTCTTACTGAAAGAAAGCCAAGTATCCAGCAATGAGTGGCCTATGGGTCGTGTCACCTCTGTCTTCCCCAGCAAAGACGACAGGGTGCGAAAGATAGAGGTGAAGGCCACTGTTCAAGGGATGGTCAAAAAGTTCTTCAGACCCATCTCAGAGGTCGCACTCCTCTTACCTAAGGAGGACTGAGTGTTATTGATTCCACAGTTCTGTATGTTTTATAAGTAGTGGCATCTAATAGACGCCAGGCGGGGAGTGTTCTGCCTTATAATTGCAGGAGTTTCGTTTTATTGCCGCCAGTAGGTGGCAGTAAATGGAAATGGCCAGTAGGGTCACTCAACAGGAAGTAGTATAGTGATAGCAAACAAAGAGGTCACATCAGCATGGAGCGTGCTGCAAGTTAATCCGCTGTAATCTTACATTGTTACGCCTTTGAAAGCATTGCCTGTGAGTAGAATGGTTTCACTACATATTCATGTTTAGATGTTAGTTATATCTCATGTATGTAACAAGGTGCATTTCTTTCTTTTTTCTTTCTCAGTTTTACTCCAACCCAATGCAACTGATTTGTATTGTTTCATTGACCTCATGCAAGTGTGGCATTATAAACACCGGAGCTTGGACGCTACATCCTGACTCCCATGTCGTTATTGAAAGGAGTTTGGCTGGCTGTCTAGAAGTCTGTGCCTCTCCACTATTCAGATAGATGTCTGTCTCTCTCTACTATTCAGATAGACATCTGTCTCTCTCCTCTATTCAGATAGAGGTCTGTGGCTCTCCACTTGTCAGATACAGGTCTGTCTCTCTCCACTATTGAGATAGATGTCTATGCCTCTCCACTATTCAATAGAGGGCTGTCTCTCCCCACTATTTAGATAGAGGTCTGTACTTCTCTACAATTAAATAGAGGTATGACTCTCTCCACTATTCAGTTAGAGGTCTGTACCTCTCCACTATTCTGACAGAGGTCTTTTGTTCTCCACTATTCAGATCGAGGTCTGTGCCTCTCCACTATTCAGATAGAGGTCTGTGCCTCTCCACTATTCAGATAGAGGTCTGTCTCTCTCCACTATTGTGTTAGAGGTCTGAGCCTCTCCAGTATTCAGATAGAGGTCTGTACCTCTGCACTATTCAAACAGAGGTCTGTCCCTCTCCATTATTCTGATAGAGGTCTGTGCCTCTACACTATTCAGATAGAGGTCTGTGCCTCTACACTATCCAGATAGAGGTTTGTATCTCTCCAATAATCAGATAGAGGTCTGTATCTCTCCACTACTGAGATAGAGGTCTGTGGCTCTCCACTATTCAGATAGAGATCTGTACCTCTCCACTATTCAGATAGAGTTCTGTACCTCTCCACAATTCAGATGGAGGTCTCACTCTGTCCACTATTCAGATAGAGGTCTGTCCCTCTCCACTAATCAGATTGAGATCTGTCTCTCTCCACTATTCAGATAGTGGTCTGTGCCTCTCCCATATTCAGATAGATGTCTGTGCCTGTCCACTATTCAGATAGAGGTCTGTCTCTCTCCACTATTCAGATAGTGGTCTTTCTCTCTCCACTATTCAGATAGAGTTCTGTACCCCTCCGCTATTCAGGTAGAGGTCAGTACCTCTCCACTATTCAGATAGAGGGCTGTCTCTCTCCAGTATTCGGATAGTGGTCTGTCTCTCTCCACTATTCAGATAGGGTTCTGTACCTCTCCACTATTCCAGGTAGAGGTCAGTACCTCTCCACTATTCAGATAGAGGTCTGTACCTCTCCACTATTCAGATAGAGGTCAGTGCCTCTCCACTATTTAGACAGATGTCTGTACCTCTCAGCTATTCTGATAGAGGTCTGTGCCTGTCCAATATGCAGATAGAGGTCAGTACCTCTCCACTATTCAGATAGAGATCTGTACCTCTCCAATATTCAGATAGAGGCCTCAACTTCTCCACTATTCAGATAGAGAGGCCTGTGCCTCTACACTTTTCAGATAGAGGTCAGTACCTCTCCAGGATTCCAATAGAGGTCTCTCCCTCTGCACTATTCCGATAGAAGTCTGTACTTCTCCAATATTCAGATAGAGGTCTGTGCCTCTCCACTAGTCAGATAGATGTCTGTGTTTCTCCAGTATTCAGATAGAAGTCTTTGGCTGTCCAATATTCAGATAGATGTCTGTCTCTCTCCACTATTCTGATAGAGGTCTGTCACTCTCGTCTATTCAGATAGAGGTCTGTGGCTCTCCACTATTCAAATAGAGGTCTGTACCTCTCCACTTGTCAGATAGAGGTCTGTCTCTCTCCAATATTCAGATAGAGGTCTCTCTCTCTCCAGTATTCAGATAGAGGTCTGTGCCTCTCCACTATTGAGATAGAGGTCTGTACTTCTCCCCATTTCAGATAGAGGTCTATACCTCTCCACTATTCCAATAGAAGGCATGTCTCCCCACTATTCAGATAGAGTTCTGTACTTCTCCACAATTTAAATAGAGGTATGTCTCTCTCCACTATTCAGATAGAGGTCTGTACCTCTCCACTATTCTGATCGAGGTTTGTCTCTCCCCACTATTCATTTAGAGGTCTGTACTGCTCCACAATTCAAATAGAGGTATGTCTCTCACCACTATTCAGATAGAGGTCTGTACATCTCCACTATTCAGATAGAGGTCTGTGCCTCTCCACTATTCAGATAGATGTCTGTGCCTCTCCACAATTCAGATAGAGGTCTGTGCCTCTCCAATATTCAGATAGAGTTCTGTACCTCTCCAATATTCAGATAGACATCTGTGCCTCTCCACTATTGAGATAGAGTTCTGTGCCTCTCCACTATTCCAATAGATGTTTGTCTCTCCCCACTATTCAGTTAGAGGTCTGTACCTCTCCACTTTTCAGGTATAGGTCTGTACCTCTCCACTATCCTGATAGAGGTCTGTCTCTCTCCACTATTCAGAAGGATGTCTGTACCTCTCCACTATACCGATAGATTTCTGTTGCTCTTCACTGTTCAGATAGAGGTCTGTCTCTGTCCACTGTTCAGATGGAGATCTCTCTCTCTCCACTATTCAGATCGATGTCTGTGCCGCTCCACCATTCAATTACGGGTCTTTATCTCTCCACTATTCAGATAGAGGTCAGTGCTTCTCCAATATTCAGATAGAGATCTGTCTCTCTCCACTATTCAGATCGAGTTCTGTGCCTCTCCACTATTCAGATAGAGGTCAGTACCTCTCCATGATTCAGATAGTGGTCTGTACTTCTCCACTATTCAGATAGAGGTCTGCTTCTCTCCACTATTCAGATAGAGGTCTGTGCCTCTCCACTATTCAGATAGAGGTCTGTGCCTCTCCACTATTCAGATAGATCTCTGTCTCTCTCCACTATTCAGATAGAGGTCTGTGCCTCTCCACTATTCAGATAGAAGTCTGTCTGTCTCCACTATTCAGATAGAGGTCTGTCCCTCTGCACTATTCCGATAGAGGTCTGTCTCTCTCCACTATTCAGATAGAGGTCTGTCTCTCTCCACTATTCAGATAGAATTCTGTACCTCTCCACTATTCAGATAGAGGTCTGTGCCTCTCCACTATTCAGATAGAGGTCAGTACCTCTCCCCAATTCAGATAGTGGTCCGTGCCTCTCCAGTATTCAGATAGATGTCTGTCCCTCTCCACTATTCCAATAGAGGCCTGTACCTCTCCATTATTCAGATAGAGGTCTGTTGCTCTCCACTATTCTGAGAGAGGTCTGTCCCTCTCCACTAATCAGATAGAGGTCTACCTCTGTCCACTATTCAGATAGAGGTCTGTCCCTCTCCACAATTCAGATAGAGTTCTCCCTCTGTCCACTATTCAGATGGAGGTCTGTCCCTCTCCACTATTCAGATAGTGGTCTGTGCCTCTCATATATTCAGATAGATGTCTGTGCCTGTCCACTATTCAGATAGAGGTCTGTCTCTCTCCAGTATTCGGATAGTGGTCTGTGCCTCTCCAATATTCAACTAGAGGTCTGTCTCTCTCCCCTATTCATATAGAGTTCTGTACCTCTCCACGATTCAGGTAGAGATCAGTACCTGTTCTGCCTTATAATTGCAGGAGTTTAGTTTTGTTGCCGCCAGTAGGTGGCAATAAATGGAAATGGCCAGTCGGGTCACTCAACAGGAAGTAGTATAGTGGTAGCAAACAAAGAGGTCACATCAGCATGGCGCGTGCAGCAAGTTAATCTGCTGTAATCTTACATTGTTACGCCTTCGAAAGCATTGTCTGTGAGTTGAATGGTTTCAATACAGATTCATGTTTAGATGTTAGTTATATCTCATGTATGTAACAAGGTGCATTTCTTTCTTTTCTCTTTCTCAGTTTTACTCCAACCCAATGCAACTGATTTGTATTGTTTCATTGACCTCATGCAAGTGTGGCATTATTAAACACGGAGCTTGGACGCTACATCCTGACTCCCATATCGTTATTGAACGGAGTTTGGCTGGCTGTCTAACTGCGTACAGGCACATACACGTAGGGAGGATAGTACAGTAAAAAGGCAAGCCATGAGCTGGCGCAACAAGCAACATTCGCAGTGCAGCAAGGTGCAACCATGGATGGCAAGAGCTTCCAAGACGAGCAGAGATCTGTGACCAGCTGAAGAAGTACACGCTCATCTAGATCATTGTGGTAAACCACTTTTATCGTTCACTATCGTTACACTATGGTTATCACTGTTTATATCGTTACACTATGGTTATCACTGTTTACACTGTTGTATCACTACACAAGGTCACCTCTTGTCACGCTGTTATACCTGGGCTGACCACAGCTGACTCCGCCCATGGCTCTGCCTGCTTGCCCAGGTATAAAGGTGGTCGACTGGCTGGTATTCCTCCTTGTTGGATCCGATCACCCACGAGGGTGGGCTCTGTTATTTAGCCAATAAAAACCTATAGTTACTAACTTAACTCGTCGCTTTTCATGAATTGAATTGATAGGTATATCAATCATCAACAGCCAGTGTAGCAGCAGCTAGAGCCTGGGCTAAAGCTAAAGTGGCACAGGCTCGCGTGACCTTTGCTAAACAGGAACTGGCTGTGAAGAAAGAGAAGGTCCGACTACAAGCAGAGGCTGCTACATTGGAGAAAGAGAAGGTCCGACTACAAGCAGAGGCTGCTACATTGGACGCCACACTGGAGGCACTACACATTGAGAAAGAAGCAGCTGCCGCTACTGCTGAGGCGGAGATATGGGAAGCGGCACTAGAAGCAGAGGTGGGAGAGCACCGCAGCATTGCTCGTCCTGCATCACCTCAAAGCACTGAGAGGCAGACAAGCGACTATGTCCAGGAGCAGGCTAGGATACGCACAGACATCTCCTCCTTCCCAAACTTTGAACCATTGCACGAGAACACGGAATCGCCATCACCAGCCCAACATGAGGTCACTCAGGTGGATCATTCACGCTACACTGATGACGACCCCTTCCTTGTTATTGACGACTGGGCACACGAAGGAGTGTTTGCAGCGCTCCCGAAGAAACCTGTGCCTCAATCCGCCGCTCCCAACCACTTGGAAGATACTCATGCCAAAATTCCACACATCAAAAAAGAACCCTTTTTAAAGGCTAGAACAGGTCATCCGGCATGGCAGTCTCCCATCCAATCACAGCCCTTCCGATGCGATCATACTCTGGCAACCCATGCACAGACTCCTAATATGACAGGCATTGCCCAATATTTGGCACGTAGAGAACTTGTAAGGACAGGTCTCACAAAATTTGACGACAAGCCAGAGAGTTTTAGAGCATGGCAGTCATCCTTCCTTAATGCCACTGGCGGCTTGAGCCTGAGTGCTAGTGAGGAGTTGGATTTATTGTCATCATGGCTGGGCAAAGAATCGTCAGAACATGCCCATCGGATCCGGTTTGTGTACACAAATGACCCAAGCACAGCCCTTAGAATGGTCTGGGCAAGACTCAGGGAGTGTTACTGCGCTCCTGAGGTGATAGAGAAGGCCCTCTTCAGTAAGCTGGAAAACTTTCCTAAAATAGGTAACAGAGACTACCTTAAGCTTAGAGAACTCGGAGACCTTTTAATGGAGTTACTGGCAACCAAAACAGACGGATACTTACCTGAGCTCTCCTATTTAGATACTGCTTGCGGCATCAACCCAATAGTGGAGAAGTTGCCCCACCCTCTCCAAGAAAAATGGATCAACGTAGGCTCAAAATTCAAAGAAGACAACCACATGTGGTTTCCCCCATTTTCCTTCTTTGTGAGCTTTATCTGCAGAGAGGCCAGAATTAGAAATGGTCCAAGCTTTGCCCTGTCCAGCTACTGTAGTGGATCCTCAAAGTATGAGAAGCCCATGTCAAAGTACGTAGGTACAAGAATGCCTATATCTGTGCATAAGACGGATGTCACTGCAAAGACCGACATCAGCATAGATGCAGCAAAGAATGAAGATGATCCCGGAAAACACTTCCCCATTCATCATAAGCCTCATCCGCTCGCAAAATGTAGAGGCTTCAGAAACAAGACCATAGATGAACGCAGAGCCTACCTCAAAGATAATAATGGGATATGTTTTAGGTGTTGCACCTCCGTTTCCCACACTGCAAGAGACTTTAGGATAGCGTTGAGATGCAGGGAGTGTGAGAGTGACCGCCACAGCACAGCTATGCACCCAGGTCCTACCCCCACAACGGAAAAGCCAACCATCAAAGACTCTGAGCCCGGAGACGAGAGAAAGGGAACCCTTACCACTGTAGCAACGGTGAGCACTGAGGTGTGTGGCCAAGGCCTCACAGGATGATCGTGTTCCAAAATATGCCTTGTAAGAGTCTACCCACAAGGACAGCGCGACCGCTCAGTTAACATGTATGCAATACTCGATGACCAAAGTAACCGGTCACTCGCACGGTTAGACTTTTTTGACACATTTGGCGTTGAGAGTAGCCCAGTCCCTTACTCACTGAGAACCTGTGCCGGACTCTTGGAGATGGCAGGAAGGAAAGCAGATGGGTTCTGTGCCGAGGCAGTGAGTGAAGGGGTGAGCATAGACTTACCGCCACTGATAGAGTGCAGTGAAATCCCGAACAAGCGATTGGAGATACCAACGCCTGAGACAGCACTTCACCATGCCCACCTAAAGCCCATAGCATCACGCATCCCAGCATTGGATCCAAAGGCCCAGATTCTCCTCCTGCTCGGGAGAGATGTGGTGAGGGTGCATAAGTTGAGAGAGCAAGTTAACGGACCACACGATGCCCCCTTTGCCCAAAGACTCGACTTAGGCTGGGTGCTCGTGGGAGAAGTGTGCCTAGGCCAAGCTCACAAGCCCAACGTAAGCACCTTTAAGGTCAACATGCTAGAAAGCGGACGATCCTCTTTCCTCACTCCCTGCCCAAGTCACATCCACCTGAAAGAGAGAGCGAGCTACGGCGTGGAGCAACAAGGTGATTTCTCTCACACAGCATGGGGGTGCTCGGCTGACACCAGAGCTGTCGACAAACTGGGGCACACCGTGTTTGAAAAGACAAAAGATGACAACAAAGGTGCTCTCTCCTTCGAAGACGAAGCTTTCATGAATATTATGGAGAAAGAATTTCACAAAGATGAGGCGAACAGCTGGGTTGCGCCTCTCCCCTTCAAGGTACCCCGGCTTCTTCTGCCTAACAATCAGGATCAGGCACTGTCACGCCTCGTATCACTGCGGCGCACATTAGATAGAAAGCCCGAAATGAAGGAACAGCTCATTGCCTTCATGGAAAAGGTTTTCGAGAGTAACCATGCTGAATTAGCACCTCCACTCAAAGAAGGAGAAGAGTGCTGGTATCTCCCGATTTTTGGAGTTTATCACCCCCAGAAACCAGTCAAATAAGAGTAGTTTTTTACTCCAGCGCTCAGCACTGTGGCATCTCACTCAACAACGTTCTGCTCACGGGTCCAGACCTAAACAACACCCTCCTTGGCGTGCTGATTCGCTTTAGGAAAGAGCTCGTAGCAGTAACCGCAGACATCCAACAGATGTTCTATTGCTTTGTGGTGAGAGAGGACCATAGGAACTATCTGAGGTTCTTCTGGTATCGCGACAACAACATGTCAAAGGACATCACTGAGTACAGGATGCGGGTCCACGTTTTTGGTAACAGCCCCTCCCCTGCAGTCTCCATCTATGGGCTCAGAAGTGCAGCCAAAGAGGGAGAACACGAGCATGGAAAAGACACAAGACAGTTTGTGGAGAGACATTTTTATGTTGATGACGGCCTCATATCTTTACCTTCAGAAGCAGAAGCCATCAACCTGCTGAAGCGAACTCAAGCTTCATTAGCACAGTCCAACCTGAGGCTGCACAAAATTGCCTCAAACAGTGTAGCAGTGTTGAAGGCCTTTCCAGCTGAGGATCTCGCCAAGGGCATTAAAGACTTAGACCTCAGCAACGAAACCATGCCAGTCCAGCTAAGCCTTGGTTTACATTGGGAAATTGAATCTGACACCTTCACCTTTGCAGTGTCTCTAGGTGACAAGCCATTTACATGCCGTGGAGTGCTGTCAACGGTCAACTCACTCTTTGACCCTCTCGGCATGGTGGCGCCCGTGACTATTCAGGGAAGAGCCCTAGTACGAGAACTCTGCACAGACATGAGCGACTGGGACTCTCCACTCCCCGAAGGCAGGTTAACAGAATGGGAGACATGGAGAAAGTCTCTCAAAAACCTAAAAAATCTTCATATCCCACGCACCTACTCACCAGACACACTCTCCAAATCCAAACACACCGAGTTGTGTGTATTCTCAGATGCGTCCGAGAAAGCTATTGGCGCGGTAGCCTACCTGAGATCCCTGGATGATGAGGGCCAAAGCAACGTGGGATTTGTCCTGGGAAAGGCGAAGTTGACACCCCGGCCAGAGCCCACCATACCACGCCTGGAGTTATGCGCTGCAGTATTAGCGGTGGAGATGGCGGATCTCATCCTGGATGAGATAGATTTCAAGCTTGATGCATTGAAGTTCTACTGTGACAGCAAAGTTGTGCTCGGTTACATCTCCAATGAGTCAAAGAGATTCTTCATATATGTACACAACAGAGTTCAGCGAATAAGACAATCAACATGCCCCGACCAGTGGCACTATGTGCCCACAGAGCTGAATCCAGCTGACCTCGCCACCAGGTCAGTGCCTGCCTCCCAGCTCTCCAATACAATGTGGTTTACCGGGCCAGCTTTCTTACACAAACCTGACCAAGCTGACCATACGGCACAAGAATCATTCAAGCTCGTCAGCCCAGATCTAGATGTGGAGGTCCGTCCTCATGTGATCAGCTTAATGACTCACACCCAAGAGAGCCTACTTACCTGTGAGCGCTTTGAACGCTTTTCAACCTGGCGATCGCTCGTTAGAGCCATAGCTTTCTTAATCCATGTGGCTCGCTCTCACAAGTCCGATCCTGGCAGCTCGTCAAACAAACGCAGAGGTTGGCACTGGTGCAGGAAGCCTCATTCCCCAGATGAGTTGGCTGCAGCTGGGAACATTATCATCAGGTCATTTCAAGTTCAGGCGTACTCTGAGGAGTACAGAGCACTTGCTGAAAAAAGAATCATTACCAAGACCAGTTCACTGTGGAAACTGAATCCAGTTTTGAATGACGGCCTCATCAGAATTGGAGGACGGCTGACGCATGCAGAACTGACCTTGCAAGAAAGGAGTCCTGTTGTCCTGCCACATCAAAGCCACATCACAACATTGCTCACAAGACACCACCATGAACTGATCGAACACCAGGGCCGCCAGTTCACTGAGGGAGCCATTCGAGCAGCCGGCTTGTGGATTGTCAGCAGCAAACGGTTGATTGGATCTGTCTTACACCAATGCGTCACATGCAGAAAGCTCAGATGGAGAACGGAGGAGCAGAAGATGGCTGATCTGCCTCCGGAACGACTTAGTTCATCGCCACCATTTTCATACGTCGGCCTGGATGTTTTTGGCCCTTGGACTATCACTACTCGCCTCACCAGAGGAGACGCCGCTCATAGCAAACGCTGGGCTATGCTAGTCACTTGTATGAGCACAAGAGCTGTGCATATAGAAGTGATCGAGTCCACGGACACGTCCAGCTGCATTAATGCATTACGAAGATTGTTCGCCATCCGCGGGCCAGCAAAGCAGTTAAGATCCGACTGTGGAACAAATTTCATTGGAGCCTGTCGAGAGCTAGAGTTAGGGAATGAACACAACCAAAGGCCAAGCATCCTGACATACCTAAGCCAGCAAGGTTGCATATGGGAATTTAATCCTCCACATGCTTCACACATGGGTGGTGCGTGGGAGCGCATGATTGGAGTGTCGCGGCGCATTCTGGACTCAATGTTGCGACAGAACAGATCACCTCAGCTGATGCACGAAGTGCCGTGCACCTTCATGGCTGAAGTGTCAGCAATCATTAATGCGAGGCCCCTTGTTCCTGTTTCTTCTGATCCAGATTCACCATTCCTTTTGACTCCAAACATGTTACTCACACAGAAGGGCTGTGTACCCACTCCTCCTGGAGACTTCACTGACAAAGACCTCCTGAAGAGCCAGTGGAGAAGAGTACAAGCCTTGGCCAGTAAGTTCTGGAGCTGCTGGCGCACCGAGTAGCTTCCCACTTTGCAAAGCCGGCGGAAGTGGAACGAGGCTCGTCGGAGTCTCCGAGAAGTTGACATCGTCTTACTGAAAGAAAGCCAAGTATCCAGCAATGAGTGGCCTATGGGTCGTGTCACCTCTGTCTTCCCCAGCAAAGACGACAGGGTGCGAAAGATAGAGGTGAAGGCCACTGTTCAAGGGATGGTCAAAAAGTTCTTCAGACCCATCTCAGAGGTCGCACTCCTCTTACCTAAGGAGGACTGAGTGTTATTGATTCCACAGTTCTGTATGTTTTATAAGTAGTGGCATCTAATAGACGCCAGGCGGGGAGTGTTCTGCCTTATAATTGCAGGAGTTTCGTTTTATTGCCGCCAGTAGGTGGCAGTAAATGGAAATGGCCAGTAGGGTCACTCAACAGGAAGTAGTATAGTGATAGCAAACAAAGAGGTCACATCAGCATGGAGCGTGCTGCAAGTTAATCCGCTGTAATCTTACATTGTTACGCCTTCGAAAGCATTGCCTGTGAGTAGAATGGTTTCACTACATATTCATGTTTAGATGTTAGTTATATCTCATGTATGTAACAAGGTGCATTTCTTTCTTTTTTCTTTCTCAGTTTTACTCCAACCCAATGCAACTGATTTGTATTGTTTCATTGACCTCATGCAAGTGTGGCATTATAAACACCGGAGCTTGGACGCTACATCCTGACTCCCATGTCGTTATTGAAAGGAGTTTGGCTGGCTGTCTAGAAGTCTGTGCCTCTCCACTATTCAGATAGATGTCTGTCTCTCTCTACTATTCAGATAGACATCTGTCTCTCTCCTCTATTCAGATAGAGATCTGTGGCTCTCCACTTGTCAGATACAGGTCTGTCTCTCTCCACTATTGAGATAGATGTCTGTACTTCTCCACTATTCAGATAGATGTCTATGCCTCTCCACTATTCAATAGAGGGCTGTCTCTCCCCACTATTTAGATAGAGGTCTGTACTTCTCTACAATTAAATAGAGGTATGACTCTCTCCACTATTCAGTTAGAGGTCTGTACCTCTCCACTATTCTGACAGAGGTCTTTTGTTCTCCACTATTCAGATCGAGGTCTGTGCCTCTCCACTATTCAGATAGAGGTCTGTGCCTCTCCACTATTCAGATAGAGGTCTGTCTCTCTCCACTATTGTGTTAGAGGTCTGAGCCTCTCCAGTATTCAGATAGATGTCTGTACCTCTGCACTATTCAAACAGAGGTCTGTCCCTCTCCATTATTCTGATAGAGGTCTGTGCCTCTACACTATTCAGATAGAGGTCTGTGCCTCTACACTATCCAGATAGAGGTTTGTATCTCTCCAATAATCAGATAGAGGTCTGTATCTCTCCACTACTGAGATAGAGGTCTGTGGCTCTCCACTATTCAGATAGAGATCTGTACCTCTCCACTATTCAGATAGAGTTCTGTACCTCTCCACTATTCTGATAGAGGTCTGTCCGCCTCCACAATTCAGGTAGAGGTCTCACTCTGTCCACTATTCAGATAGAGGTCTGTCCCTCTCCACTAATCAGATTGAGATCTGTCTCTCTCCACTATTCAGATAGTGGTCTGTGCCTCTCCCATATTCAGATAGATGTCTGTGCCTGTCCACTATTCAGATAGAGGTCTGTCTCTCTCCACTATTCAGATAGTGGTCTTTCTCTCTCCACTATTCAGATAGAGTTCTGTACCTCTCCGCTATTCAGGTAGAGGTCAGTACCTCTCCACTATTCAGATAGAGGGCTGTCTCTCTCCAGTATTCGTATAGTGGTCTGTCTCTCTCCACTATTCAGATAGAGTTCTGTACCTCTCCACTATTCCAGGTAGAGGTCAGTACCTCTCCACTATTCAGATAGAGGTCTGTACCTCTCCACTATTCAGATAGAGGTCAGTGCCTCTCCACTATTTAGACAGATGTCTGTACCTCTCAGCTATTCTGATAGAGGTCTGTGCCTGTCCACTATGCAGATAGAGGTCAGTACCTCTCCACTATTCAGATAGAGATCTGTACCTCTCCAATATTCAGATCGAGGCCTCAACTTCTCCACTATTCAGATAGAGAGGCCTGTGCCTCTACACTTTTCAGATAGAGGTCAGTACCTCTCCAGGATTCCAATAGAGGGCTGTCCCTCTGCACTATTCCGATAGAAGTCTGTACTTCTCCAATATTCAGATAGAAGTCTGTGCCTCTCCACTAGTCAGATAGATGTCTGTGTTTCTCCAGTATTCAGATAGAAGTCTTTGGCTGTCCAATATTCAGATAGATGTCTGTCTCTCTCCACTATTCTGATAGAGGTCTGTCACTCTCGTCTATTCAGTTAGAGGTCTGTGGCTCTCCACTATTCAAATAGAGGTCTGTACCTCTCCACTTGTCAGATAGAGGTCTGTCTCATCCAATATTCAGATAGAGGTCTCTCTCTCTCCAGTATTCAGATAGAGGTCTGTGCCTCTCCACTATTCAGTTAGAGGTCTGTACCTCTCCACTATTGAGATAGAGGTCTGTACTTCTCCCCATTTCAGATAGAGGTCTATGCCTCTCCACTATTCCAATAGAAGGCATGTCTCCCCACTATTCAGATAGAGTTCTGTACTTCTCCACAATTAAATAGAGGTATGTCTCTCTCCACTATTCAGATAGAGGTCTGTACCTCTCCACTATTCTGATCGAGGTTTGTCTCTCCCCACTATTCATTTAGAGGTCTGTACTGCTCCACAATTCAAATAGAGGTATGTCTCTCACCACTATTCAGATAGAGGTCTGTACATCTCCACTATTCAGATAGAGGTCTGTGCCTCTCCACTATTCAGATAGAGGTCTGTGCCTCTCCACAATTCAGATAGAGGTCTGTGCCTCTCCAATATTCAGATAGAGTTCTGTACCTCTCCAATATTCAGATAGACGCCTGTGCCTCTCCACTATTGAGATAGAGTTCTGTGCCTCTCCACTATTCCAATAGATGTTTGTCTCTCCCCACTATTCAGTTAGAGGTCTGTACCTCTCCACTTTTCAGGTATAGGTCTGTACCTCTCCACTATTCTGATAGAGGTCTGTCTCTCTCCACTATTCAGAAGGATGTCTGTACCTCTCCACTATACCGATAGATTTCTGTTGCTCTTCACTGTTCAGATAGAGGTCTGTCTCTGTCCACTGTTCAGATGGAGATCTCTCTCTCTCCACTATTCAGATCGATGTCTGTGCCGCTCCACCATTCAATTACGGGTCTTTATCTCTCCACTATTCAGATAGAGGTCAGTGCCTCTCCAATATTCAGATAGAGATCTGTCTCTCTCCACTATTCAGATCGAGTTCTGTGCCTCTCCACTATTCAGGTAGAGGTCAGTACCTCTCCATGATTCAGATAGTGGTCTGTACTTCTCCACTATTCAGATAGAGGTCTGCTTCTCTCCACTATTCAGATAGAGGTCTGTGCCTCTCCACTATTCAGATAGAGGTCTGTGCCTCTCCACTATTCAGATAGATCTCTGTCTCTCTCCACTATTCAGATAGAGGTCTGTGCCTCTCCACTATTCAGATAGAAGTCTGTCTGTCTCCACTATTCAGATAGAGGTCTGTCCCTCTGCACTATTCCGATAGAGGTCTGTCTCTCTCCACTATTCAGATAGAGGTCTGTCTCTCTCCACTATTCAGATAGAATTCTGTACCTCTCCACTATTCAGATAGAGGTCTGTGCCTCTCCACTATTCAGATAGAGGTCAGTACCTCTCCCCAATTCAGATAGTGGTCTGTGCCTCTCCAGTATTCAGATAGATGTCTGTCCCTCTCCACTATTCCAATAGAGGCCTGTACCTCTCCATTATTCAGATAGAGGTCTGTTGCTCTCCACTATTCTGATAGAGGTCTGTCCCTCTCCACTAATCAGATAGAGGTCTACCTCTGTCCACTATTCAGATAGAGGTCTGTCCCTCTCCACAATTCAGATAGAGTTCTCCCTCTGTCCACTATTCAGATGGAGGTCTGTCCCTCTCCACTATTCAGATAGAGTTCTCCCTCTGTCCACTATTCAGATGGAGGTCTGTCCCTCTCCACTATTCAGATAGTGGTCTGTGCCTCTCATATATTCAGATAGATGTCTGTGCCTGTCCAATATTCAGATAGAGTTCTGTACCTCTCCAATATTCAGATAGACGCCTGTGCCTCTCCACTATTGAGATAGAGTTCTGTGCCTCTCCACTATTCCAATAGATGTTTGTCTCTCCCCACTATTCAGTTAGAGGTCTGTACCTCTCCACTTTTCAGGTATAGGTCTGTACCTCTCCACTATTCTGATAGAGGTCTGTCTCTCTCCACTATTCAGAAGGATGTCTGTACCTCTCCACTATACCGATAGATTTCTGTTGCTCTTCACTGTTCAGATAGAGGTCTGTCTCTGTCCACTGTTCAGATGGAGATCTCTCTCTCTCCACTATTCAGATCGATGTCTGTGCCGCTCCACCATTCAATTACGGGTCTTTATCTCTCCACTATTCAGATAGAGGTCAGTGCCTCTCCAATATTCAGATAGAGATCTGTCTCTCTCCACTATTCAGATCGAGTTCTGTGCCTCTCCACTATTCAGGTAGAGGTCAGTACCTCTCCATGATTCAGATAGTGGTCTGTACTTCTCCACTATTCAGATAGAGGTCTGCTTCTCTCCACTATTCAGATAGAGGTCTGTGCCTCTCCACTATTCAGATAGAGGTCTGTGCCTCTCCACTATTCAGATAGATCTCTGTCTCTCTCCACTATTCAGATAGAGGTCTGTGCCTCTCCACTATTCAGATAGAAGTCTGTCTGTCTCCACTATTCAGATAGAGGTCTGTCCCTCTGCACTATTCCGATAGAGGTCTGTCTCTCTCCACTATTCAGATAGAGGTCTGTCTCTCTCCACTATTCAGATAGAATTCTGTACCTCTCCACTATTCAGATAGAGGTCTGTGCCTCTCCACTATTCAGATAGAGGTCAGTACCTCTCCCCAATTCAGATAGTGGTCTGTGCCTCTCCAGTATTCAGATAGATGTCTGTCCCTCTCCACTATTCCAATAGAGGCCTGTACCTCTCCATTATTCAGATAGAGGTCTGTTGCTCTCCACTATTCTGATAGAGGTCTGTCCCTCTCCACTAATCAGATAGAGGTCTACCTCTGTCCACTATTCAGATAGAGGTCTGTCCCTCTCCACAATTCAGATAGAGTTCTCCCTCTGTCCACTATTCAGATGGAGGTCTGTCCCTCTCCACTATTCAGATAGAGTTCTCCCTCTGTCCACTATTCAGATGGAGGTCTGTCCCTCTCCACTATTCAGATAGTGGTCTGTGCCTCTCATATATTCAGATAGATGTCTGTGCCTGTCCACTATTCAGATAGAGGTCTGTCTCTCTCCAGTATTCGGATAGTGGTCTGTGCCTCTCCAATATTCAACTAGAGGTCTGTCTCTCTCCCCTATTCATATAGAGTTCTGTACCTCTCCACGATTCAGGTAGAGATCAGTACCTGTTCTGCCTTATAATTGCAGGAGTTTAGTTTTGTTGCCGCCAGTAGGTGGCAATAAATGGAAATGGCCAGTCGGGTCACTCAACAGGAAGTAGTATAGTGGTAGCAAACAAAGAGGTCACATCAGCATGGCACGTGCAGCAAGTTAATCTGCTGTAATCTTACATTGTTACGCCTTCGAAAGCATTGTCTGTGAGTTGAATGGTTTCATTACAGATTCATGTTTAGATGTTAGTTATATCTCATGTATGTAACAAGGTGCATTTCTTTCTTTTCTCTTTCTCAGTTTTACTCCAACCCAATGCAACTGATTTGTATTGTTTCATTGACCTCATGCAAGTGTGGCATTATTAAACACGGAGCTTGGACGCTACATCCTGACTCCCATATCGTTATTGAAATGAGTTTGGCTGGCTGTCTAACTGCGTACAGGCACATACACGTAGGGAGGATAGTACAGTAAAAAGGCAAGCCATGAGCTGGCGCAACAAGCAACATTCGCAGTGCAGCAAGGTGCAACCATGGATGGCAAGAGCTTCCAAGACGAGCAGAGATCTGTGACCAGCTGAAGAAGTACACGCTCATCTAGATCATTGTGGTAAACCACTTTTATCATTCACTATCGTTACACTATGGTTATCACTGTTTATATCGTTACACTATGGTTATCACTGTTTACACTGTTGTATCACTACACAAGGTCACCTCTTGTCACGCTGTTATACCTGGGCTGACCACAGCTGACTCCGCCCATGGCTCCGCCTGCTTGCCCAGGTATAAAGGTGGTCGACTGGCTGGTATTCCTCCTTGTTGGATCCGATCACCCACGAGGGTGGGCTCTGTTATTTAGCCAATAAAAACCTATAGTTACTAACTTAACTCGTCGCTTTTCATGAACTGAATTGATAGGTATATCAATCATCAACAGCCAGTGTAGCAGCAGCTAGAGCCTGGGCTAAAGCTAAAGTGGCACAGGCTCACGTGACCTTTGCTAAACAGGAACTGGCTGTGAAGAAAGAGAAGGTCCGACTACAAGCAGAGGCTGCTACATTGGAGAAAGAGAAGGTCCGACTACAAGCAGAGGCTGCTACATTGGACGCCACACTGGAGGCACTACACATTGAGAAAGAAGCAGCTGCCGCTACTGCTGAGGCGGAGATATGGGAAGCGGCACTAGAAGCAGAGGTGGGAGAGCACCGCAGCATTGCTCGTCCTGCATCACCTCAAAGCACTGAGAGGCAGACAAGCGACTATGTCCAGGAGCAGGCTAGGATACGCACAGACATCTCCTCCTTCCCAAACTTTGAACCATTGCACGAGAACACGGAATCGCCATCACCAGCCCAACATGAGGTCACTCAGGTGGATCATTCACGCTACACTGATGACGACCCCTTCCTTGTTATTGACGACTGGGCACACGAAGGAGTGTTTGCAGCGCTCCCGAAGAAACCTGTGCCTCAATCCGCCGCTCCCAACCACTTGGAAGATACTCATGCCAAAATTCCACACATCAAAAAAGAACCCTTTTTAAAGGCTAGAACAGGTCATCCGGCATGGCAGTCTCCCATCCAATCACAGCCCTTCCGATGCGATCATACTCTGGCAACCCATGCACAGACTCCTAATATGACAGGCATTGCCCAATATTTGGCACGTAGAGAACTTGTAAGGACAGGTCTCACAAAATTTGACGACAAGCCAGAGAGTTTTAGAGCATGGCAGTCATCCTTCCTTAATGCCACTGGCGGCTTGAGCCTGAGTGCTAGTGAGGAGTTGGATTTATTGTCATCATGGCTGGGCAAAGAATCGTCAGAACATGCCCGTAGGATCCGGTTTGTGTACACAAATGACCCAAGCACAGCCCTTAGAATGGTCTGGGCAAGACTCAGGGAGTGTTACTGCGCTCCTGAGGTGATAGAGAAGGCCCTCTTCAGTAAGCTGGAAAACTTTCCTAAAATAGGTAACAGAGACTACCTTAAGCTTAGAGAACTCGGAGACCTTTTAATGGAGTTACTGGCAACCAAAACAGACGGATACTTACCTGAGCTCTCCTATTTAGATACTGCTTGCGGCATCAACCCAATAGTGGAGAAGTTGCCCCACCCTCTCCAAGAAAAATGGATCAACGTAGGCTCAAAATTCAAAGAAGACAACCACATGTGGTTTCCCCCATTTTCCTTCTTTGTGAGCTTTATCTGCAGAGAGGCCAGAATTAGAAATGATCCAAGCTTTGCCCTGTCCAGCTACTGTAGTGGACCCTCAAAGTATGAGAAGCCCATGTCAAAGTACGTAGGTACAAGAATGCCTATATCTGTGCATAAGACGGATGTCACTGCAAAGACCGACATCAGCATAGATGCAGCAAAGAATGAAGATGATCCCGGAAAACACTGCCCCATCCATCATAAGCCTCATCCGCTCGCAAAATGTAGAGGCTTCAGAAACAAGACCATAGATGAACGCAGAGCCTACCTCAAAGATAATAATGGGATATGTTTTAGGTGTTGCACCTCCGTTTCCCACACTGCAAGAGACTTTAGGATAGCGTTGAGATGCAGGGAGTGTGAGAGTGACCGCCACAGCACAGCTATGCACCCAGGTCCTACCCCCACAACGGAAAAGCCAACCATCAAAGACTCTGAGCCCGGAGACGAGAGAAAGGGAACCCTTACCACTGTAGCAACGGTGAGCACTGAGGTGTGTGGCCAAGGCCTCACAGGATGATCGTGTTCCAAAATATGCCTTGTAAGAGTCTACCCACAAGGACAGCGCGACCGCTCAGTTAACATGTATGCAATGCTCGATGACCAAAGTAACCGGTCACTCGCACGGTCAGACTTTTTTGACACATTTGGCGTCGAGAGTAGCCCAGTCCCTTACTCACTGAGAACCTGTGCCGGACTCTTGGAGATGGCAGGAAGGAAAGCAGATGGGTTCTGTGCCGAGGCAGTGAGTGAAGGGGTGAGCATAGACTTACCGCCACTGATAGAGTGCAGTGAAATCCCGAACAAGCGATTGGAGATACCAACGCCTGAGACAGCACTTCACCATGCCCACCTAAAGCCCATAGCATCACGCATCCCAGCATTGGATCCAAAGGCCCAGATTCTCCTCCTGCTCGGGAGAGATGTGGTGAGGGTGCATAAGGTGAGAGAGCAAGTTAACGGACCACACGATGCCCCCTTTGCCCAAAGACTCGACTTAGGCTGGGTGCTCGTGGGAGAAGTGTGCCTAGGCCAAGCTCACAAGCCCAACGTAAGCACCTTTAAGGCCAACATGCTAGAAAGCGGACGATCCTCTTTCCTCACTCCCTGCCCAAGTCACATCCACCTGAAAGAGAGAGCGAGCTACGGCGTGGAGCAACAAGGTGATTTCTCTCACACAGCATGGGGGTGCTCAGCTGACACCAGAGCTGTCGACAAACTGAGGCACACCGTGTTTGAAAAGACAAAAGATGACAACAAAGGTGCTCTCTCCTTCGAAGACGAAGCTTTCATGAATATTATGGAGAAAGAACTTCACAAAGATGAGGCGAACAGCTGGGTTGCGCCTCTCCCCTTCAAGGTACCCCGGCTTCTTCTGCCTAACAATCAGGATCAGGCACTGTCACGCCTCGTATCACTGCGGCGCACATTAGATAGAAAGCCCGAAATGAAGGAACAGCTCATTGCCTTCATGGAAAAGGTTTTCGAGAGTAACCATGCTGAATTAGCACCTCCACTCAAAGAAGGAGAAGAGTGCTGGTATCTCCCGATTTTTGGAGTTTATCACCCCCAGAAACCTAGTCAAATAAGAGTAGTTTTTTACTCCAGCGCTCAGCACTGTGGCATCTCACTCAACAACGTTCTGCTCACGGGTCCAGACCTAAACAACACCCTCCTTGGCGTGCTGATTCGCTTTAGGAAAGAGCTCGTAGCAGTAACCGCAGACATCCAACAGATGTTCTATTGCTTTGTGGTGAGAGAGGACCATAGGAACTATCTGAGGTTCTTCTGGTATCGCGACAACAACATGTCAAAGGACATCACTGAGTACAGGATGCGGGTCCACGTTTTTGGTAACAGCCCCTCCCCTGCAGTCTCCATCTATGGGCTCAGAAGTGCAGCCAAAGAGGGAGAACACGAGCATGGAAAAGACACAAGACAGTTTGTGGAGAGACATTTTTATGTTGATGATGGCCTCATATCTTTACCTTCAGAAGCAGAAGCCATCAACCTGCTGAAGCGAACTCAAGCTTCATTAGCACAGTCCAACCTGAGGCTGCACAAAATTGCCTCAAACAGTGTAGCAGTGTTGAAGGCCTTTCCAGCTGAGGATCTCGCCAAGGGCATTAAAGACTTAGACCTCAGCAACGAAACCATGCCAGTCCAGCTAAGCCTTGGTTTACATTGGGAAATTGAATCTGACACCTTCACCTTTGCAGTGTCTCTAGGTGACAAGCCATTTACATGCCGTGGAGTGCTGTCAACGGTCAACTCACTCTTTGACCCTCTCGGCATGGTGGCGCCCGTGACTATTCAGGGAAGAGCCCTAGTACGAGAACTCTGCACAGACATGAGCGACTGGGACTCTCCACTCCCCGAAGGCAGGTTAACAGAATGGGAGACATGGAGAAAGTCTCTCAAAAACCTAAAAAATCTTCATATCCCACGCACCTACTCACCAGACACACTCTCCAAATCCAAACACACCGAGTTGTGTGTATTCTCAGATGCGTCCGAGAAAGCTATTGGCGCGGTAGCCTACCTGAGATCCCTGGATGATGAGGGCCAAAGCAACGTGGGATTTGTCCTGGGAAAGGCGAAGTTGACACCCCGGCCAGAGCCCACCATACCACGCCTGGAGTTATGCGCTGCAGTATTAGCGGTGGAGATGGCGGATCTCATCCTGGATGAGATAGATTTCAAGCTTGATGCATTGAAGTTCTACTGTGACAGCAAAGTTGTGCTCGGTTACATCTCCAATGAGTCAAAGAGATTCTTCATATATGTACACAACAGAGTTCAGCGAATAAGACAATCAACATGCCCCGACCAGTGGCACTATGTGCCCACAGAGCTGAATCCAGCTGACCTCGCCACCAGGTCAGTGCCTGCCTCCCAGCTCTCCAATACAATGTGGTTTACCGGGCCAGCTTTCTTACACAAACCTGACCAAGCTGACCATACGGCACAAGAATCATTCAAGCTCGTCAGCCCAGATCTAGATGTGGAGGTCCGTCCTCATGTGATCAGCTTAATGACTCACACCCAAGAGAGCCTACTTACCTGTGAGCGCTTTGAACGCTTTTCAACCTGGCGATCGCTCGTTAGAGCCATAGCTTTCTTAATCCATGTGGCTCGCTCTCACAAGTCCGATCCTGGCAGCTCGTCAAACAAACGCAGAGGTTGGCACTGGTGCAGGAAGCCTCGTTCCCCAGATGAGTTGGCTGCAGCTGGGAACATTATCATCAGGTCATTTCAAGTTCAGGCGTACTCTGAGGAGTACAGAGCACTTGCTGAAAAAAGAATCATTACCAAGACCAGTTCACTGTGGAAACTGAATCCAGTTTTGAATGACGGCCTCATCAGAATTGGAGGACGGCTGACGCATGCAGAACTGAGCTTGCAAGAAAGGAGTCCTGTTGTCCTGCCACATCAAAGCCACATCACAACATTGCTCACAAGACACCACCATGAACTGATCGAACACCAGGGCCGCCAGTTCACTGAGGGAGCCATTCGAGCAGCCGGCTTGTGGATTGTCAGCGGCAAACGGTTGATTGGATCTGTCTTACACCAATGCGTCACATGCAGAAAGCTCAGATGGAGAACGGAGGAGCAGAAGATGGCTGATCTGCCTCCGGAACGACTTAGTTCATCGCCACCATTTTCATACGTCGGCCTGGATGTTTTTGGCCCTTGGACTATCACTACTCGCCACACCAGAGGAGACGCCGCTCATAGCAAACGCTGGGCTATGCTAGTCACTTGTATGAGCACAAGAGCTGTGCATATAGAAGTGATCGAGTCCACGGACACGTCCAGCTGCATTAATGCATTACGAAGATTGTTCGCCATCCGCGGGCCAGCAAAGCAGTTAAGATCCGACTGTGGAACAAATTTCATTGGAGCCTGTCGAGAGCTAGAGTTAGGGAATGAACACAACCAAAGGCCAAGCATCCTGACATACCTAAGCCAGCAAGGTTGCATATGGGAATTTAATCCTCCACATGCTTCACACATGGGTGGTGCGTGGGAGCGCATGATTGGAGTGTCGCGGCGCATTCTGGACTCAATGTTGCGACAGAACAGATCACCTCAGCTGATGCACGAAGTGCCGTGCACCTTCATGGCTGAAGTGTCAGCAATCATTAATGCGAGGCCCCTTGTTCCTGTTTCTTCTGATCCAGATTCACCATTCCTTTTGACTCCAAACATGTTACTCACACAGAAGGGCTGTGTACCCACTCCTCCTGGAGACTTCACTGACAAAGACCTCCTGAAGAGCCAGTGGAGAAGAGTACAAGCCTTGGCCAGTAAGTTCTGGAGCTGCTGGCGCACCGAGTACCTTCCCACTTTGCAAAGCCGGCGGAAGTGGAACGAGGCTCGTCGGAGTCTCCGAGAAGGTGACATCGTCTTACTGAAAGAAAGCCAAGTATCCCGCAATGAGTGGCCTATGGGTCGTGTCACCTCTGTCTTCCCCAGCAAAGACGACAGGGTGCGGAAGATAGAGGTGAAGGCCACTGCTCAAGGGATGGTCAAAAAGTTCTTCAGACCCATCTCAGAGGTCGCACTCCTCTTACCTAAGGAGGACTGAGTGTTATTGATTCCACAGTTCTGTATGTTTTATAAGTAGTGGCATCTAATAGACGCCAGGCGGGGAGTGTTCTGCCTTATAATTGCAGGAGTTTCGTTTTATTGCCGCCAGTAGGTGGCAGTAAATGGAAATGGCCAGTAGGGTCACTCAACAGGAAGTAGTATAGTGATAGCAAACAAAGAGGTCACATCAGCATGGAGCGTGCTGCAAGTTAATCCGCTGTAATCTTACATTGTTACGCCTTTGAAAGCATTGCCTGTGAGTAGAATGGTTTCATTACATATTCATGTTTAGATGTTAGTTATATCTCATGTATGTAACAAGGTGCATTTCTTTCTTTTTTCTTTCTCAGTTTTACTCCAACCCAATGCAACTGATTTGTATTGTTTCATTGACCTCATGCAAGTGTGGCATTATTAAACACCGGAGCTTGGACGCTACATCCTGACTCCCATGTCGTTATTGAAAGGAGTTTGGCTGGCTGTCTAACTGCGTACAGACACATACACATAGGGAGGACAGTACAGTACCTCTCCACTATTCAGATAGAGGTCTGTACATCTCCACTATTCAGATTGAGGTCTGTGCATCTCCACGATTCAGATAGAGGCCTGCGCCACTCCAGTATTCAGATAGAGGTCTGTACCTCTCCACTATTCAGGTAGAGGTCTGTCGCTGTCCACTGTTCAGATAGAGATCTCTCTCTCTCTCCACTATTCAGATCGATGTCTGTGCCTCTCCACTATTCAATTAGAGGTCTTTACCTCTCCACTATTCAGATAGGGGTCAGTGCCTCTCCACTATTCAGATAGAGATCTGTCTCTCTCCAATATTCAGATAGAGGTCAGTACCTCTCCAGGATTCAGATAGAGGTCTGACCCCCTCCACTATTCAGATAGAAGTCTGTACTTCTGCACTATTCGGATACAGTTCTGTTTCTCTCCACTATTCAGATAGATGTCTGTCGCTCTCCTCTATTCAGATAGAGGTCTGTTGGTCTCCACTTGTCAGATACAGGTCTGTCTCTCTCCACTATTGAGATAGATGTCTGTACTTCTCCACTATTCAGATAGATGTCTATGCCTCTCCACTATTCAATAGAGGGCTGTCTCTCCCCACTATTTAGATAGAGGTCTGTACTTCTCCACAATTAAATAGAGGTATGACTCTCTCCACTATTCAGATAGAGGTCAGTACCTCTCCACTATTCTGACAGAGGTCTTTTGTTCTCCACTATTCAGAGCGAGGTCTGTGCCTCTCCACTATTCAGATAGAGGTCTGTCCCGCCCCACTATTGTGTTAGAGGTCTGTGCCTCTCCAGTATTCAGATAGAGGTCTGTACCTCTGCACTATTCAAACAGAGGTCTGTCCCTCTCCATTATTCTGATAGAGGTCTGTGCCTCTACACTATTCAGATAGAGGTCTGTGCCTCTACACTATCCAGATAGAGGTTTGTACCTCTCCAATAATCAGATAGAGGTCTGTATCTCTCCACTACTGAGATAGAGGTCTGTGGCTCTCCACTATTCAGATAGAGCTCTGTACCTCTCCACTATTCAGATAGAGTTCTGTACCTCTCCACTATTCTGATAGAGGTCTGTCCGTCTCCACAATTCAGATAGAGGCCTCACTCTGTCCACTATTCAGATAGAGGTCTGTCCCTCTCCACTAATCAGATTGAGGTCTGTCTCTCTCCACTATTCAGCTTGTGGTCTGTGCCTCTCCCATATTCAGATAGATGTCTGTGCCTGTCCACTATTCAGATAGAGGTCTGTCTCTCTCCACTATTCGGATAGTGGTCTTTCTCTCTCCACTATTCAGATAGAGTTCTGTACCTCTACACTATTCAGGTAGAGGTCAGTACCTCTCCACTATTCAGATAGAGGTCTGTCTCTCTCCAGTATTCAGATAGAGGTCTCTCTCTCTCCAGTATTCAGATAGAGGTCTGTGCCTCTCCACTATTCAGTTAGAGGTCTGTACCTCTCCACTATTGAGATAGAGGTCTGTACTTCTCCCCATTTCAGAGAGAGGTCTAAGCCTCTCCACTATTCCAATAGAAGGCATGTCTCCCCACTATTCAGTTAGAGTTCTGTACTTCTCCACAATTAAATAGAGATATGTCTCTCTCCACTATTCAGATAGAGGTCTGTCTCTCTCCACTATTCAGATAGAGGTCTGTACCTCTCCACTATTCAGATAGAGGTCAGTGCCTCTCCCCTATTTAGACAGATGTCTGTACCTCTCAGCTATTCTGATAGAGGTCTGTGCCTGTCCACTATGCAGATAGAGGTCAGTACCTCTCCACTATTCAGATAGAGATCTGTACCTCTCCAATATTCAGATAGAGGCCTCAACTTCTCCACTATTCAGATAGAGAGGCCTGTGCCTCTACACTTTTCAGATAGAGGTCAGTACCTCTCCAGGATTCCAATAGAGGGCTGTCCCTCTGCACTATTCCGATAGAAGTCTGTACTTCTCCAATATTCAGATAGAGGTCTGTGCCTCTCCACTAGTCAGATAGATGTCTGTGTTTCTCCAGTATTCAGATAGAAGTCTTTGGCTGTCCAATATTCAGATAGATGTCTGTCTCTCTCCACTATTCTGATAGAGGTCTGTCACTCTCGTCTATTCAGATAGAGGTCTGTGGCTCTCCACTATTCAAATAGAGGTCTGTACCTCTCCACTTGTCAGATAGAGGTCTGTCTCTCTCCAATATTCAGATAGAGGTCTCTCTCTCTCCAGTATTCAGATAGAGGTCTGTGCCTCTCCACTATTCAGTTAGAGGTCTGTACCTCTCCACTATTGAGATAGAGGTCTGTACTTCTCCCCATTTCAGATAGAGGTCTATGCCTCTCCACTATTCCAATAGAAGGCATGTCTCCCCACTATTCAGATAGAGTTCTGTACTTCTCCACAATTAAATAGAGGTATGTCTCTCTCCACTATTCAGATAGAGGTCTGTACCTCTCCACTATTCTGATCGAGGTTTGTCTCTCCCCACTATTCAGTTAGAGTTCTGTACTTCTCCACAATTAAATAGAGGTATGTCTCTCTCCACTATTCAGATAGAGGTCTGTACCTCTCCACTATTCTGATCGAGGTTTGTCTCTCCCCACTATTCATTTAGAGGTCTGTACTGCTCCACAATTCAAATAGAGGTATGTCTCTCACCACTATTCAGATAGAGGTCTGTACATCTCCACTATTCAGATAGAGGTCTGTGCTTCTCCACTATTCAGATAGAGGTCTGTGCCTCTCCACAATTCAGATAGATGTCTGTGCCTCTCCAATATTCAGATAGAGTTCTGTACCACTCCAATATTCAGATAGACGTCTGTGCCTCTCCACTATTGAGATAGAGTTCTGTGCCTCTCCACTATTCCAATAGATGTTTGTCTCTCCCCACTATTCGGTTAGAGGTCTGTATCTCTCCACTTTTCAGGTATAGGTCTGTACCTCTCCACTATTCTGATAGAGGTCTGTCTCTCTCCACTATTCAGAAGGATGTCTGTACCTCTCCACTATACCGATAGATTTCTGTTGCTCTTCACTGTTCAGATAGAGGTCTGTCTCTGTCCACTGCTCAGATGGAGATCTCTCTCTCTCCACTATTCAGATCGATGTCTGTGCCGCTCCACCATTCAATTACGGGTCTTTAACTCGCCACTATTCAGATAGAGGTCAGTACCTCTCCATGATTCAGATAGTGGTCTGTACTTCTCCACTATTCAGATAGAGGTCTGCTTCTCTCCACTATTCAGATAGAAGTCTTTGCCTCTCCACTATTCAGGTAGATGTCTGTCTCTCTCCACTATTCTGATAGAGGTCTGTACCTCTCCACTTGTCAGATAGAGGTCTGTTTCTCTCCAATATACAGATAGAGGTCTGTACCTCTCCACTAGTCAGATAGAGGTCTGTGCCTCTCCACTATTCAGATAGAGGTCTGTAATTCTCCACTATTCTAATAGATGTTTGTCTCTCCCCACTATTCAGTTAGAGGTCTGTACTGCTCCACAATTCAAATAGAGGTATGTCTCTCTCCACTATTCAGATAGAGGTCTGTCTCTCTCCACTATTCAGATAGAGGTCTGTGCCTCTACACTATTGAATTAGTCTTTACGTCTCCACTATTCACATAGATGTCAGTGCCTCTCCACTATTTAGATAGATGTCTGTACCTGTCCACTATTCTGATAGAGGTCTGTCCCTCTCCACTATTCAGATAAAGGTCTGTCTCTGTCCAGTATTAAGATAGAGGTCTTTTCCTCTCCACTATTCAGATAGAGATCTGTCTCTCTCCACTATTCAGGTAGAGAGGTCTGTGCCTCTCCACTATTCAGATAGAGGTCTGTCTCTCTCCACTATTCAGATAGCGGTCTGTGCCTCTTCAGTATTGAGATGCAGGCCTGTACTTCTCCACTATTCAGATAGAGGTCTATGCCTCTCCACTATTCCAATAGAGGGCTGTCTCTCCCCAGTATTCAGATAGAGGACTGTACTTCTCCATTATTCTGATAGAGGTCTGTCTCTCTCCACTATTAAGATAGAGGTCTCTCCCTCTCCACTAATCAGATAGAGATCTGTCTCTCTCCACTGTTCAGATAGTGGTCTGTGCCTCTCCCATATTCAGATAGAGGTCTGTGCCACTCCACTATTCGGTTAGAGGTCTGTCTCTCCACTATTCAGATCGAGGTCGGTGCCTCTCCACTATTCAATTAGAGGTCTTTACCTCTCCACTCTTCAGATAGATGTCAGTACCTCTCCACTATTTAGTTAGATGTCTGTACCTCTCCACTATTCTGATAGATGTCTGTCCCTCTCCACAATTCAGATAGAGGTCTGTCTCTCTCCACTATTCAGATAGAGGTCAGTGCCTCTCCAATATTCATAAGAGACCTGTCTCTCTCCACTATTCAGATAGAGGTCTGTGCCACTCCACTATTCAGGTAGAGGTCTGTGTCTCTCCACTATTCAGATAGAGGTCAATACCTGTCCATGATTCAGATAGTGGTCTGTACCTCTCCACTATTCTGATAGAGGTCTGTGCCTCTCCATGATACAGATAGAGGTCTGCCTCTGTCCACTGTTCAGATAGAGATTTCTCTCTCTCCACTTTTCAGATCAATGTCTGTGCCTCTCCACCATTCAATTAGAGTTCTTTCCTCTCCACTATTCAGATAGAGGTCAGTGCCTCTCCAATATTCAGAAGAGATCTGTCTCTCTGCACTATTCAGATAGAGGTCTGTGCCACTCCACTATTCAGGTAGAGGTCTGTGTCTCTCCACTATTCAGATAGAGGTCAATTCCTGTCCATGATTCAGATAGTGGTCTGTACCTCTCCACTATTCTGATAGAGGTCTGTGCCTCTCCATGATACAGATAGAGGTCTGCCTCTGTCCACTGTTCAGATAGAGATTTCTCTCTCTCCACTTTTCAGATCGATGTCTGTGCCTCTCCACCATTCAATTAGAGTTCTTTCCTCTCCACTATTCAGATAGAGGTCAGTGCCTCTCCAATATTCAGAAGAGATCTGTCTCTCTCCACTATTCAGATAGAGGTCTGTGCCACTCCACTATTCAGGTAGAGGCCTGTGTCTCTCTACTATTCAGATAGAGGTCAGTACCTGTCCATGATTCAGATAGTGGTCTGTGCCTCTCCAGTATTCAGATAGAGGTCTGCACCTTTCCACTATTCAGATAGAGGGCTGTCCCTCTCCATTATTCAGATAGAGGTCTGTGCCTCTACACTATTCAGGTAGAGGTCAGTACCTCTGCAGGATTCAGATAGAGGTCTGTCTCCCTCCACTATTCAGATAGAATTCTGTACTTCTCCACTATTCAGATAGAAGTCTTTGGCTGTCCAATATTCAGATAGATGTCTGCCGCTCTTGAATATTCTGATAGAGGTCTGTCACTCTTGTCTATTCAGATAGAGGTCTGTGGCTCTCCACTATTCAGATAGAGGTCTGTACCTCTCCACTTGTCAGATAGAGGTCTCTCTCTCCAATATTCAGATAGAGGCCTCTCTCTCTCCAGTATTCAGATAGAGCTCTGTGCCTCTCCACTATTCAGTTAGAGGTGTGTACCTCTCCCCTTTTCAGATAGAGGTCTATACCTCTCCACTATTCCAATAGAGGGCTGTCTCTCCCCACTATTCAGATAGAGGTCTGTACTTCTCCACAATTAAATAGAGGTATGTCTCTCTCCACTATTCAGATAGAGGTCTGTCTCTCTCCACTATTCAGATAGAGGTCTGTGCCTCTACACTATTGAATTAGTCTTTACGTCTCCATTATTCACATAGATGTCAGTGCCTCTCCACTATTTAGATAGATGTCTGTACCTCTCCACTATTCTGATAGAGGTCTGTCCCTCTCCACTATTCAGATAAAGGTCTGTCTCTGTCCAGTATTAAGATAGAGGTCTGTCCCTCTCCACTATTCAGATAGAGATCTGTCTCTCTCCACTATTCAGGTAGAGGTCTGTGCCTCTCCACTATTCAGATAGAGGTCAATTCCTGTCCATGATTCAGATAGTGGTCTGTACCTCTCCACTATTCTGATAGAGGTCTGTGCCTCTCCATGATACAGATAGAGGTCTGCCTCTGTCCACTGTTCAGATAGAGATTTCTCTCTCTCCACTTTTCAGATCGATGTCTGTGCCTCTCCACCATTCAATTAGAGTTCTTTCCTCTCCACTATTCAGATAGAGGTCAGTGCCTCTCCAATATTCAGAAGAGATCTGTCTCTCTCCACTATTCAGATAGAGGTCTGTGCCACTCCACTATTCAGGTAGAGGCCTGTGTCTCTCTACTATTCAGATAGAGGTCAGTACCTGTCCATGATTCAGATAGTGGTCTGTGCCTCTCCAGTATTCAGATAGAGGTCTGCACCTTTCCACTATTCAGATAGAGGGCTGTCCCTCTCCATTATTCAGATAGAGGTCTGTGCCTCTACACTATTCAGGTAGAGGTCAGTACCTCTGCAGGATTCAGATAGAGGTCTGTCTCCCTCCACTATTCAGATAGAATTCTGTACTTCTCCACTATTCAGATAGAAGTCTTTGGCTGTCCAATATTCAGATAGATGTCTGCTGCTCTTGAATATTCTGATAGAGGTCTGTCACTCTTGTCTATTCAGATAGAGGTCTGTGGCTCTCCACTATTCAGATAGAGGTCTGTACCTCTCCACTTGTCAGATAGAGGTCTCTCTCTCCAATATTCAGATAGAGGCCTCTCTCTCTCCAGTATTCAGATAGAGCTCTGTGCCTCTCCACTATTCAGTTAGAGGTGTGTACCTCTCCCCTTTTCAGATAGAGGTCTATACCTCTCCACTATTCCAATAGAGGGCTGTCTCTCCCCACTATTCAGATAGAGGTCTGTACTTCTCCACAATTAAATAGAGGTATGTCTCTCTCCACTATTCAGATAGAGGTCTGTCTCTCTCCACTATTCAGATAGAGGTCTGTGCCTCTACACTATTGAATTAGTCTTTACGTCTCCATTATTCACATAGATGTCAGTGCCTCTCCACTATTTAGATAGATGTCTGTACCTCTCCACTATTCTGATAGAGGTCTGTCCCTCTCCACTATTCAGATAAAGGTCTGTCTCTGTCCAGTATTAAGATAGAGGTCTGTCCCTCTCCACTATTCAGATAGAGATCTGTCTCTCTCCACTATTCAGGTAGAGGTCTGTGCCTCTCCACTATTCAGATAGCGGTCTGTGCCTCTTCACTATTGAGATACTGGTCTGTACTTCTCCACTATTCAGATAGAGGTCTATGCCTCTCCACTATTCCAATAGTGGGCTGTCTCTTCCCAGTATTCCGATAGAGGACTGCACTTCTCCATTATTCTGATGGAGGTCTTTCTCTCTCCACTATTAAGATAGAGGTCTCTCCCTCTCCACTAATCTGATAGAGATCTGTCTCTCTCCACTATTCAGATCGAGGTCGGTGCCTCTCCACTATTCAATTAGAGGTCTTTACCTCTCCACTCTTCAGATAGATGTCAGTAGCTCTCCACTATTTAGTTAGATATCTGTACCTCTCCACTATTCTGATAGAGGTCTGTCCCTCTCCACTATTCAGAGAGATGTCTGTCTCTCTCCACTATTCAGATAGAGGTCTGTCCCTCTCCACAATTCAGATAGAGGTCTGTCTCTCTCCACTATTCAGATAGAGGTCAGTGCCTCTCCACTATTCAGATAGTGGTCTGTCGCTCTCCACTATTCAGATTGTGTTCTCCAGCTCTCCACTATTCAGATTGAGGTCTGTGCCTCTCCACTATTCAGATAGAGGCCTGTACTTCTCCACAATTCAAATAGAGGTATAACTCTGCCCACTATTCAGATAGAGGTCTGTGCCTCTCCAGTATTCAGATAGAGGTCATTGCCTCTCCAATATTCAGATAGAGATCTGTCTCTCTCCACTATTCAGATGGAGGTCTGTGCCTCTACTATTCAGGTAGACGTCTGTGCCTCTCCACTATTCAGATAGAGGTCAGTACCTCTCCAATATTCAGATAGAGATCTGTCTCTCTCCACGATTCAGCTGGAGGTCTGTGCCTCTCTACTATTCAGGTAGAGGTCTGTGCCTCTCCACTATTCAGATAGATGTCAGCACCTCTCCAATATTCAGATAGAGATCTGTCCCTCTCCACTATTCAGATGGAGGTCTGTGCCTCTACTATTCAGGTAGACGTCTGTGCCTCTGCACTATTCAGATAGAGGTCAGTACCTCTCCAATATTCAGATAGAGATCTGTCTCTCTCCACGATTCAGATGGAGGTCTGTGCCTCTCTACTATTCAGGTAGAGGTCTGTGCCTCTCCACTATTCAGATAGATGTCAGCACCTCTCCAATATTCAGATAGAGATCTGTCTCCCTCCACTATTCAGATGGAGGTCTGTGCCTCTCTACTATTCAGGTAGAGGTCTGTGCCTCTCCACTATTCAGACAGAGGTCATTGCCTCTCCAGTATTCAGATAGAGATCTGCCTCTCTCCACGATTCAGATAGTGGTCTGTGCCTCTCCACTATTCAGATATAGGTCTGTCCCTCTCCATTATTCAGATAGAGGTCTGAGCCTCTTCACTATTTAGATAGAGGTGTGTACCTCTCCAGGATTCAGACAGAGGTCTGTCCCCCTCCACTATTCAGATAGTTGTCTGTACTTCTTCACTATTCAGATAGAGGTCTGTTTCTCTTCACTATTCAGATAGATGTCAGCCTCTTTCCACTATTCTGATAGAGGTCTTTTGCTCCCCACTATTCAGATAGAGATCTGTACCTCTCCACTTGTCAGATAGACGTCTGTCTCTCTCCAATATACAGATAGAGGTCTGTAACTCTCCACTAGTCAGATAGAGCTCTGTGCCTCTCCACTTATCCGATAGAGGTTTGTCTCTCCCCACTATTTGTAATGATATCAGCAAATAGTGATGATATTTGTCTGTGTTTGATTACTTATGCCTTACAGCATATTTGTCTGTGTTTTTGATTACTTGTGCCTGACCAGCAGAGGTCATGTGAGAGACAAGCAGTCCAGAGGAGTTTTACTTTCAGTTTCGTTCTAGAGGCAGCACAGCATAGTGTGTTCTGTAAAAAGCTGTAGAAAGTCTTGAACAAGACTTTAGATTAAACAACATTCTCTTTCAGAAATGAGTCTTTATTGAACCCAAAAAGAAATCAAAACATGATGTCAGAAGTGGCTGAAAGAGAAAAAATCTGAAGTTAGCAACTTGATGGGACAGTGAAAGCAGTTGTGGCAAGTAAGCGAAATCAGCTCTCCACATATTAGCAAGCCAGAAGAGAACATCGTTGCTTACCATTGGAGAATAGCTAACGAAGTGAAAAAATGGAAGGTTTACTCCCACCGGCGACGCTTCAATTGACAGGTAATGTGGCTGAAAATTGGAGAAGGTTCAAACAACGTTTAGAGTTGTATTTATCAGCAATCGGAGCGGACGAGAAAAGTGATAAACAAAAATCGTCCGTGTTCTTACATGTCGTGGGTGATGCAGCGCTGGAGGTATATAATAATTTCATATTTGCTGTTGATGGAGACAAAATGAAGCTAGGTAAAATAATGGAACAGTTTGAGGCCTACTGCATACCTAAACACAACGTGACCTTTGAGAGGCACAAATTTTTCACATGTGTACAGAAAATTGGCGAGACTATTGATCAGTATGTGACTGAACTGAGAAACCGGAGCAAATTGTGTGAATTTGGGGGACTCACAGACTCGCTGATAAAAGACAGACTGGTGTGTGGTATTCCGGATAATGGTCTAAGGGAAAGGCTGCTAAGAGAGCAAGATCAAGACCTTGGAAAAGCCATAGCATTGTGTAGGGCTACAGAGACTGTGAAGTTGCAGGCAAAGGAGCTGTTCAGTGACAATAGCTGCAACGTGGATGCAGTGAGAAAGAACGGATACAAACCGTTTAACAAAGAGAGCGCCAATGTGAAAAAAGAGACGTGGCCAGCAAACGAAAATGAAAGAGACAATCGGAAGTCATGTAGTCGATGCGGCACACAGCATCCACCAAGAAAGTGTCCAGCATATGCTAAAACATGCAATAGATGCAACAAAAACAACCATTATGCCCGTTGCTGTAAGAACCAAGCGCAACAAAGCAAGGTCCATACAGTAGATGAAAGCAAGATAGAGGAATTCAATGTAGATGTTGTGTCTGAAAACAAAAAAGAAAGAGACTGGATGTTGACACTAAAAGTGAATGACATACACATTCCATTTAAATTGGATACTGGAGCACAAGTTAATGTGATATCAGAGACCGATTTTAAGAGAATTAGACCCAGACCAAAGTTACATAGAATACAAGTGAAAGTGACCGGATACTCAGGTACTGATATACCAGTGAAAGGAAAATGCATTGTCAAAGTAACACACAAGGACAGAGAGCACACGCTAGCATTAATCATGGTGCCAAAGGATGTGCAAGCCATACTAGGGTTAAAAGCCTGTGAGAGACTGAACCTGGTAAAGAGGGTCCTCGTTGTGGAAAGCGAAGGAGAGACAGTCTATGATGAACTCATGAAAGAGTACAAAGACCTATTTAAGGGTCTAGGCTGCATTCCAGGAGAACACACGATCAGAGTAGATAAAAGTATGACACCGGTCATACATCCATGCAGAAAAGTTCCATTTGCTCTTCAAAAGCAACTGAAAGCAGAGTTGGACAGGATGGAAAGCCTGAACGTGATTCAGAAGATAGATGAGCCAACTGAGTGGGTGAGTTCCCTCGTCGTAGTGGACAAAAAGAATGGAAAGCTCAGAATTTGCCTGGATCCAAGAGATCTAAACAGAGCAATAAAGAGAGAGCACTTCCAGCTTCCTACACGTGAGGAAATCATGGCACAGTTTGCAAATGCAAAATATTTCAGCAAGTTAGATGCGTCCTCAGGATTTTGGCAGATGAAGCTGGACATTAGGGGGGCACGGTGGCATAGTGGTTAGCACTGTTGCCTCACAGCGCCAGGGACCCGGGTTCAAATCTGGCCTCGGGCGACTGTCTGTGTGGAGTTTGCACATTCTCCCTGTGTCTGCGTGGGTTTCCTCCGGGTGCTCCGGTTTCCTCCCACAGTCCAAAGATGTGCAGGTTAGGTTGATTTGGCTATGATAAATTGACCCTTAGTGTTAGGGGATTAAATACATGTGGTTACAGGGATAGGGTGGGATATGTGTCGGTGCAGGCTCGATGGGCCGAAATGGCCTCTATCTGCACTGTAGATTCTGTGATTCTGTGATTCTGAAGCAAGTTCAAGACTGTGCACGTTCAACACTCCATTTGGCAGATACAGATTCCTAAGGTTACCATTTGGCATTGCCTCAGCTCCTGAAGTGTATCACAAGACAATCCATATGATCTATGAGCACCTGGAGGGAGTTGATACATCAATGGATGACATCATAGTATGGGGCACCACGAGAACTGAGCATGACGAGAGACGGAAAAAAGTGCTGGAAGCAACAAGGAAAACAAACCTGAAGCTGAATAGAGAGAAATGCCAGCTCGGGGTGGCAGAACTGACATTCGTGGGAGATATCCTTAGCAGTGAGGGCATCAGACCAGATCCCAGAAAGGTGTCCGCCATTGAGAATATGCCAAGGCCACAATGCAAAAAGGACGTGCAGAGGTTTAATGGAATGATCAACTACATGGGTAAATTCATATCCAACCTCTCAGAAAAAATAGCGCCACTGAGAAGACTAACTGAAAAGAACATAGAATGGGAATGGAATCATGAGCATGAGAAGTCATGGAGCGATCTAAAGAAACTGCTCACAGAGGAACCAGTTCTGAGGTTTTATGACCCAGCGAGACCCATCAAGATATCATCAGATGCATCACAGAGTGGGCTCGGTGCCGTTCTTCTGCAACAATATGACTACTGGCAACCTATTGCATATGCATCGCGCTCAATGACAGACGCGGAGACGCGATATGCTCAAATAGAAAAGGAGCTGCTCAGCATCACATACGCCTGTGAAAGATTTCACCAGTTTGTGGCAGGACAAGCAATCAGTGTAGAGACTGACCATAAGCCCTTGATTGCATTGTTCCAAAAGCCACTGAATAGCTGTCCGCTTAGAATACAAAGAATGATGATCAGGCTGCAACGCTATACACTGAATGTTGCGTACACACCGGGTAAGCTGATGTATACAGCAGACACGTTGTCCAGAGCTGTTGACCCAAGTGAGCCCGCAAACACCACAATGGATGAAAAAGTGAATGCCTACGTGGACATGATCACAAGTGCACTGCCCATAGCAGATGCAAAAATGGAGCTCATAAAGACTGAGACAAACAAAGATGAAACAATGAGACGACTGAGAAAAAGCATCTTGGATGGATGGCCCAACATGAAGCAAGACTGCTCACCTGATATAGCAGAGTACTGGAACTGCAGGGCGGAACTATCAGTGGTCGAAGACATCATCTACAAAGGAAGTAAAATAGTTATCCCAAAGAGTCTGAGAAGAGAGATGCTAAAAAAGATCCATGGAGGACATCTGGGAATCGAAAAGTGTAAGAAAAGAGCACGAGAGGTGATGTACTGGCCACGAATCAACCAAGATGTGACAAATGAGGTGTCAAACTGCACAATATGCCTGAAATATCGAGCAAGCAATCTGGTAGAACCACTAAAGCCACACCCAGCACCAGACAGACCTTACCAGAAGGTAGGCACTGACCTATTCGTATGTCAAGGGAAGGACTATCTTGTCGTCACAGACTATTACTCCCTGTATCCAGAGGTTTGTTGACTGTACACTACCACTGCAGAAGCTGTGATAAGAAGTATGAAAGCCATATTCTCCAGACATGGCGTGGCAAGCGAGGTCTTCACAGACAACGGACCCCAGTTTAACAATGCAAATTTCCGACACTTTGCCAAAGAGTGGGACTTTGTCCACACAACGTCAAGTCCTCACTATCCACAGTCCAATGGACTAGTGGAAAAATCGGTCCAGACAGTGAAAAGACTGATGTACAAGGCAAAAGACAGTGGAACTGACTTCTACCAAAGCATGCTTGTATACCGCACAACGCCGCTCGAGTGTGGTATGTCACCAGCCCAACTCCTGATGGGACGTCGGCTAAGGTCAAACCTACCCATCCCGGAGAACCTCCTGAAAACAAAAGAGGGGGAGAAAGTGAGGAAGTTCAAAGAGCAACAGAAAGAAAAGCAAAAGTACTACTATGACAGAGGAACACAAAACCTACCTGAACTCCACACTGGTGACCAAGTAAGGTTGCAAGACAAAACAAACACATGGACTCAGAAGGGAACTGTCCTGAGTGAAGTTCAACCAAGATCATACACCATTCAGACAGGTGAGGGTGCTGTTCTGAGAAGAAATCGTCGAGATCTTCTCATGGGACCAGCCACAGCAGGTCAAGAGACTGATACTGGTGAACAACCTGATCACACAGCTGAGAACCAATCATCTGAGGCAACAGCTCAGATTCAAGGACAATCAATCAGAAAATCCTCAAGACACGTGAAGCCTCCTGAGAGACTCATTGAGCAAATTTAAGGACTATTGTTAAAGAAGGAAGTAATGTTATCTTATTCTTTCTTCAAGTTCTAGTGTATTGACATATTTCATGTGAACACACAAAGCAAGGGTAAAAAACCTTGATCATGATAATGATAATGTAAGTTCATTAAATGTTGTTAGTTAAAAGTAAAATACTTTTGTTTTAAGAAAGGGAGATGTAATGATATCAGCAAATAGTGATGATATTTGTCTGTGTTTGATTACTTATGCCTTACAGCATATTTGTCTGTGTTTTTGATTACTTGTGCCTGAGCAGCAGAGGTCATGTGAGAGACAAGCAGTCCAGAGGAGTTTTACTTTCAGTTTCATTCTAGATGCATCACAGCATAGTGTGTTCTGTAAAAAGCTGTAGAAAGTCTTGAACAAGACTTTAGATTAAACAACATTCTCTTTCAGAAATGAGTCTTTATTGAACCCAAAAAGAAATCAAAACACTATTCAGATAGAGGTCTGTACCTCTCCACTTGTCAGATAGAGGTCTGTCTCTCTCCAATATACAGATAGAGGTCTGTAACTCTCCACTAGTCAGATAGCGCCCTGTGCCTCTCCACTATTCTGATAGAGGTCTGACTCTCTCCACTATTCAGAAGGATGTCTGTACCTCTCCACTATACCGATAGATTTCTGTTGCTCTCCACTATTCAGATAGATGTCTGTGCCTCTCCGCGATTCAGATAGAGGTCTGTCTCTGTCCACTGTTCAGATAGAGATCTCTCTCTCTCCACTATTCAGATCGATGTCTGTGCCTCTCCACCATTCAATTAGAGGTCTTTACCTCTCCACTATTCAGATAGAGGTCAGTGCCTCTCCAATATTCAGGTAGAGATCTGTCTCTCTCCACTATTCAGATAGAGGTCTGTGCCTCTCCACTATTCAGGTAGAGGTCTGTGTCTCTCCACTATTCAGATAGAGGTCAGTACCTCTCCACTATTCAGATAGAGTTCTGTACCTCTACACTATTCAGATAGAAGTCTGTACTTCTCCACTATTCAAATAGAGTTCTGTTTCTCTCGACTATTCAGATAGAAGTCATTGCCTCTCCACTATTCACATAGATGTCTGTCTCTCTCCACTATTTAAATAGAGGTCTTTCGCTCTCCTCTATTCAGACAGAGGTCTGTACCTCTCCACTTGTCAGATAGAGGTCTGTCTCTCTCCAATATTCAGATAGAGGTCTCTCTCTCTCCACTATTCAGATAGAGGTCTGTGCCTCTCCACTATTCAGTTAGAGGTCTGTACTTCTCCACTTTTCAGATAGAGGTCTATGCCTCTCCACCATTCCAATAGAGGGCAGTCTCTCTCCACTATTCAGATAGAGATCTGTCTCTCTCCACTATTCAGATTGAGGTTGGTGCCTCTCTACTATTGAATTAGCGGTCTTTACCTCTCCACTATTCAGATAGACATCTGTCAGGAATGACCCAGGTTCTGCCTCGCCTCACCACCAGAGGGCACCATGAACTCTTAATTGTTTCCTTCTTTCTTGCTAATCGTACTCACCTGTGCATGGTTATATGCCTGCTAATTAAGTGGTGCTTAGTTTTATGTCCGGTGCTCAGTCTAGAGTTTCACACTGGCTTGTGATCCTCTTGCCGGCCTGCTAGCCTGTATCTGTGCAGTTGTTATTTTGTTTGTTTCTAGTAAAGTCTATCTTTGTGTTTGCACCCTCTCCTCTGCCTCTGTTTGCCTTCCTGCAGTTGGATTCACCCAGTGCCACTCCTCACAGCAAGACTGAGCCAAACATGGACCCAGCAGAGAGGGCCCAATGGCTACGACGAGTCTTTGAACATCTACAACTGATCTTGGATGAACTGCGGTGCTTCGCCACGTCGTTCTCCCGAAGCCAGAAACATCTGGAGGCCCTCGTCATTGCTTTCCATCAGAGCCAGAGTCAGGCGGCCCAAGCTGCTCCAACACCGTTACCCGCTCCTCCGGTTTCGCTTCCCCCTCTGAAAGAACCCTGATTACCTGCACCCGAGCGCTATGACGGTAACCCGGGAGGATGTCGAGGCTTTCTAACCCAGTGTTCCCTGGCTTTCGAGCTGCAAGGTTCATTGTTTCCCACTGACCGTTCCCGAGTAGCCTACATCGTTTCGCTACTCACCGGCAAAGCACTTACCTGGGCTACGGCCATCTGGGAACAGCAAACTCCAGCATGTTAAATCTACCAACTTTTCACTGAGGAAATGAGAAGGGTCTTTTATCATCCTGTCAGTGGGAGAGAGGCATCTAACAAACTGCTTCAGCTTCGCCAGGGGGCTCGTAGCGTTGCGGACTTCGCCATTGAGTTTTGCACTCTCGCGGCGGAGAGCCAATGGAATTCGGAGGCGCTCATCGCCACTTTTCGCCATGGTCTCACGGATGAAATCAAGGACGAACTGGCTTCCAGAGATTCGGTGAGTGATTTGGAGTCTCTCTTTGATATGTCCATTCGAGTGGATAATCGTCTCCGTGAGAGGCGAAGAGAACGCCGCTCCTTTTTCACCCCACTTCCAGAAACAAGAGCCTTCCCTGCTTCGAAGCCATCCGAGAGCCTCCGAGCCATCCCGAGTCCATCTTTGACTGCTCCAGAGGAGCCCATGCAGTTGGGAGTAACTCATCTCTCGCAGCCTGAACGTGATCGCCGAATGAGAGAGGGATCTTGCCTCTTGTGGGGAACCGGGTCATTTTCGCTCTTCTTGTCCAGGGTTGGTGGGAAAAACCAGGGCTCATCCAGGACGGAGGGCCCTGAGATGAGCGTAACCGTCCCTCCCGGCCCCACTGTTTCTAGGGTCCTGCTGGCATCTTCCCTTTTCTGGGGCAATCAACAACATGATCTTAAGGCCCTGGTGGATTCTGGGGCCGATGGTAACTTCATGGATCTGGGTTTAGCTAAACAGCTCAAGATTCCCCTGACCCATCCAGATCACCCCCTCACTGTTATCGCCCTGGATGGAAGACCCCTGGGCTCCGGAACTATTCCCCATCTTACTGCCCCCCTGTGTTTGGGCGTGGAAGGACAACATTTCAAGACCATCCAATTCTCCCTTATCCACTCTCCCGAGTTTACATTAGTTCTGAGTTACCCTTGGTTGGCCTGCCATAATCCACGCATGGATTGGGCCGCCGGCCAGCTTACGGAATGGGGCTCCGCCTGCCACACCACCTGTCTTTGCTCCAAGCCTCCTTCCCAGCCCCAGGAGCCCTCATCTCACTCTGAATTGTCCCGAGTGCCTCCCGAGTGTGAGGATTTAAGAGAGGTTTTTGGTAAGGTTCGAGCCACATCACTTCCCCCTCATAGGCCATATGACTGTGCCATTGACCTCCTGCCTGGGACATGCCCACCTAGGGGTAGGATCTTCTCTCTTTCTGCTCCAGAGACCGCCGCCATGGAGGATTACATCCGTGATGCCCTCGCCGCTGGCTTCATCTGTCCGTCCACCTCTCCTGCTGGTGCCGGTTTTTTCTTCGTGAGTAAGAAAGATGGAGGTCTCCGCCCCTGCATCGACTACCGTGGCCTTAACAGGATTGCTATAAAGAACCGTTATCCTCTTCCGCTCATGTCGACGGCCTTCGAGCTACTACAGGGAGCCACAGTCTTCACAAAATTGGATCTCCGCAACGCCTACAACCTCATCCGTGTCCGCGAAGGGGACGAGTGGAAGACGGCATTCAACACACCTACTGGGCACTATGAGAACCTGGTCATGCCCTTTGGATTGACCAACGCCCCTGCTGTGTTCCAGGCGCTCATCAACGACGTCCTCCGAGACCTGCTGAATCGCTTTGTCTTTGTCTACCTGGATGACATTCTCATTTTCTCCAAAACTCTTCACGATCATGTCCAGCATGTAAGGCAAGTCCTGCAACGTCTGCTTAACAACCTCTTGTTTGTCAAGGCTGAGAAGTGTGAGTTTCACGTTTCCACGGTTTCATTCCTGGGCTTCATCATCTCCAGCGGCAATATCCAAATGGACCCTGGCAAGACCCAAGCTGTCCGAGATTGGCCACCACCCACCTCTCTCAAACAGGTGCAACGCTTCTTGGGGTTTGCTAATTTCCATCGGAGATTCATCAGGAACTTCGGCACCATTGCTGCCCCTCTCAACGCCCTCACCAAAACCGCTTCCACCCGGTTCAGTTGGTCCGCTGAGGCTGCGCAGGCTTTCGAGGATCTCAAGCAGCGCTTCACGCCTGCTCCTGTCCTCGTGATTCCGGATCCCTCACTCCCCTTCATTGTCGAGGTGGATGCCTCTGATATAGGAGTGGGTGCCGTTTTGTCCCAGCGGTCTAACGACAACAAACTGCACCCTTGTGCCTTCTTTTCTTGCCGACTCACTCCTGCAGAGCGAAACTATGATATTGGAAACAGGGAACTACTAGCAGTTAAGTTGGCACTGGAGGAGTGGAGACATTGGTTGGAGGGGTCTAAACACTCGTTCATTGTCTGAACAGACCATAAGAATCTGGCCTATATCCAGGAGGCCAAACGGCTTAACTCCCGTCAAGCTCGCTGGGCACTGTTTTTCAATCGTTTCGACTTTGTCCTGTCATATCGTCCAGGATCCAAGAATCTCAAGCCTGATGCTCTCTCCAGGCAATTTGATCCACCTGAGCGGGAGAGACAACCAAAACATATTCTTCCAACTTCTCGAATTGTAGCACCGGTTCGCTGGGGGATCGAGACACTGGTCAGAAAGGCGCAACAGAGGGAGGCAGACCCTGGCAACGGCCCACCAGGTCGCCTTTTTGTTCCCAACACGGCACGCTCACAAGTTCTGCAGTGGGGGCATTCGTCTCGACTCACCAGTCATCCAGGCACATCCAGGACGCTGGAGTTTCTTCGCAGAAGGTTCTGGTGGCCCACCATGGAGAGGGACATAAAGGCGTTCGTGGCAGCTTGTGCTACTTGTGCATGAAACAAGAACCCTCGATCCCACCCCCAGGGTTTGCTGCATCCTCTCCCCATTCCCACCCGCCCCTGGTCACACCTCTCTGTGGATTTCATCACAGGCCTTCCACCATCTCAAGGCAACACTGTCATTCTGGTCATTGTGGATCGCTTCTCCAAAGCCTGTCGCTTTCTGCCCTTGCCCAACCTTCCCTCAGCCCAAGAGACAGCCGAGCTCATGGTCCAGCATGTTTTCAGGTTGTTCGGTTTGCGTCTTGACATCGTCTCTGACCGTGGTCCACAATTCGCCTCCCGGTTTTGGAGAACTTTCTATAAGCTCATTGGAGCTACTGTCAGCCTTTCCTCGGGTTTCCACCCTCCGTCTAACGGTCAAACGGAACGGATCAATCAAGACCTGGAGACGACCCTGAGGTGTCTCGTGTCCGCTAACCCTGTGACCTGGAGCCGTCACATCATCTGGGCTGAGTATGCGCACAACACCTTGCGCTGCTCCTCCACAGGAATGTCGCCATTTGAGTGCCAGTTCAGTTTTCAGCCTCCACTGTTCCAGGAGCAGGAGCTCGAGGTGGGGGTTCCCTCCGCAGAGAAGTTTGTCCAGCGCTGTCGACGGACCTGGAGGGAGCGCGGCTGGCTTTACAACGAGCTTCTCGGCAATGACGGGTCCAGGCCAACAAGCGGCGCAGACCAGCTCCTTCATTCTGTCCTGGTCAGAGGGTCTGGCTTTCTAATCAGGATCTCCCGCTGCGGGTGGAGTCCCACAAGCTGGCACCCCATTTCATTGGTCCCTTCACGGTGTTGAGGAAGGTCAACTCGGTGTCCTACCATCTCCAGCTGCCTCGCTCCATGCGGATTCATCCCCCCTTCCATGTCTCCAGGCTCCGGCCAGTGGCCATCAGTTCCCTGGCGCCCGCCACGCGGTCTCCCCCTGCTCCCCGCATCGTCGACAGCCAGCCTGCCTACATGGTCCGTCGCCTGATGGACTCTCACCGGGTTCGCAGGGGCCTCCAGTTCCTGGTGGACTGGGAGGGATATGGTCCGGAGGAACGCTCCTGTGACCCGGACTGGAACATCCTGGATCGCGACTTGTTGCAGGACTTTCTTCATTGTCGCCATGGACCTTCTGGGGGCACATCGGGGGCCGTTCCTAGGGGGGGGGTCCTGTCAGGAATGACCCAGATTCTGCCTCGCCTCGGCACCAGAGGGCACCATGAACTCTTAATTGTTTCCTTCTTTCTTGCTAATCGTACTCGCCTGTGCATGGTTATATGCCTGCTATTTAAGTGGTGCTTAGTTTTATGTCCGGTGCTCAGTCTAGAGTTTCACACTGCCTTGTGATCCTCTTGCCGGCCTGCTAGCCTGTATCTGTGCAGTTGTTATTTTGTATGTTTCTAGTAAAGTCTATCTTTGTGTTTGCAACCTATCCTCTGCCTCTGTTTGCCTTCCTGCAGTTGGGTTCACCCAGTGCCACTCCTCGCAGACATCAGTGCCTCTCCACTATTTAGATAGATGTCTGTACCTCTCCACTATTCTGATAGCAGTCTGTCCCCCTCCACTATTCAGATAAAGGTCTGTCTCTCTCCACTATTCAGAAAGAGATCTGTCTCTCTCCACTATTCAGATTGAGGTTAGAGCTTCTCCACTATTGAATGAGAGGTCTTTACATTGCCACTATTCAGATAGACGTCAGTGCCGCTCCACTATTTAGATATTTGTCTGTACCTCTCCACTATTTTGATAGCGGTCTGTCGCTCTCCACTATTCAGATAAAGGTCTGTCTCTCTCCACTATTAAGGTAGAGGTCGGTCCCTCTCCACTAATCAGATAGAGATCTGTCTCTCTCCACTATTCAGAGTGGTCTGTGTCTCTCCCATATTCAGATAGAGGTCTCTGCCTCTCTACTATTCAGATAGAGGTCTGTCTCCCTCCCATATTCAGATAGAGGTCTGTGCCTCTCCACTATTCGGATAGAGGTCTGTCTCTCTCCCATATTCAGATAGATGTCTGTGCCTCTCCACTATTCGGATAGAGGTCTGTCTCTCTCCAATATTCAGATAGAGGTCTGTCTCTCTCCACTATTCAATTAGAGGTCTTTACCTCTCCACTCTTCAGATAGATGTCAGTGCCTCTCCACTATTCAGTTAGATGTCTGTCCCTCTCCACTATTCAGAGAGATGTCTGTCTCTCTCCACAATTCAGATAGAGGACTGCCCTTCTCCACAATTCAGATAGAGGTCTGTCTCGCTCCACTATTCAGATAGAGGTCTGTCACTCTCCACTATTCAGATAGAGTTCTCCAGCTCTCCACTATTCAGATTGAGGTCTGTACCTCTCCACTAGTCAGATAGAGGTCTGTACCTCTCCAATATTCAGATAGAGGTTTGTACCTCTCCAATATTCAGATAGAGGTCTGTGCCTGCCACTATTGAGATAGAGATCTGTACTTCTCCACAATTCAAGTAGAGGTATAACTCTGCCCACTATTCAGATAGAGGTCTGTGCCTCTCCAGTATTCAGATAGAGGTCAGTGCCTCTCCAATATTCAGATAGAGATCTGTCTCTCTCCACTATTCAGATAGAGGTCTGTGCCTCTCCACAATTCAGATAGATGTCTGTTTCTTTCCACTATTCTGATAGAGGTCTGTCGCTCTCCTCTATTCAGATCGAGGTCTGTGCATCTCCACCATTCAATTAGAGGTCTTTACCTCTCCACTATTCAGATAGAGGTTAGTGCCTCTCCAATATTCTGGTAGAGATCTGTCTCTCTCCACTATTCAGGTCGAGGTCTGTGCCTTTCTACTGTTCAAGTAGAGGTCTGTGTCTCTCCACTATTCAGATAGAGGTCAGTACCTCTCCACTATTCAGATAGAGTTCTGTACCTCTACACTATTCAGATACAAGTCTGTACTTCTCCACTATTCAGATAGATGTCTGTTTCTCTCGACTATTCAGATAAAGTCTTTGCCTCTCCAGTATTCACATAGATGTCTGTCTCTGTCCACTATTTAGATAGAGGTCTTTCGCTCTCCTCTATTCAGATAGAGGTCTGTCTCTCTCCAATATTCAGATAGAGGTCTGTACTTCTCCACTTTTCAGGAAGAGGTCTCTGCCTCTCCACTATTTAGATATTTGTCTGTACCTTTCCACTATTCTGATAGCGGTCTGTCCCTCTCCACTATTCAGATAAAGGTCTGTCTCTCTCCACTATTAAGGTAGCGGTCTGTCCCTCTCCACTAATCAGATAGAGTTCTGTCTCTCTCCACTATTCACAGAGTGGTCTGTGCCTCACCCATATTCAGATAGTGGTCTCTGCCTCTAAATGATTCAGATAGAGGTCGGTCTCTCTCCACTATTCAGATAGAGGTCGGTGCCTCTCCACTATTCAATTAGAGGTCTTTACCTCTCCACTCCTCAGATAGATGTCAGTGCCTCTCCACTATTCAGATAGAGGTCTGTCCCTCTCCACTATTCAGATAGAGGTCTGTCTCGCTCCACTGTTCAGATAGAGGTCTGTCTCTCTCCACTTTTCAGATAGAGGTCTCTACCTCTCCGCTATTCAGGTAGCGGTCAGTACCTCTCCATTATTCAGATTGAGGTCTGTGCCTCTCCACTATTCAGATAGAGGTCAGTACCTCTCCACGATTCAGATAGAGGTCAGTACCTCTCCATTATTCAGATTGAGGTCTGTGCCTCTCCACTATTCAGATAGAGGTCAGTACCTCTCCACTATTCAGATAGAGATCTGTGGCTCTCCACTATTCAGGTAGAGTTCTGTACCTCTCCACTATTCTGATAGAGGTCTGTCTCTCCACTATTCAGATGGATGTCTGTACCACTCCACTATACCGATAGAGGTCTGTGCCTCTCCACTATTCAGATCGATGTCTGTGCATCTCCACTATTCAATTAGAGATCTTCACCTCTCCACTATTCAGACAGAGATCAGTGCTACTCTACTATTCACATAGAGATCTGTCTCTCTCTCCATTATTCAGATAGAGGGCTGTACCTCTCCGGTGTTCAGATACATGTCTGTAACTCTCTACTATTCAGATAGAGGTCTGTCTCTCCCCACTATTCAGATAGAGGTCTGTGCCTCTCTACTATTCTGATAGAGGTCTGTCTCTCCACTATTCAGATAGAGGTCTGTACTTCTCCACTATTCAGCTGGACGTCCCTCTCTCTCCACTATTCAGATAGAGGTCTGTACTTCTCCACTATTCAGCTAGACGTCCCTCTCTCTCCACTATTCAGATAGAGGTCTGTCTCTCCCCACTAATCAGATAGAGGTCTGTTTCTCTCCACTATTCAGTTAGAAGTCTGTACTTCTCCACAATTGAAATAGAGGTATGTCTCTCTCCACTATTCAGATAGAGGTCTGTACCTCTCCACTTGTCAGATAGAGGTCTGTCTCTCTCCAATATTCGGATAGAGGCCTATCTCTCCCCACTATTCAGATAGAGTTCTGTGCCTCTCTACTATTCAGATAGAGGTCTGTCTCTCTCCAACATTCAGATAGAGGTCTGTACTTATCCACTATTCAGATAGAGGTCTGTGGCTCTCCACTATTCCGATAGAGGTCTGCCTCTCCCCACTATTCAGATAGAGGCTGTAAGGGATTTTCCTTGAGAGGTTTCCCTGAGGTTTCTCTCTCTAGAGGCCTCTCTCTCTTGCACAGTAAAACCTTGAGTGGTTCGACCCACTCGCCCCTTAGATTCTATACTCTGGACTTAGGCGCCGGAACTACGATGTAGAGAAAGCTCTTGTAGACCAAGTTTGATGAAATAAAATGAAATTTTATTGCATAAGGAAATATATCAAATCAAATGCAAGCAGATAAGGGAGTACATGGGAGGGAAAAACAAAGAAATCATAATGACACAGTACTAACTAAAGCAAATACAGGCATCTTATACTCTACAAAGATCATCATGAAATAAGGAAACACACGGAACATCGAGGGACAACAACTCATGTTAATTTTACCCTTAAATCCACCCCCTTATTAAACCTATCTAGATCTGATTGTGAAGGGCCAGAAACATGCTCACCAATCCCACTAGGAAGTGTAAGGTTTTGAAATCGAGTGTGTTTGGTCCTTTCAGGCGTTTCGTCTCCACGTGGATCGTGGAGCCCCTGCGAGCTGCGCCACACCTCTCTCCTGAGGTGGGGGTCGGGGGCGGCTGGACACCGGCAGACCTGGATGTCGGCGGGGTCGAGGATCGTCGGCTCGACCCTGATTAGAGGAGCCTTGGGCTGGCTCCCATCGCTTCTTCAGGTTCCTTTTCTCTCTTCTCCCGAGCCGGGGTGGCTGGAAGTTTCTTCTCTTGGGACCTTTATTTTTTTGTCTCTTCTCCCAAGTTGGGTCGATGGCCTCTCGTTCTGGCAATGGCCCGGGGTCGGTCGATGATCTCCCGATGTGCTTCCCCGGGGCGGAACGCCGGTTTCGAGATGGCCTTCTCGATGTTGGCTTTCTTCTTCCTCCTGCGATTGACTGCTTCTTCCTCTGGGTGTCCGGATTCAAGCTGCGTGTTTCCAGCTCTCCAAGCCTGCATGTCTGCCTGTGTGCCTGCGTTCCAGTTCAAGCTCTTTCCAACTGCCGAAAAGTCTTCCAGATATACTTTCTTCCAGAAACCTCCGTCTCCCACCCAAAATCAGGTTAGTCTTTGTTTTAATTTTGGCGGGCTGGGAGCACAGTGGGGTCGTCATTATATTTTAAAATGTCTTAAACGGCTGGTAAAAGGCCCATCTCTGGCCTGGAATTACCTTCATTGTTTTTAATGTCCTGCTGATCTCGTTATCTAGTCCTGGGTGCTGTTCTCATGTATATGAAATTGTCCCCTTTTGTCTGGGTCAACATTTTGATGACCTCTGTCTCCAGGCTGATCTCGACTAGATCTGCATCTAATCCATATGCATACGTATGGGTCTGGTTTCGTTCTCTCAGAAACGGCTTCCAGAACTTACTGTGGGTTGAATCCACAAATCTGTCTGAGGTTGCGCAGGAACCATTTTAAAGTGTCCCAATAAGCTGGTCACATGGTATGGCGGCCATTTTGTATGCCCCTTTTTCTGGGCTTCTTTCAAAGCAGTCTTTAAAATCATGGCCTCTTCTGCCACTTGACCCTTATTAATATAAAGTCCAATTTTGTGAATCCTACACTCCCCCCTGATGATACTGTAACTTGCTTGAAGTATCATAATTCTGGGTGAGCAAAATTTTCTGACTTTCCACAATCTAACCATCCCCAGTATTTACCTATCTATGACCCCACGACACATGCATTTCCCATTTCAGAAAAATCTAGTGTACATTAAGCATGTATAAATGGCAATACTTTGGGGTTAAAAATCTAACAACTTACTTCCAGGCATGGAGGGGGTCCTTATACCCCTACATCACCTAGTGCATACACATTACTTTCTAATAATAATAACGTCACATCTAATAAAACTTCAATCAGAAAATAAAGTACATACATGAAAAATTCAAGAATATATGAATACATATCAAAAATAATACAGAGGAGGGAGGGAAAACTTTAACTTTATACAAGCAGCAAAATCTAAACGGGTGTCTCTTCTTCTACCCGCACACAATGCTCCCTCCATTCCCCTCTATTCTCATACTTTTGCGAATGTTTGACCTTTTTACAGTGTACAAACAGTAAATAAAATACAATGACAACCTGGCACACTACAAGAATGTGGGAGGCTATCCTAATCCAGGAAGGGACTTCTATATTAGTGAACAGGTCCCACCACGGTGGGGTCGCTATGTCCAACATGTCTGCCCCTATCTCTAGAGTCTTCTGCTCCAGTGTGTAGAAGTGTTTCTGTGAAACAACAACAGCTTTTAATATCTTGCTGAGGTGTTCAGGGAGAGGGGGAATGATATATCCAAAATGTGGAACGAATCGCTGAAAATCGGTGAAATTCTCTTTTACAGTGATGTGAACAGTGGAAGGTTCAGGAATGGGGACAATTCGCTCTTGGGCCACTTGAACTTCTGCCCTGGGCTTGAAACAGAAGCTGCTGTCACTCACCGGACACCAACCGTGCTGTCCATGCTGGTAGTGGGGCACTGCAGTGGTGACACAGTATGTCCCACCTCCTATATATGCCACCTGCGGGGGCACATGGCCTTGTGCCATTGCCTCCATGGTGCAATTTATAGGCTTCGCGCCAGCAGTTCTGAACCCGCACTGTGGTTTTGAATGGGCATTCAAGTGCTGGGGACACAGGATGATGTGTGCTCCCCGGCTCCGGCACCCCGAGAGGTCGGTACCCGTCATTGCATGCTCCCATCCAATGACGTAAGGTGGGACCCCCATGTAGCAAATGTGTGCACCCCCCTGAATGACTCCAATGTTCTCCACCCTGTATATCGGGGCGGGTTTGGCTGTCTTTCCCATCACCGGCATTCTTACCACTATACCCATAACGGTGTGATTAGACCGTCCACAGTCCACTGGGACTGGGTAGGCCTCTGAAGCTAGTCTGAGCTGGCACGGACTCAATGTATTCTCAAAAGGGTGGAGGGCTGCGAGGTGCTCGTTGCTGATCCAGGAGGGGACTAAACCTTGCTTTAAATCCTCCAGATTACTGCGGCCCTCGCCCAGTAACCACGCCCCGTATACCACACAAGCTTCGTTCTGCGCAGCCTGATCGGACGCATTCCGATCCTCCCTGATGAGAGCATTTACCGTTCTGGCGTGTTTCTCCAGCTCAGCTATAATCTCTTTTAAGTGTAGTGTCATGGCCTGGTCCTCGTGTAACTCAGAACCCACTACCTTATTCTCGTCAGTCAGTATCTTTCTTAGCTGTGTTTTTAAACCATAGATCTGGATTTGCAGCTCCACGTCATCCAGTGTGTTGATGAGGAAATTCCTGTATTGAAAGCTGTGAAAATCTCATTTACGGCACCCCTTCTTTGTCTCCCTATTCTGTCCAAGGCCTCATGTGGTGTGGTGTACAATTTGGCTCTGTCGACATCGGCAAAGTTGAATTCGTAAAACTGTTTAAACATGTTTGTTAACAGGACCTGGTATAATTGCTCCGTTTCCTTGGGGCACCACGCTGGCAATAGTACCTCGGTGAGATTTAAAATCACCGAAGCCACTGCGTAGTGGACCCCTTGGTACAGTACCTGATCTGTGGGTACCAATACCAATCCGTTTCCGGGTCCCTTTGTCGTGGTGGGGCACCCTTCCTTGAGGGCTTTAGCTACCGGAACTGTGGGCAGGGGCTTGCGGGGTCGGGTGATGAGCTCAGTGGCGTTTACTGGGATCTGTGAGTATGGGACTCCGCACGCCCGTGTGCTGACGTCCCACCTCATTCCTTGTCCAGCATCCTGCCACTGTCTTTGGAAAAAGATGGAGACGCCTGTGGGGCAAGCGCGTTCTGAACCCCACATACAGATGTAGATCCCCTCATCTGGTTCCCACCATTTGTCCCAACAGACACTCAACCCCCCGTGTGTTCCCGTTATTGTCCGATGGGTGTTATTACCCAATCTTTCCCATTCCACCGTCGAGTTCTTCATGGTGCTGCTCAACTTGCGCAGCCGCCACCAGTGGTCCAAAGGTACATGTCCGTTGCAAACAAGGCAAATCTTCTTGCCCACGGTGACGCTGATCCTGGGCGCAATGATCCGCACCCTGGGGCACATCAGAGACGTTTCTCTGTATGCAAACCCCGTCTGGCTGGAGTATTCAGTAGAGTTCGACCCCAGCCAGCCTGGCCATCTCCCTTCATGGAAGTAGGCAGCAGTCTCTTCAGCGTCCCGTGAGCCGGTTCCGTCAGTCACGATGGGGCCTCTATTTCCAGAGCACCCGTAGATGGTGGAATCCTTGGTGCGGCCCCGATAGGCCCAGCTCCATCCGACCATCATGAACGCGACGAGGATCCCTCTCATCTTTCTTCTGGTTCCTGCAATAAATCAAACAATACAGCCAGGCTCCCGAGAGATTCTGGCTTACGTGACGGCATGATCGGGTCTTTCGACCTCGATCCAAAACAACACACATACTGGGCAGATTTAAAACTACTTAAACTCTAATCATTTTAATATTTACACACCTTAAACTTAAACCTAAACTAAACTTATGTACAGCGCCGCCCGTCCCCGGGCGGCTTGCCTAATCCCTGATTGGACTGCAGCTTGCCGCTCCCTGTGGCGGGGCTGCAGTGACCTGTGGCTCGGGTTCCCCGCAGCCTTTTGCTGCTAAACGGGGACTGTGTTTTTTCATGGATTTCTGAAGTCGGCGTCTACTGGGAGTGGGGGAATCGGGCCAAGGTTTTACAGGCTGAGGCGTTCGAGTCGACCCGCGAAAAGGTACTTTGGTCGTGGCTCCCTTAGCGAGTGGACCTTCAGGTGGGACCTTAGCTCTCACAGCCCGTGGCTCTTCCACGACTGTAGGCTTCGGCTCCCTTCCCTCAGGCTCCGCCCCTTTGGGATTTGGGCAGGCTCCCTTGGCGAGTGGACCTTCGGGTGGGACTTCAGCTCTCACAGCCCGTGGCTCTTCCACGACTGTAGGCTTCGGCTCCCTCCCCTCAGGCTCCGCCCCTTCGGGAATTGGGCCTGTGGCAGACGGCTCCTCCTCACCTGTCCCTACAGGTGGAGAATCTCTGCCCCCAATTTCTACCTCCCCCACGCTTGAGTCGAGGGCGGGACCTCCGTCCTCCGACTCCACCTCCTCCAGAATCATGTCGAGGGCGGGACCTTGTTGTTCGGGCCCCTCCTCATCCGAGTCCCAGGCCATCGGAGAAAGCTCCCCCCAGGTGGGCGGGACAGCTTCTCCTTCCAAGCAGGCTACAACGCCAGCTTGTGTGGTCTGTGACTCATCGCGCGCCTCAAGCTGAGGATCTTTATCCTCAGACCTGGCTTCGGTTGCAGATGCTCTTGCACCCGGTTTAAACAGTTTGCACTGCTTCATGCGAAACCACTTGTTGCGTCGGGACACCTCCACTGTGCGAGTGGCGTAGACCGGTGGATTTTCCACCGATTCTGGCCTATCCTCCTGGTCTACGGCTCTCTCGCCAGCGCATAGGGTTAGACCCAAGAATTTCACTTCTCGCCGGCCAACCCGCACCTTCGTAGGGGTTTCCTTAACACTCTCTATCTCCTTCACACTCGTACCCGCTCTCCAGAGACAATGATTTCTCAGGTCCACGTGGATCCCGTGGGCCACCAAGAAATCAGACCCCAGGACTCCCGTTCCACCTCCCACCTCCCACTTCATTAGGGTACACTTCCACGTGGTGCGGAGTGGTCCCAAACGAATGGAGAGGGGAAGGGAATGTGCGCCAGCCTGTTCTTCGCCCGTGAAGCCCGACAGAAGGTATGGGACCCCGGTGGACAGAGGCGAGGCGGTGGGGTTATCTTCGTGGATTACGGTGCACGATGCCCCCGTATCCAACAAATAGGTCCCTTTCACCTCCTCCACCTCCATCTCCACGAGGGGTCGTCTCCATACATCATATCGCAGTGCACACAGGTAGACGGGCTGCGCCGACTCTAGTCACTTAGGTACAGCGATCGAGGTTTCGGGAGCGACAAGGCCGGTGGTGACATCTATTTTCCCCTGCGAGGTCATCAGAGACCGCATTGTCTCTATGATTGACTCAATCGCAGCGGGATTCATAACTGCACCAGCTCCTTGCGCTGGGGCAGGAGCTATGGCTTGGGTTTGGGCTGGTGCTGGGGCGGCGGTCTGGGCTTGGGCTTGGGCTGCAGGAAATCTCCCTTTATTATCCTTCCACGGATTTCTACAGTCCTTGCGCCAATGCCCATCCTTCCCACACCCGTAGCAATTGAGCTTGGCTTGGACAGGGCGATTCCCCTCCTGACACCACTCCTTCTGCCTTGGGGCTGCGGGTTTTGCCTCATGCACCTTTCCCTTCTGGGGAGGTGTTTCCTAACCCCTACAATTCTTGTACGCTACATTTAGCTGACGGAGTACCGTCTCCTCCGTGACACCGGGACCTTGGGGATCAAACCATGATCTGGCGAGGGCCCGTATCTCTGGCAAGCTGTTGGTAACCAAGCAACGGAGCCAATGAACCCGCTGTTCGTTGCTCATTAGAGCCCGTTCAGGCATACCCGGACAGCTGCGTCGATATACTGGCCACAGCCTTTCTGCGAAAACCCGTGGGGGTTCTCCAGATAGCTGCACGGTCCCTTCCACATGGTCGAACGGACTACCGGCGTCCACTCCCATTACCTCTAAAACTTCCTCCCTGAGATCCGCATACCCTTTCCGTCCCCTTTTACCATCCTCTGAGAGGCACTGAAGGGTTGTGGAATCCAGGGAGAAAAGCAACAGTTTGACCTGTTCCTGTTCATCACAGTCATTAATGGCTGCTGTTTCCTCTATCTCCCTGAAATGAATCGAGGGATCTCCCTTTACTGTGAGTTGTGTGAGGTGGCTCACCATGGACCTTAATTGCGGGCCAGCGTAGGGCACCACGAGCTGGTTTTGATGGGGTCCGATACTGCCATCGGCAGCATTGGGACCGAACCTCTGGTGCCGAGCGGGACACATTGGTGCCGGTTCCAGCTTTGCGACCAGTGGTTCTTCCTCACACTCCACCTCGGCTACCTCCTCTCTCGCCAACCCCTCCTTTCCTGACCAAGTCTCACTATAGCTCGGTGGTGCTGAGGGCTCGGTGGCTGGTACCACAATTACCTCAGCTGGAATCGGCTGTTTTGATTCCTTTAAAAAGTCCATGTGACTGGTTTTCAGGCTGACGAGACACACCATGCCTCTTGGCTTAACCAGGGCCGTTCTTAGGTCCTCTATGGTCTTTTGGCAGGGTTCGTGGTCTGTGCTCTCAAACCCGTGCTCGAGGGCCAGCTTGTAAGCTGCCTTAACCTCCACTACTCTCTCCTCCTGCGCTCTTAGCTGTTGTGCGAGGCGGGCGCTTTTCTCCCGTATCCTCGTTTCATTAATCTTTGCCTCAGTAACCTGGCACTCCAGGTACTCTATCCTAGCCTGATGCTGACTAGCTACCACTTGGCGTTCCCGATTCAGCGCTTGAAGCGCTGTGATGAGTTTTTCCCCACCCATGGCCTTTTCCTCTATCTCTGCTGCCTGGGTTGTGATCTTGGCTGCCTGTGCAGCAACGACCCGGTCCAAAATCTGGACCTGCTTCTTGTAACACATCAGCCACACTGCCTTTTCCACTGACTTCTTATGCTCTTTGCTCTCTGTCCACCTGATGGCTGTGTCCACTGGACGCCCATCCAGCAAGAGATCGGAAATCCACTGTTTAGTGAGATTTACCTTGCCAAAGACATAATCCGCTATCCTCTCATCCATTGCATTTCAACCATTCAAACTTGGATCTACTACAGTGCAATCCTGCTGCCAGAGTCCTGCCGCGGTCGCCATTTTCTGGAAGGGGTATTCCTCGAGAGGTTTCCCTGAGGTTTCTCTCTCTAGAGGCCTCTCTCTTTTGCACAGTAAAACCTTGAGTGGTTCGACCCACTCGGCCCTTAGATTCTATACTCTGGACTTAGGCGCAGGAACTACGATGTAGAGAAAACTCTTGTAGACCAAGTTTGATGAAACAAAATGAAATTTTATTGCATAAGGGAAAATATCAAATCAAATGCAAGCAGATAAGGGAGTACATGGGAGGGAAAAACACACAAACAAATCATAATGACACAGTACTAACTAAAGCAAATACAGGCATCCTATACTCTACAAAGATCATCATGAAATAAGGAAACACACGGAACATCGAGGGACAACAACTCATGTTAATTTTACCCTTAAATCCACCCCCTTATTAAACCTATCTAGATCTGATTGTGAACGCCCAGAAACATGCTCACCAATCCCACTAGGAAGTGCAAGGTTTTGAAATCGAGTCTGTGTTTGGTCCTTTCAGGCGTTTCGTCTCCACGTGGATCGTGGAGCCCCTGCGAGCTGCGCCACACCTCTCTCCTGAGGTGGGGGTTGGGGGCGGCTGGACACCGGCGGGCCTGGATGTCGGCGGGCTCGAGGATCGTCGGCTCGACCCTGATTAGAGGAGCCTTGGGCTGGCTCCCATCGCTTCTTCAGGTTCCTTTTCTCTCTTCTCCTGAGCCGAGGTGGCTGGAAGTTTCTTCTCTTGGGAGAAGAGACAAAAAAATAAAGGTCCCAAGTTGGGTCGATGACCTCTCATTCTGGCAACGGCCCGGGGACGGTCGATGATCTCCCGATGTGCTTCCCCGGGGCGGAACGCCGGTTTCGAGACGGCCTTCTCGATGTTGGCTTTCTTCTTCCTCCTGCGATTGACTGCTTCTTCTTCTGGGTGTCCGGATTCAAGCTGCGTGTTTCCAGCTCTCCAAGCCTGCATGTCTGCCTGTGTGCCTGCGTTCCAGTTCAAGCTCTTTCCGACTGCCGAAAAAGTCTTCCAGATATACTTTCTTCCAGATATACTTTCTTCCAGAAACCTCCGTCTCCCACCCAAAATCAGGTTAGTCTTTGTTTTAATTTTGGCGGGCTGGGAGCACAGTGGGGTAGTCATTATATTTTAAAATGTCTTAAACGGCTGGTAAAAGGCCCATCTCTGGCCTGGAATTACCTTCATTGTTTTTAATGTCCTGCTGATCTCGTTATCTAGTCCTGGGTGCTGTTCTCATGTATATGAAATTGTCCCCTTTTGTCTGGGGCAACATTTTGATGACCTCTGTCTCCAGGCTGATCTTGACTAGATCTGCATCTAATCCATATGCATACGTATGGGTCTGGTTTCGTTCTCTCAGAAACGGCTTCCAGAACTTACTGTGGGTTGAATCCACAAATCTGTCTGAGGTTGCGCAGGAACCATTTTAAAGTGTCCCAATAAGCTGGTCACATGGTATGGCGGCCATTTTGTATGCCCCTTTTTCTGGGCTTCTTTCAAAGCAGTCTTTAAAATCATGGCCTCTTCTGCCACTTGACCCTTATTAATAAAGAGTCCAATTTTGCGAATCCTACAAGGCCTGGGGCTCTCCACTTTTCAGATAGAGGTCTGTACCTCTCCACTATTCTGATAGAGGTCTGTCTCTCCACTATTCAGAAGGATGTCTGTAGCTCTCCACTATACCAATAGAGGTCTGTTGCTCTCCACTATTCAGATAGAGGTCTGTACTTATCCACTATTCAGATAGAGGTCTGTCTCTCCCCACTATTCAGTTGGAGGTCTGTACTTCTCCACTTTTCAGATAGACGTCTATGCCTGCCCACTATTCCAATAGAGGGCTGTCTCTCCCCACTATTCAGATAGAGGTCTGTGCCTCCCCACTATTCAGATAGAGGTATGTCTCTCTCCACTATTCAGATAGAGGTATGACTCTCTGCACTATTCAGATAGAGGTATGTCTCTCTGCGCTATTCAGATAGAGTTCTGTACCTCTCCACTATTCAGGTAGAGGTCTGTCTCTCTGCACTATTCAGATAGAGGTCTGTCTCTCTGCACTATTCAGATAGAGGTCTGTATCTCTCCACTATTCAGATAGAGGTCTGTATCTCTCCACTATTCAGATAGAAATCTGTACCTCTCCACTATTCAGATAGATCTATGCCTCTCCTCTATTCAGATAGAGGTCTGTCTCTACAGTATTCAGATAGATTTCTGTGCCTCTCCACTATTCAGATAGACGTCTGCACTTCTCCAATATTCAGATAGAGGTCAATACCAATCCACTATTCCGACAGAGGTCTGTTTCTCTCCACTATTCAGATCGATGTCTTTGCATCTCCACTATTCAATTAGAGGTCTTTACCTCTCCACTATTCAGATAGAGATCTGTGCTACTCCACTATTCAGATAGAGATCTGTCTCTCTCCATTATTCAGATAGAGGGCTGTACCTCTCCGGTGTTCAGATGGATGTCTATACTTCACCACTGTTCAGATAGATGTCTGTCTCTCACCAGTATTCAGAGAGAGGCCTGTCTTTCTCCAGTATTCAGATAGAGGTCTGTGCCTCTCCAATATTCAGGTAGACGTCTGTACCTCTCCATTTGTCAGATAGAGGTCTGTACCTCTCCACTTGTCAGGTAGAGGTCTGTACTTATCCACTATTCAGATAGAAGTCTATGCCTCTCCACTATTCCGATAGAGGTCTGCCTCGCCCCACTATTCAGTTAGACGTCTGTACTTCTCCACAATTCAATAAGAGTTCTGTCTCTCTCCACTATTCAGAAGGATGTCTGTACCTCTCCACTATATCAATAGAGGTTTGTTGCTCTCCACTATTCAGATAGAGGTCTGTGCCTCTCCACTATTCAGATAGAGGTCTGTACTTCTGCACAATTCAAATAGAGGTATGTCTCTATCCACTATTCAGATAGAGGTCTGTACCTCTCCACTTTTCAGATAGAGGTCTGTACCTCTCCACTACTCAGATAGAAGTCTACCTCTCCCCACTGTTCAGATAGAGGTCTGTACATCACCAATATTCAGAAAGAGGTCTGTGCCTCTCCACTATTGAGATAGAGGTCTGTCTCTCTCCACTATTCAGATAGAGGTCTGTACCTCTCCAGTGTTTAGATAGATGCCTGTACCTCTCCACTATTCAGGTAGAGGTCTGTCTCTCTCCACTATTCAGATAGAGGTCCGTGCCTCTCCAGTATTCAGATAAAGGTCTGTATCTCTCCACAATTGAGATAGAAGTCTGTCTCTGTCCACTATTCAGATAGAGGTCTGTACCTCTCCACTATTTAGCTACATGTCTGTACCTCTCCTCTAATCTGATAGCGGTCTGTCCCACTCGACTATTCTGATAGAGATCTGTTTCTCTCCACTATTCAGATAGAGGTCTGTTGCTCTCCACTATTCAGAAGGATGTCTGTACCTCTCCACTATACCAATAGAGGTCTGTTGCTCTCAACTATTCAGGTAGAGGTCTGTGCCTCTCCACTATTCAGATAGAGGTCTGTCTCTGTCCACTGCTCAGATAGGGATTTCTCTCTCTCCACTATTCAGATCGATATCTGTGCTTCCCCACTATTCAATTAGAGGTCTTTACCTCTCCACTATTCAGATGGAGGTCAGTGCCTCTCCACTGTTCAGATAGAGGTCTGTCTCTCTCCAGTAATCAGAGAGATGTCTGTCTCTCTCCAGCATTCAGGTAGATTTCTGTGCCTCTCCACTATTCAGCTAGACGTCCCTCTCTCTCCAATATTCAGATAGAGGTCTGTACCTCTCAAATATTCAGATACAGGTCTGTACCTCTCCACTATTGAGATGGAGGTCTGTCTCTCTCCACTTTTCAGAAGGATGTCTGTACCTCCCCACTATAACAATAAAGGTCTGTCTCTCTCCACTATTCAGATAGAGGTCTGTGCCTCTCCACTATCCATATAGAGGTCTGTACCTCTCCATTATTGTGAAAGAGGTCTGTACCTCTCCAATATTCAGATAGAGGTGTATGCCTCTTCACTATTCAGACAGAGATCTGTCTCTGTCCACTATTCAGATAGATGTCTGTCCCTCTCCACTATTTAGATAGATGTCTGTACTTCTACACAGTTCAGATAAAGGTCACTCGATCTCCACTATTCAGATAGAGGTCTGTCTCTCTCCACTATTCAGATGGAGGTCTGTCCCTCCCCACTATTCAGATCAATGTCTATGCCTCTCCACTATTCAATTAGAGGTCTTTACCTCGCTATGATTCAGATAGAGGTCTGTACCTGTCCAGTGTTCAGATAGATGTCTGACTCTCTCCAGTATTCAGATAGATATCTGTACCTCTCCACTATTCAGGTAGAAGTCTGTCTCTCTCCACTATTCAGAAGGATGTCTGTACCTCTCCACTATTCAGATAGAGGTCTGTCACTGTCCACTGTTCAGATAGAGATCTCTCTCTCTCCTCTATTCAGATCGATGTCTGTGCCTCTCCACTATTCAGATAGAGGTCAGTGCCTCTCCACTATTCAGACAGATCTGTCTCTGTCCACTATTCAGATAGATGTCTGTCCCTCTCCACTATTTAGATAGATGTCTGTACCTCTCCTCTATTCTGATAGAGGTCTGTACCTCTCCACTTTTCAGATAGTGGTCTGTACCTCTCCACTATTCTGATAGAGGTCTGTCTCACTCCACTAAGCAGATAGAGGTCTGTGCCTCTCCATTATTCAGATAGAGGTCTGAACCTCTCCAATGTTCAGATAGATGTCTGTACTGCTCCACTGTTCAGATGAGGTCAATGCCAATCCACAGTTCAGATAGACGTCTCTCTCTCTCCACTATTCAGATAGAGGTCTGTGCCTCTCTACTGTTCAGATTGAGGTCTGCTCTTCTCCTCAGTTCAGATAGATGTCTCTCTCTCTCCACTATTCAGATAGAGGTCTGTACCTCTCCACTATTCAGATAATGGCCTGTCTCTCTCCACTATTCAGATGGAGGTCTGTGCCTCTCCACTATTCAGATAGAGGTCTGTCTCTCTCCACTATTCAGATAGAGGTCTGTACCTCACCAGTATTCAGATAGAGTTCTGTACCTCTCCACTATTCTGATTGATGTCTGTACATCTCCAATGTTCAGATAGATGTCTTTACTTCTCCACTGTTCAGATAAATGTCTGCCTCTCACCTGTATTCAGAGAGAGGTCTGTCTCTCTCCAGTATTCAGATAGAGGTCTCTCTCTCTCTCCACTATTCAGTTAGAGGTCTGTGCCTCTCCACTATTCAGTTAGAGGTCTGTACCTCTCTACTATTCAGATAGAGGTCTATGCCTCTCCACTATTCCAATAGAGGGCTGTATCTCCCCACTATTCAGTTAGATGTCTGTACCTCTCCGCTGTACCGATAGAGATCTTTTGCTCTCCACTATTCAGATCGAGGTTGGTGCCGCTCCACTATTTAATTAGAGGTCTTTACCTCTCCACTATTCAGATAGACATCAGTGCCTCTCCACTATTTAGATAGATGTCTGTCCCACTCCACTATTCAGATAAACGTCTGTCTCTCTCCACTATCAACGTAGATGTCTGTCCTTCTCCATTAATCAGATAGAGGTCTGTCTCTCTCCACTATTCAGATAGAGGTCTGTCTCTCTCCACTATTCAGATAGAGGTTAGTGACTCTCCACTATTCAGTTCGAGGTCTGTACCTCTCCACTATTGAGATAGAAGTCTGTACTTCTCCACTTTTCAGATAGAGGTCTATGCCTGTCCACTATTCCATAGAGGGCTGTCTGTTGTGTATGTACCTTTAAGGGAATAACTGGTCTCAGACTGCAGTACCGGCAGTGACCACCCCTGTATAAAAGGCCCTAGCAGGCTTCTGTAGTTTCAGTTTCCAGGTTGTCTCCATTCAGTAAAGACTTGTTATAATCAACTCCTGCAGCCCGTGTCTCAATTATACACGGACATAATACTGGCGACGAGTAAGAAACGAACTTACCAGCAACTCGGCAGCATCTCAGACGACATTATTGAAGGTCGAAGCCAGAAGAAAGAAAAAAAAATAATCCAAAGAAACTCGAGAAACGGGCGTCGACCGTGGGCAACCGCCCTCCAAATCATCGAATTGAAAAGTGCAGGAGAGACTGTCGAGAGCCAGGCTTGGTCTCCAGTCTGTGGTTTCCCAGCTAATCGGGCTGGTGGCAGGTAGTGCCCTGATCCTTCCTGGGCTGCGGCGGGCCAGAGCTCGATCGGATGGCTCTGCAATGGGGCCAGGCAGCGAGTCGGGAAGCAAAGAGAGAGAGAGAGAGAGAGAGAGAGGGTGGAGCACACAGGGCGCGGCCGGTGCTTCGCAGCCGGGCAGCGTTCGGACCTAAGAAGAGGGAGGGAAGTGTCCCAGAGGGTCCGCTCCATGACGGGAACGGTACTTCAATTAACGGAGCAAATATTGAAGCACGATAGAAAAATAAAAATACCGCGGAGAGCGGCGTTGGCAGCAGCGATCGGGGAGGCGCGAAGACCATAGGGCATCGCCATTACAGGATAGTAAAATAAATATAATCGCCAGCAACAGCGTTGGCAGCAGCGGCAGTGGCGGGAAAGCACAGGAGGCGCCACCTTAACTCGGCGGGGAAGAAGGAAAAGCGCGGGAGGCGCCATTTTGATCCATCGGGGACGAAGGCAAAGCGCGGGAGGCGCCATCTTAGATTTTCAAGATGCCAAAGACTGGCGATATCACTGCCTTCGATAATGCAATAGAAGACTGGACCACGTATGTGGAAAGAGTCGAGGTATATTGCGAGGCAAACGAAATAGCCGATGAGAAAAAGGCATCAGTATTGCTAAATTTAATGGGCGCAAGAACGTACGGCCTATTGCGGGACCTGATTACTCCAGCCAAACCGAAGGCGAAGAGTTTTAACAAAATTGTTGCTATCCTACAGGAACACCTAAATCCTACACCGCTGCTGACAGCAGAAAGATTTAAATTCCACAGGAGAAATCAGCATAAAAATGAGAGCAATGCTGATTACCTTACGGAACTATGCAAGCTATCAAAGCACTGCCAGTTCGGAGCAGGACTGGCAGATACCTCATGGGACAAATTTGTCTATGGACTCCTGAGTGAAGGAACCCAGAAGAGGTTACTCTCAGAGAAAGAGCTGACGCTAGATAAGGCTTTCAGCGTGGCAGTATCGTACAAAGCAGCAGCAAGGGGAGCTGCGGAAATACAACAAAAGCCACAGGAATACGGCACCCACGAAATGACACGGGGATTTGCAAAATGTTATCGCTGCGGCAGAACAAACCATGACCAGAAGGACTGCTGGTTCAAGGACAAAATATGCAGGCAATGCAGAAAGATGGGACACATTGCACGAGTTTGCAGGTCTGGGAAGAAGACCAACAACAACAAAAAGCCTACTAAGGAACCGTACAGGAAAGTACAAAAGATGACGGACAGTAGTTCCGAAGACCAGATGAGCGATAGTGAATCCGGGAACAAGAGACTAAGCTGTCTCAAACTTCACAATGTAATCGCAAAAGAGGATCACCGAACCATTTGGGTCACCCTCACGATAGCAGGGTCCCAAGTCAAAATGGAATTGGATACAGGATCAGCTCTAACCATCATGAATCGATGAGACTACGAGTGGCTATTTTCACATATACCCTTGAGAGAGACATCCATTGTCTTGAGGACGTATATGGGGTAAAAAGTATACCCCAGAGGAAAAATAAGGGTGCCTGTCGAATACAACGGCAAGAAAATATGGAAATTGTATCTCTACATTCTGCAAGATGGTGGACCACCGTTATTGGGACGTGAATGGATCAGAAAGATAAGTTTAGACTGGCACTCCATTCAGGCACTGACGGTGGCTGGTAAAAAGGATGACGACGTCACTCCTGGACGGTTGTCAACAATCTTAGCTGACGCCAAAGAGGTATTTCAATAAGAACTGGGCACTCTTAAAGGCGTAACCGCCTTGATAAAAATAGAGGAGAATGCAATTCCCAAGTTTTTCAAAGCAAGACCGGTACCATATGCAATTCGCCCAGCCGTCGAGGCAAAGCTGGAGAATCTGGAGAAGGCAGGCGTGTTATCTAAGGTAGACTGGAGCGAGTGGGCGACACCCATCGTTCCTGTCATGAAGAAAACATTAAACAATAAGTCTGAGGAGCCAAGGAAGGTTCGCATCTGTGGGGACTTCAAGGTGACGGTGAACACAGTCCTTCACACAGTACAATATCCTCTTCCAAGGATAGAAGATATCTTCACCTCATTATCTGGAGGGAAGCGTTTTACAAAAATTGACCAAGCATATTTGCAGATGGAGGTTGAAGAATCCTCGAGGAAGTATCTCACGATAAACACTCACAAAGGTCTTTACCAGTATAATCGATTGGTATTCGGAGTAGCATCAGCTCCGGCGATATGGCAAAGAGCGATGGAACAAGTCCTGCAAGGGATTCCGGGGACTCAGTGTTACTTGGACGACATCCTAGTGACAGGTGAAGATGACAGTGAACGCCTTGCCAACCTAGAGCAGGTGCTCACTAGACTACGTGAACATGGGCTATGAGCCAATCGCCCTAAGTGCGAGTTTTTTAAGAAACAGATATCGTATTGTGGCCACGTGATTGATGAAGAGGGGTTGCATAAGTCCCCTGACAAAATTGAAGCGGTAGTTAAGGCTCCAGCGCCTGAAAATGTGTCGCAACTGAGGTCATTCCTCGGATTGGTGAATTACTACCATAAGTTTTTGCTGAATTTGTCCACAATTCTGCATCCACTGAACGCCCTACTACGAACGGGAGTAGCATGGAAATGGAGTGATGAATGTAAGTGGGCCTTTCAGAAGAGTAAGGACCTAATCACTTCAAGAGAAGTATTGGCTCACTACAACCCATCACTACCGATAAGACTGGCATGTGATGCGTCTCCCTACGGTGTTGGGGCGGTACTGTCACATAAATTCCTTGATGGTTCAGAGAGGCCGATAGCTTTTGCGTCACGCTCATTAACTTCAGCCGAGCGTAACTACGCCCAGATTGACAGAGAGGCCCTCAGCCTGGTGTGGGGGGTGAAGAAGTTCAATCACTACCTGCACGGTCAGAAATTTACTCTACTAACTGATCATCAACCTCTCGTCTCCATTTTCAACCCTCAGAAGGGCGTACCGATAATGACGGCACAACGGCTACAGAGGTGGTCCCTTTTCCTAGGGGCACACCAATATGACATCGAGTACAAAGGAACTAAACAGCATGGGAATGCTGATGGATTGTCGCGCCTACCGTTGCCGACGGTGGAAGAAGAACTGGCAGTGGATCCAGTGGAGTTATTCCACTCGACTATAGTCGAATGTCTCCCTGTGACGAATGCAAACATAGAAAAGGAAACACGAAATGACCCGACACTCTCCTGGATCTATGATTTAACGGTGAAGGGATGGCCAGCACATGGCGAACCACTGCTGCCAGCATTCTTGCCGAGAAGAGAACAGCTGTCAGTGTGCAGAGGAACCTTGATGTGTGGATCCAGAGTAGTAATTCCACCCAAATTGAAGGATAGAGTGCTCAATGAGCTTCATGAGAGTCATCTGGGAGGGGTAAAAATGAAGAACTTAGCCAGAGCGTTTGTGTGGTGGCCAGGAATCGATAGAGAAATCGAAGAGATGACCAAGAGCTGTACAGGATGCCAGAAGGTCCAAAACGCCCCACCACAAGCCCCTCTACATCCATGGGAGTGGCCCTCATCTCCATGGCAAAGGGTTCACATTGATTTTGCTGGTCCCTTTATGGACTCGATGTTTTTAATTGCGGTGGATGCACATTCAAAGTGGCCAGAGGTAATAAAAATGTCCTCAACCACCACAGAAAAAACTATCACAGTCTTATGAACCATATTCGTCAGGAATGGGCTGCCTGAACAGATTTGCTCTGACAATGGACCACAGTTTGTGTCTGAAGAGTTCCGGAGGTTCTTAAAGAACAATGGTGTTAAGCATTACACATCTGCCCCATATCATCCAGCCACTAATGGATTGGCCGAGAGGTTTGTTCAAACATTCAAGAAGGCTATCGAGGCAATGTGTAATAAAGATATACCCCTACAACACAAGGTGGATAACTTTTTGTTTGCCTACCGGAATGCGACACATGCGGTTACCAACCAAACTCCAGCCATGATGTTCTTCAATCGAAGACTACGATGCCGCTTGGATTTGGTTAAGCCAAACATCAGAAGAGATGTGGAGAACAGGCAGTTTCAGAATATGAATGAAAGGCCGACCAGGAGTTTTAAGATAGGTCAACCAGTTTTGGCCCGGGACTACCGCACTGAGAAATGGCAGCCAGGAACAATCTGTACACGGCAAGGACCTCTAATGTATACCGTGGACGTTGGAGAGAGCATTGTAAGACGCCATGCTGACCAGATTCTAGAGTCGCTGGAAAACAGCAACTCCACACCACAATCTGATACACCTGGCGATGAAACCGAAGTACCAATTGCATCTACCGCAGAATCGGTGATATTGGAAGCAGACGAACCAAACAACGACATTGATCCCAACTCAACCTTGCCAGCAGAACCTGATATCTCAAAGAGGCGTTATCCAGACAGAATCAGGAGGCCTCCTCAAAGACTGAACTTATAATTGCTTAACTTCAACCAATGTATCTAGCAACCGTAATTGTAATTGTAATTAGTTATTATTTAGTTGTTAAATGTATGTTATGTACTGTTTATCTAAAAGGGGAGGAATTGTTGTGTATGTACCTTTAAGGGAATAACTGGTCTCAGACTGCAGTACCGGCAGTGACCACCCCTTTATAAAAGGCCCTAGCAGGCTTCTGTAGTTTCAGTTTCCAGGTTGTCTCCATTCAGTAAAGACTTGTTATAATCAACTCCTGCAGTCCGTGTCTCAATTATGCACGGACATAATACTGTCTCTCCCCAGTATTCAGATAGAGTGCTGTACTTCTCCCCAATTAAATAGAAGTATGTCTCTCTCCACTATTCAGATAGAGGTCTGTGCCTCTCCACTATTCTGATCGTGGTCTGTCCCTCTCCACTACTCAGATAAAGGTCTGAGGCCTAGAAATTCAGTATAGCCACTTTTGGGGCGATAAAGTCAGGCGGCCGCTAAAGTTTGCACCCGCCGGAAAGTGGAGGGCAGTTCACCGAAATTCAGTAGCTTTGGCCAAGGAGTTTGCCGAGCGCTAAAACTGGCGATGCACGGCTATCCTTAGGTGCTAAGCCGGCGGTGCAGACTGATACCGCCGAGGCCGGGCGCAGCGCAGGTGCGGTCATGTTTTGATTGACAGCAGACACCCTGGCGCCGGCCAGCTCTTAAAGGGGGAAGGGTCGACTTGGTCTGCTGCCACGCCCTGGATACTGCAGCCCTCCAGCTAGGCCTAAACACTGCTGCTGGAGAGAAATACCGCCAGGAAGGATGCAGAGGGCCCGTGAGCGAGCGCAGCGCTTCTCTGGCCATGATTTAAAGGTGCTGGTTAGGGTTTTGGAGAAGAGAAGCCATATCTTGTTCCCGGACAGTGGCAAGAAGCCTCCCAACAGGGTGTACAGGAGAGCCTGGAGGGATATCGCCCAGAGGGTCACAGCCACCTGCGATGTCCCCCGGACTGTTGTCCAATGCCGGAAAAAGTTTAACGACCTCACTCGGATTGTCAGGGTGAGTACCCTTTCCAGTGTCCTCCTCATCCTTGCATGTGCACCTCACATTATGGGCAAAGGGACCTCAAAGGCCTAATGGCCAGCCCTCATCCAGCAGCTATGGCACTGGCATGAACATCAATTGCACTTTCTGCACTTTACACACTGGCCAAGCTATTCGACCATGGGAGGCAGTGCACACAACAACAGGGCACCACACTGGCCAAGCTATTCGACCATGGGAGGCAGTGCACACAACAACAGGGCACCACACTGGCCAAGCTATTCGACCATGGGAGGCAGTGCACACAACAACAGGGCACCACACTGTACTTAGAGGCCGTCCTTTCTCTTGCAGGCCAAGCTGGCCCAGAATCTGAAGAGCCGGACTGTCACCGGGGGAGGCCGTCCCCAGTTCCAGCAGCTCAGTGACCTGGAGGAGCGCGTGGGTTGACTCGTGGGTGCCTGGGTGATTGGCCCCATTGCAATTGGAGATGCCGACCCTGTGCTGGGCCCCAATGGTAAGGACATGACCTTTTGGACCTCTCTCGTTCCCCTTGCGCTTCAGATCTACATCCTTTGCCACTGTCCGACCAATGCGCAGAATGCCACCACTCATGCCTCCCTCGCTGACGCCCTGTCCTCACTCTAATGCTACTCTTGTGCCTTCCTGCTTTCAGCTGGTGAGGAGGAGGCCCCTGAAGCTGCGAGTGTCAGTCCCTCGGAAGAGGAGGACGAGGAGGAGCAAGAGGAAGGCGGCCCATCAGGGGAACCCTCATCCGCGCCAGGGGATGGCAATGGAGGGGACACGTCTTCCCTGGAGGAGAGCCAGGGGGAAGTGTTGCAGGGGGGTGTAGCTCCTGTGCCCAGTGGCGTCCAGCCACGCGGGAAGGGTCGGGCAGCTCGGCTGCCTTCTCCCCAGAGGGGGGAAGTGTTGCAGGGGAGTGTAGTTGCTGGGCCCAGTGGCGTGCAGCCACGCGGGAAGGGTCGGGCAGCTCGGCGGCCTTCTCCCCAGAGGGAGAGTCCGGCCTCCAGTCCGGAGACGGTCCTCGCCCAGGAGGTGCGCCTCCTTGATCAAATGTCCGCGGACTCGGATCGTCGGCACACCGAGTTCATGGGGGTTGTGGCACGGTTGCCTGAGGCCATTGAGTCCCTGGCTCATAGTGTGTCCGATTTCGGGGCCTCACAGGCCAGGGGTTTCGAACAACTCGCGGCAGCACAGGCCAGGGGTCTCGAACAATTCGGGGCATCACAGGACGCGAGTCGGGCCGAATTCGGGGCATCACAGGACGCGAGTCGGGCTGAATTCAGGGCAGCACAGGACGCGAGTCGGGACGAATTCAGGGCAGCACAGGCAGCGAGTGGACAGTTGATCAGTGGTGCCGTGCAGTCACTGGCTGGTCTGATGCGGGCACAGACCAGGGCAGTACGGGCACTCACTGCTGCCACACTCACTGTGTCAGGCAGGCATCGCCAGGGCACCCGCCGCGCTGCAGCAGCACAGCGGTCTGGCCTTCACCAGATTGCTGCGCTTGCTGCAGTGCCAGCCCGGCCGAGTGCCAGTGTCTCAGGCGAGCAGCGAGTGCCTGGCATCAGCCAGCTTGCCCCCATTGCTGCAGCCGCCACTGCCACTCCCCCAGCGAAGCTGCGACGAGCTGCTGGAGGGACTGATGCTGCCCAGCCACAGCTGCAGCAGTCAGCAGCCGGCCCCTCGAGGGCCAGAGCTCGCCTAGGCCGACCCCCAAGGGCATCTGCCGTCACGCAATGTGCCCCTCAGGAGCCTTCCCCCAGCCTTGCAGCACCCACAGGGCCCAGGTTGAGGCGGAGCAGCAGGTCGGCCAGGGGCCGGAAAAGCCTGGACAAGGACTCGCCCTCTCGGCACACAAAGTAGAGTGCGTTGGCAAATGTTTTTTTATATGGGGGTGGTTGTTTTGTCTATGGGGGGGGTTCTTTTGGTAAGGCCGAGGATGAAGGCCATTTGGATGGACAAGTTTTGTTATTCCTCCCCAGGTTGTGGGAGTGAGATATGTTTTTGACTGTTTTTTGGGGGTGTTGTCTGTTTTTGGGTTTCATGTGGGAAGGGCCCTGAGTTTGTTCAATAAAGCTTTTTCTTTATTCAGCTTGTCCATGTGTGATGTTTCAAGTGGTTGTTGCGTTAACCGGCTGAGGGCTTGCGGAGCGGCTGCATTCATGTGCCTTCATTGCCACAAGCCATTCCCTGACAGGGGGCCTAGAAGTGTCATTCAATAAGCCGCCGACGGACAGCCCTTGGACCTTGTGGCTCCCTCCTGGGCTGGTACTCCTCCTCCTCCTCCTCCTCCTCCTCCTCCTCCTCCTCCTCCTCCTCCTCCTCCTCCTCATGGTCCTCCTGCTCGTCCTCCTGAGGTGGTGGTCCAACGTGAGGTGGCAGTGCCTGAGTCCTGCGGATAGCCAGGTTGTGCAGCATGCAGCAAACGACGACGAACTGGGAGACTCTATCCGGCGAATACTGCAGAGATCCGCCGGAGCGATCCAGGCAGCGGAACCGTTGCTTGAGGACACCAATCGTTTGCTCTATGATGTTCCTTGTGGCTTGATGGCTTTCATTGTATGCCTCCTCAGCAGGGGCCCTGGGCGCGCGGAGCGGGGTCATGAGCCATGTACACAAAGGATAGCCTTTGTCCCCGATAAGCCATCCTCTTGGGGGAGGCAGTGCCTGGAACATGTCAGCCACAGTAGTCTGGCGCAGGATAAATGCATCGTGGCTGCTGCCTGGAAAGCGGGCATTGACAGCTAGGATGCGCTGCCTGTGGTCACACACCAGCTGTACATTGAGGGAATGGTAGCCCTCCCGGTTGCGGTAATCCTAGGCATTGTCGATAGGTGCCCGCAAAGCCACATGCGTGCAGTCAATGGCGCCCTGCACCATGGGGAAGTCGGCGATCCTCGCAAATCCGACTGCACGCTGCTCCTGCCTCTCTAGGGTCATGGGGAAGGAGATGAATTGGTGTCTCCTTGTGAAAAGGGCATCGGTGACCTGCCGGATGCAGCGATGCACGGCGAACTGGGAGATGTTAGCTATGTCCCCAGCAGCGGCTTGGAAGGAGCCGCTTGCATAAAAGTTCAGAGCCACCGTGACCTTCACTTCCACCGACAGAGACGTCCTGCACATCAGCTGTGGACGCAGATCTCTGTGAAGCAGCTGGCAGATCTCTGCAACCACCTCCCTTCTGAAGCGCAGCCTCTTAACACACTGCGCGGCAGTCATGGTGAGATAGGACACCTGCTGGCGGTATTCCCTGAGTGGGTAAGGCCTACGTTGCCGACGCCTGATGCCCCCTCTGCGTCTAGGCATGGCTGCCCCTCTCACACAGCGTCTGCGAGCCCTTCGCACATAATGCTGGAACTGAGGGTTGGAACCCCATGCAGCCCCCATAATATATTTGCAAACAATGAAATCACAATGAGGCAAATTTCCAAGCTCTGGCCAGAAGCCAAAAATACCTCTCCTATGTTGGGCCAAATCAGTAAGGTCTCTTCCTTGGTCTCTGTCCAGAAATCCGTTGCAGAAAAGTCATTGCAGCAAAATGGCTGGCCTTTATAGTTCAGTGTAAGTGCCCTTTAATTAGCGCTCCCCGAGGCCCGCAGGGCCTCTGCTGCGTTCCACTTCACAGTTCTTAACACCGCCACGCCCACATTGGGCGGGCGCGACTGAAGTTCCGGTTTGGGGCGCACAAAGGGCGTTGCACGACGAAATGACGTCATAAGTTGCGCGCGCAGCTGAGCGCGCGCAAACAATTTGCGCCGGCGCTAAATGTCTACTGAAGTTGGGCGTAGGCGCAGATCGTCCTGCGCCCGGGCGCTAAGTGCCTAGCGCTCGAGATCTACCCCTCCTAAGGCACTAACGGCTGGCGAACGCAACTGAATTTCTAGGCCTGTCTCTCTCCACTATTAAAGTAGAGGCCTGTCCCTCTCCACTAATCAGATAGAGATCTGTCTCTCTCCACTATTCAGGGAGTGGTCTGTGCCTCTCCCATATTCAGATAGAGGTCTGTGCCTCTCCACTATTCAGATAGAGGTATGTCTCTCTCCACCATTCAGATAGAGTTCTGTACCTCTCCACTATTTAGGTAGAGGTCTGTACCTCTCCACTAATCAGATAGAGGTCTGTCTCTCTGCACTTTTCAGATAGAGGTCTGTATCTCTCCACTATTCAGAGAGAGGTCTGTCTCTCTCCACTATTCAGAAGGATGTCTGTACCTCTCCACAATACCAATAGAGGTCTGTCTCTCTCCACTATTCAGATCGGGGTCTGTGCCTCTCCACTATTCATATAGAGGTGTATGCCTCTCCACTATTCAGGTAGAGGTCTGTCACTCTCCACTATTCAGATAGACGTCTGTACTTCTCCACAATTCAGATAGAGATCTGTCTCTCTCCACTATTCAGATAGAGGTCTGTACCTCTCCACTGTTCAGATAGAAGTCTGTACCTCTCCACTACTCAGATAGATGTCTATCTCTCTCCACTATTCAGATAGAGGTCTGTACCTCTCCAATATTCAGATACAGGTCTGTACCTCTCCACTAATGAGATAGAGGTCTGTCTCTCTCCACTATTCAGATAGAGGTCTCTACTTCTCCACTATTCAGATAGAGGTCTGTACCTCTCCACTGTTCAGATAGAGGTCTGTACCTCTCCACTACTCAGATAGTTGTCTATCTCTCTCCACTATTGAGATAGAGGTCTGTCTCTCTCCACTGTTCAGATAGAGGTCTGTACCCCTCCAGTATGCAGCAGGTAGTCAAAACTGCCCAACGCATTACCGGCACCCGGCTACCGACCATAGAGCACATATACCAGAAACGCTGTTTACGAAGGTCACGGTCCATCATCAAAGACCCTACCCACCCCAGCCACAGTCTGTTCGCCCTCCTGCCATCTGGGAGACGCTACAAATGCATTCGCACCCGTACGACCAGATTTAGGAACAGCTTCTTTCCCAGGGCTGTCATCCTACTGAACTCCACAAATAAACTCTAAAGTCTGCACATCTGCCAATGCACTTTATTATGGTTATGTTTATGTTAATGTTTTACAAGCCAAATGTATGTTGAATGTTTAAATGTCTTAATCTAAATGTACACTCTCGGGAGCCGCAAGCCTACATTTCGTTGTACTGCACTTGTGCGCTAACAATGACAATCAAGTTGATTATGATTATGATTATGATAGATATCTGTACCTCTCCACTATTCAGATAGGGGTCTGTACCTCTCCACTATTCAGGTAGAGGTCTGTCTCTCTCGACTATTCAGATAGACGTCTGTGGCTCTCCACTATTCAGATAGAGGCCTGTGCCTCTCCACTATTCTGATCGATGTCTGTACATCTCCAATGTTCACATAGATGTCTTTACTTCTCCACTGTTCAGATAAATGTCTGTCTCTCACCTGTATTCAGAGAGAGGTCTGTCTCTCGCCAGTATTCAGATAGAGGTCTCTCTCTCTCACCACTATTCAGTTGAGGTCTGTGCCTCTCCACTATTCAGTTAGAGGTCTGTACCTCTCCACTATTGAGATAGAGGTCTGTACATCTCCACTTTTCAGATAGAGGTCTATGCCTCTCCACTATTCGAGTAGAGGGCTGTATCTCCCCACTATTCAGTTAGATGTCTGTGTCTCTCCGCTATACCGATAGAGGTCTTTTGCTCTCCGCTATTCAGATCGAGGTTGGTGCCTCTCCACTATTTAATTAGAGGTCTTTACCTCTCCACTATTCAGATAGACATCAGTGCCTCTCCATTATTTAGATACATGTCTGTACCTCTCCTCTATTCTGAAAGAGGTCTGTCCCACTCGACTATTCTGATAGAGGCCGGTCTCTCTCCACTATTCAGAAGGATGTCTGTACCTCTCCACTATACCGATAGATGTCTGTTGCTCTCAACTATTCAGATAGAGGTCTGTGCCTCTCCACTATTCAGATAGAGGTCTGTGCCTCTCCACTATTGAGATAGAGGTGTGTCTCTGTCCACTGTTCAGATAGAGATCTCTCTCTCTCCACTATTCAGAACGATGTCTGTGCTTCTCCACTATTCAATTAGAGGTCGTTACCTCTCCACTATTCAGATAGAAGTCTCTACCTCTCCACTATATAGATAGAGGTCTGTTTCTCTCCAGAATTCGGATAGAGTTCCGTCTCCCTCCACTTTTCAAATAGAGTTCCATGCCTTTCCAGTATTCAGATAGAGGTCTGTCTCTCTCCACAATTGAGATAGAGGCCTGTCTCTGTCCACTATTCAGATCGAGCTCTGTCCCTCTCCACTATTTAGATAGATGTCTTTACCTCTCCTCTATTCTGATAGAGGTCTGTCCCTCTCGACTATTCAGATAGACGTCTCTCCCTCTCCCTGATTCCAATAGAGGTCTGTCCCTCTCCACTATTCAGACAGAGGTCTGTACTTCTCCACAATTCAAATAGACGTATGTCTCTCTCCACAATACAGATAGAGGTCTGTACCTCTCCACTATTCTGATAGAGCTCTCTCTCTCCACTATTCAGAAGGATATCTGTACCTCTCCACTATACTGACAGAGGTCTGTTGCCCTCCACTATGCAGATAGAGGTCTGTGAATCTCCAATATTCTGATCGATGTCTGTGGATCTCCACTATTCAATTAGGGGTGTTTACCTCTCCACTATTCAGAGAGAGGTCAGTGCCCCTCCACTATTCAGATAGAGAGCTGTCTCTCTCCATTATTCAGATAGAGGTCTCTCTCTCTCCAGTATTCAGAGAGAGGTCTGTCGCTCTCCACTATTCAGATCGATGTCTGTGCTTCTCCACTATTCAATTAGAGGTCTTTACCTCTCTACTATTCAGATAGAGGTCAGTGTCTCTCCACGATTCAGATAGAGGTCTGTCTCACTGCACTATTCAGATAGAGGTCTGTCTCTGTCTACTATTCCAATCGAGGTCTGTGCCTCTTCAGTATTCATGTAGAGGTCTGTACCTCTCCACTATTCAGATAGAGGTTATTGCCTCTCCACAATGCAGATAGAGGTCTCTCTCTCTCTCCAGTATTCAGATAGATGTCTGTACCTCTCCACAGTTCAGATAGAGGCCACTCTCTCTCCACTATTCAGATAGAGGTCTGTCTCTGTCCACTATTCAGATAGAGGTCTGTCTCTCTCCACTATTCAGATAGAGGTCTGTACCTCTCCCGTGTTCAGATAGATGTCCGTACTTCTCCATTGTTCAGGTAGAGGTCTGTCACTCTCCACTATTCAGAAGGATGTCTGTACCTCTCCACTATTCAGATAGAGATCTGTCTCTCTCCATTATTCAGATAGAGGTCTGAACCTCTCCAATGTTCAGATAGATGTCTGTACTTCTCCACTGTTCAGATAGAGGTCTGTCCCTCTCCAGTATTCAGAGAGAGGTTTGTCTCTCTCCATTATTCAGAGAGAGGTCTGGCTCTCTCCAGTATTCAGATAGAGGTCTGTGCCTCTCCACTATTCAGATAGAGGTCTCTACTTCTCCACTATTGAGATAGAGGTCTGTACCTCTCCACTATTCAGATAGAGGTCTGTGCCTCTCCACTATTCAGATAGCGGTCTGTCTCTCTACAGTATTCAGAGAGAGGTCTGGCTCTCTCCAGTATTCAGGTAGATTTCTGTGCCTCTCCACTATTCAGATAGAGGTCTGTACTTATACACTATTCAGAGGAGGTCAATGCCAATCCACTATTCTGATAGAGGTCTGTCTCTCCACTATTCAGATTGAGTTCTGCTCTGCTCCACAGTTCAGATAGATGTCTCTCTCTCTCCACTATTCCGACAGAGGTCTGTACCTCTCCACTATTCAGATGGAGGTCTGTGACTCTCCACTATTCCAATGGAGTTCTGTGCCTCTCCACTATTCAGATAGAGGTCTGTCTCTCTCCACTATTCAGATAGAGGTCTGTGGCTCTCCACTATTCAGATAGAGGTCTGTGCCTCTCCACTATTCAGATAGAGGTCTGTGCCTGTGCACTGTTCAGATAGCGTTCTCTCTCTCTCTCTCCACTATTCAAATCAATGTCTGTACCTCTCCACTACTCAGATAGAGGCCTGTGGCTCTCCATTATTCAGATAGAGACCTGTCTCCAATATTCAGATAGAGGTCTGTATCTCTCCACGATTCAGATAGAGTTCTCTACCTCTCCACTATTCAGGTAGAGGTCAGTACCTCTCCATTATTCAGATAGAGGTCTGTGCCTCTCCACTATTCAGATAGATGTCAGTACCTCTCCACGATTCAAATAGAGCTCTGTGGCTCTCCACTATTCAGATAGATGTCTGTACCTCTCCACTATTCAGATAGAGGTCTGTCTCTCTCCACTATTCAGATAGAGGTCTGTCCCTCTCCACTATTCAGGTAGAGGTCAGTACCTCTCCACAATTCAGATAGAGGTCTGCGACTCTCCGCGATTCAGATAGAGTTCTGTGCCTATCCAGTATTCTGATAGAGGTCTCTACCTCTCCACTATTCAGATAGACGTCTGTGGCTCTCTGATGCGCTATCAATTACTCATAAAAGACTGAGAGTTAAGAGAGTAACTAAAGGCTTTTATTAACAAAAGAATGAAGGTCTGCCTCGAGTGGTCGACCGGTCCAGAATACAAAGGGCTGGGGAGCAGTCACCTTTATACTAGGACTTGTGGGAGGAGTCAGCCGAGGCATGTCCAGGCATGTACACAGTGGAATACAAACAGTGGTTTACCACACTCTCCACAATTCAGATAGTGGTCTGTCTCTCTCCACTATTCAGATAGAGGTCTGTCTCTCTCCAGTATTCAGATAGACGTCTGTACCTCTCCACTATTCAGACAGAGGTCTGTGCCACTCCACTAATCAGATAGAGGTCTGTCTCTCTCCACTATTTAGACAGAGGTCTGTGTCACTCCACTATTGAAATAGAGGTCTGTGCTGCACCACTATTCAGAATGAGATCTCTACCTCTCCACTATTCAGATAGAGGTCTGTACCTCTCCACTATTCAGATAGCGTTCAGTGCCTCTCCACTATTCAGATAGAGGTTAGTGCTTCTCCACTATTCAGATAAAGTTCTGTCCCTCTCCACTATTCAGATAGAGATGTGTCCCTCGCCACTATTCAGATAGAGGTCTGTACCTCTCCACTATTCTGATAGAGGTCTGTCGCACTCTACTATTCAGATAAAGGTCTGTCTCTCTCCACTATCAAAGTAGAGGTCTGTCCCACTCCACTAATCAGATAGAGGTCTGTGCCTCTCCACTATTCAGATAGAGGTCTGTCTCTGTCCACTATACAGATAGAGGTCTGTCTCTCTCCACTATACAGATAGAGTTCTGTACCTCTCCACTATTCAGGTAGAGGTCTGTACCTCTCCACTAATCAGAAAGAGGTCTGTCTATCTCTACACTATTCAGATAGAGGTCTGTATCTCTCCACTATTCAGATAGAGGTCTGTATCTCTCCACTATTCAGATAGATGTCTGTACCTCTCCACTATACCGATAGAAGTCTGTGCCTCTCCACTATTCAGATAGAGGTCTGTCTCTCTCTACTATTCAGATCGAGGTCTGTGCCTCTCCACTTTTCATATACACGTCTGTACCTCTCCACTATTCAGATAGCATTCAGTGCCTCTCCACTATTCAGATAGAGGTTAGTGCCTCTCCGCTATTCAGATGATGTTCTGTCCCTCTCCACTATACAGATAGAGATCTGTCTCTCTCCAATATTCAGATAGAGATCTGTGCCTCTCCACTATTCAGTTAGAGGTATTTTGCTCTCCACTATTCAGATAGAGGTCTGTACCTCTCCACTATTCAGATAGAGGTCTATGGCTCTCCAGTATTCAGACAGAGATCTCTCTCTCTCCACTATTCAGATAGAGTTCTCTACCTGTCCACTATTCAGGTATAGGTCAGTACCTCTCCAATATTCAGATAGAGGTCTGTGCCTCTCCACTATTCAGATTGAGGACTGTGCCTCTCCAGTATTCAGATAGAGGTCAGTACCTCTCCACGATTCAGATAGAGGTCTGTACCTCTCCACTATTCAGATAGAGCTCTCTGGCTCTCCACTATTCAGATAGTGGTCTGTACCTCTCCACTATTCTGATAGAGGTCTGTCTCTCTCCACTATTCAGATAGATGTCTGTACCTCTCCACTATACCGATAGAAGTCTGTGCCTCTCCACTATTCAGATCGATGTCTGTGCATCTCCACTATTCAATTAGAGGTCTTTACCTCTCCACCTTTCAGATAGAGGTCAGTGCCTCTCCAATATTCAGATAGATATCTGTGCCACTCCACTATTTAGATCGAGGTGCGTACCTCTCCACTATTCAGGTAGAGGTCTATGGCTCTCCACTATTCAGATAAATGTCTGTCTCTCTCCACTATTCAGTGAGATGTCTGTCGCTCTCCACTCTTCAGATAGATGTCTGTGGCTCTCCACTATTCAGACAGAGGTCTGTCTCTCTCCACTATTCAGATTGAGGTATGTTTCTCTCCACTATTCAGATAGAAGTCTGATCCTCTCCACTATTCAGATAGAGGTCTGTACCTCTCCACTATTCAGAGAGACGTCTGTCGCTCTGCACTATACAGATAGAGGTCTGTCTCGCTCCACTATTCAGACAGAGGTCTGTGCCTCTCCACTATTCAGATTGAGGTCTGTACCACTGCTATATTCATAAAGAGATCTGTACCTCTCCACTATTCTGATAGAGGTCTGTACCTCTCCACTATTCAGATAGATGTCTGACCCTCTCCTCTATTCATATAGAGGCCTGTCCCTCTCCAATATTCAGATAGAGGTCTGTGCCTCTCCACTAACCAGATAGAGGTCTGTCTCTCTCTACTATTCAGATTGAGGTCTGTTTCTCCCCACTATTCAGATAGAGGCCTGTCTCTCTCCACTATTCAGATAGAGGTCTGTACTTCTCCACTATTCAGACAGAGGTCTGTGTCTCACCACTATTCAGATTGTGGCTGTACCACTCCACTATTCAGCTAGGGGTCTGTGCCTTTCCACTATTCTGAACGAGATCTCTACATCTCCACTATTCAGATAGACGTCTGTAGCTCTCCACTATTCAGATAAAGGATGTCCCTCTCCTCTATTCAGATAGAGGTCTGTACCTCTCCACTATTCAGAAAGAGGTCTGTGCCTCTACACAATTCAGATAGTGGCCTGTTCCTCCCCACTATTCAGATATCGGTCTGTCTCTCACCACTATTCAGATAAAGGTCTGTCGCTCGCCACTATTCAGATCGACATCTGTCTCTCTCCACTAGTCAGATACAGGTCTGCCTCTCTGTACTATTCAGATTAATGTCTCTACCTATCCACTATTCAGACAGAGGTCTGTTTCTCTCCACTATTCAGATAGAGGCCTGTCTCTCTCCAGTATTCAGATAGAGCTCTGTTTCTCTCCACTATTCAGATAGAGGTCAGTACCTCTTCACTATTCAGATAGAGGTCTGTCGCTCTCCAATATTCAGATAGAGGTCTGTCTCTCTCCACTATTCAGATAGAGGTCGGTACCTCTCCACTATTCAGATAGAGGTCTGTCTCTCTCCAGTATTCAGATAGACGTCTGTACCTCTCCACTATTCAGACAGAGGTCTGTGCCACTCCACTAATCAGATAGAGGTCTGTCTCTCTCCACTATTTAGACAGAGGTCTGTGTCACTCCACTATTGAAATAGAGGTCTGTGCTGCACCACTATTCAGAATGAGATCTCTACCTCTCCACTATTCAGATAGAGGTCTGTGCTTCTCCACTATTCAGAAAGAGGTCTGTGCCTCTCCACTATTCAGATAGAGGTCTGTATCTCTGCACTATTCAGATAGAGGTCTGTCTCTCCCCACTATTCAGATAAATGTCTGTCGCTCGCCACTATTCAGATAGAGGTCTGATCCTCTCCAGTAAGCATTTAGTGTCTGTCTCTCTCCTCTATTCAGATAGATGTCTTTGCCTCTGCACTATTCAGATAGAGGTCTGTACCTCTCCACTATTCAGACAGAGGTCTTTCTCTCTCCACTATCAAAGTAGAGGTCTGTCCCACTCCACTAATCAGATAGAGATCTGTCTCTCTCCACTATTCAGATAGTGGTCTGTGCCTCTCCCATATTCAGATAGAGGTCTGTGCCTCTCCACTATTCAGATAGAGGTCTGTGTCTGTCCACTATTCAGATAGAAGTCTGTCTCTCTCCACTATACAGAGAGAGTTCTGTGCCTCTCCACTATTCAGGTAGAAGTCTGTACCTCTCCACTAATCAGATAGAGGTCTGTCTCTCTCCACTATTCAGATAGAGGTCTGTCTCTCTGCACTATTCAGATAGAGGTCTGTATCTCTCCACTATTCAGATAGAGGTCTGTCTCTCTCCACTATTCAGATAGATGTCTGTACCTCTCCACTATACCGATAGAAGTCTGTGCCTCTCCACTATTCAGATAGAGGTCTGTCTCTCTCCACTTTTCATATACAGGTCTGTACCACTCCACTATTCAGATAGCGTTCAGTGCTTCTCCACTATTCAGTTAGAGGTTAGTGCCTCTCCCCTATTCAGATAGAGGTCTGTACCTCTCCACTATTCAGATAGAGGTCTATGGCTCTGCAGTATTCAGATAGAGATCTGTCTCTCTCCACTATTCAGATAGAGTTCTCTACCTGTCCACTATTCAGGTAGAGGTCAGTACCTCTCCACGATTCAGATAGAGCTCTGTACCTCTCCACTATTCAGATAGTGGTCTGTACCTCTCCAATATGCAGATAGAGCTCTGTGCCTCTCCACTATTCAGATCGATGTCTGTGCATCTCCACTATTCAATTAGAGGTCTTTACCTCTCCACTATTCAGATAGAACTCAGTGCCTCTACAATATTCAGATAGATATCTGTGCCACTCCACTATTTAGATAGAGGTCTGTACCTCTCCACTATTCAGGTAGAGGTTTATGGCTCTCCACTATTCAGATAAAGGTCTGTCTCTCTCCACTATTCAGTGAGAGGTCTGTCGCTCTCCACTATTCAGATAGATGTCTGTGCCTCTCCACTACTCAGACAGAGGTCTGTCTCTCTCCACTATTCAGATTGAGGTATGTTTCTCTCCACTATTCAGATAGAAGTCTGATCCTCTCTGGTAATCATATAGTGTCTATCTCGCTCCACTATTCAGATAGATGTCTTTGCCTCTCCACTATTCAGATAGGGGTCTGTACCTCTCCACTATTCAGATAGAGGTCTGACCCTCTCCTCTATTCATATAGAGGCCTGTCCCTCTCCACTATTCAGATAGAGGTCTGTGCCTCTCCACTAATCAGATAGAGGTCTGTATCTCTCCACTATTCAGATAGAGATCTGACCCTCTCCTCTATTCATATAGAGGCCTGTGCCTCTCCACTATTCAGATAGAGGTCTGTGCCTCTCCACTAATCAGATAGAGATCTGTACCTCTCCGCTATTCAGATAGAGGTCTGACCCTCTCCTCTATTCATATAGAGGCCTGTCCCTCTCCAGTATTCAGATAGAGGTCTGTGCCTCTCCACTAACCACATAGAGGTCTGTCTCTCTCCACTATTCAGATAGAGGTCTGTACCTCTCCACTATTCAGACAGAGGTCTGTGTCTCACCACTATTCAGATTGTGGCTGTACCACTCCACTATTGAATTAGGGGTCTGTGCCTCACCACTATTCTGAATGAGATCTCTACCTCTCCACTATTCAGATAGACGTCTGTAGCTCTCCACTATTCAGATAAAGGATGTCCCTCTCCTCTATTCAGATAGAGGTCTGTGCTTCTCCACTATTCAGAAAGAGGTCTGTGCCTCTCCACCATTCAGATAGTGGCCTGTTCCTCTCCACTATTCAGATATTGGTCTGTCTCTCACCACTATTCAGATAAAGGTCTGTCGCTCGCCACTATTCAGATTGACATCTGTCTCTCTCCACTAGTCAGATAGAGGTCTGCCTCTCTGCACTATTCAGATTAATGTCTCTACCTATCCACTATTCAGACAGATGTCTGTTTCTCTCCACTATTCAGATAGAGTTCTGTGCCTCTCCATTAGTCAGATAGACATCTGTCTCTCTCCCCTATTCAGATAGAGGTCTGTCGCTCTCCACTTTTCAGATAGAGGTCAGTACCTCTTCACTATTCAGATAGAGGTCTGTCGCTCTCCAATATTCAGATAGAGATCTGTCTCTCTCCACTATTCAGATAGAGGTCAGTACCTCTTCACTATTCAGATAGAGGTCTGTCGCTCTCCCATATTCAGATAGAGATCTGTCTCTCTCCACTATTCAGATAGAGGTCAGTACCTCTTCACTATTCAGATAGAGGTCTGTCTCTCTCCAGCATTCAGCTAGAGGTCGGTACCTCTCCACTATTCAGATAGAGGTCTGTCTCTCTCCAGTATTCAGATAGAGGTCTGTACCTCTCCACTATTCAGACAGAGGCCCGTCGCTCTCCAATATTCAGATCGAGATCTGTCTCTCTCCACTATTCAGATAGAGGTCAGTACCTCTTCACTATTCAGATAGAGGTCTGTACTTCTCCACTATTCAGATAGAGGTCTGTACCTCTCCACTATTCAGATAGAGGTCTGTGCCTCTCCACTATTCAGATAGCGGTCTGTCTCTCTACAGTATTCAGAGAGAGGTCTGGCTCTCTCCAGTATTCAGGTAGATTTCTGTGCCTCTCCACTATTCAGAAAGAGGTCTGTACTTATACACTTTTCAGAGGAGGTCAATGCCAATCCACTATTCTGATAGAGGTCTGTCTCTCCACTATTCAGATTGAGTTCTGCTCTGCTCCACAGTTCAGATAGATGTCTCTCTCTCTCCACTATTCAGACTGAGGTCTGTACCTCTCCAATATTCAGATACAGGTCTGTACCTCTTCACTATTCAGATGGAGGTCTGTGACTCCCCACTATTCCAATGGAGTTCTGTGCCTCTCCACTATTCAGATAGAGGTCTGTGCCTCTCCACTATTCAGATAGAGGTCTGTGCCTCTGCACTGTTCAGATAGCGTTCTCTCTCTCTCTCTCCACTATTCAGATCAATGTCTGTACCTCTCCACTACTCAGATAGAGGTCTGTGGCTCTCCATTATTCAGATAGAGACCTGTCTCTCTCCAATATTCAGATAGAGGTCTGTATCTCTCCACTATTCAGATAGAGTTCTCTACCTCTCCACTATTCAGGTAGAGGTCAGTACCTCTCCACTATTCAGATAGAGGTCTGTGCCTCTCCACTATTCAGATAGATGTCAGTACCTCTCCACGATTCAAATAGAGCTCTGTGGCTCTCCACTATTCAGATAGAGGTCTGTCCCTCTCCACTATTCAGATAGAGCTCTGTACCTCTCCACTATTCAGATAGAGGTCTGTGCCTCTCCACTATTCAGATTGATGTCTGTGCCTCTCCATTATTCAGATAGAGGTCAGTAGCTCTCCACGATTCAGATAGACATCTGTGGCTCTCAACTATTCAGATAGAGGTCTGTCTCTCTCCACTATTCAGATAGAGGTCTGTACCTCTCCACTATTCAGATAGATCTATGCCTCTCCACTATTCAGATTGCGGTCTGTCTCTCTCCACTATACAGATAGGGGTCTGTCTCTCTCCACTATTCAGATAGAGGTCTGTCTCTCTGCACTATTCAGATAGAGGTCTGTATCTCTCCACTATTCAGATAGAGGTCTGTCCCTCTCCACTATTCAGATAGAGGTCTGTACCTCTCCTCTATTCAGATAGATCTATGCCTCTCCACTATTCAGATAGAGGTCTGTCTCTCTCCACTATTCAGATAGAGTTCTGTACCTCTCCACTATTCAGGTAGAGGTCTGTCTCTCTCCACTATTCAGTTAGAGGTCTTTAACTCTCCACTACTTAGATAGATGTCTGTACCTCTCCACTATTCTGATAGAGGTCTGTCACACTCCACTATTCAGGTAAAGGTCTGTCTCTCTCCACTATCAAAGTAGATGTCTGTCCCACTCCACTAATCAGGTAGAGAATTGTCTCTCTCCCATATTCAGATAGAGGTCTGTGCCTCTCCACTATTCAGATCGAGGTCTGTCTCTCTCCACTATTCAGATAGAGGTCTGTACCTCTCCACTATTCTGATAGATCTATGCCTCTCCACTATTCAGATTGAGGTCTGTCTCTCTCCAACAATCGGGTAGATTTCTGTACCTCTCCACTATTCAGATAGAGGTCTGTACCTCTCCACTATTCAGATTGAGTTCTGTACCTCTCCACTATTCAGATAGAGGTCTGTACCTCTCCACTATTCAGAGAACGTTCAGTGCCTCTCCACGATTCAGATAAAGTTCTGTCCCTCTCCACTATTCAGATGGAGATCTGTCTCTCTCCAATGTTCAGATAGAGGTCTGTGCCTCTCCATTATACAGATAGAGGTCTGTCTCTCTCCGCTATTCAGATACAGGTCTGTACCTCTCCACAATTCAGATTGAGGTCTACGTCTCTCCAGTATTCAGATAGAGATCTGTCTCTCGCCAATATTCAGATAGAGGTCTGTCTCTCTCCACTATTCAGATAGAGTTCTCTACCTGTCCACTATTCAGGTAGAGGTCAGTACCTCTCCACAATTCAGATAGAGGTCTGCAACTCTCCACGATTCAGATAGAGTTCTGTGCCTATCCAGTATTCAGATAGAGGTCTCTACCTCTCCACTATTCAGGTAGAGTTCTGAACCTCTCCACTATTCAGATAGAGGTCTGTCTCTCTCCACTATTCAGATAGAGGTCTGTACCTCTCCACTATTCAGATAGATCTATGCCTCTGCACTATTCAGATTGAGGTCTGTCTCTCTGCTCTATTCAGATAGAGTTCTGTACCTCTCCACTATTCAGATAGAGTTCTGTACCTCTCCACTATTCCGATAGATGTCTGTGCCTCTCCACTATTCAGATTGAGGTCTGTGCCTCTCCATTATTCAGATAGAGGTCAGTAGCTCTCCAGGATTCAGATAGACGTCTGTGGCTCTCAACTATTCAGATGGAGGTCTGTCTCTCTCCACTATTCAGATAGAGGTCTGTACCTCTCCACTATTCAGATAGATCTATGCCTCTCCACTATTCAGATTGCGGTCTGTCTCTCTCCACTATTCAGATAGGGGTCTGTCTCTCTCCACTATTCAGATAGAGATCTGTCTCTCTGCACTATTCAGATAGAGGTCTGTATCTCTCCACTATTCAGATAGAGGTCTGTCCCTCTCCACTATTCAGATAGAGGTCTGTACCTCTCCACTATTCAGATAGATCTATGCCTCTCCACTATTCAGATAGAGGTCTGTCTCTCTCCACTATTCAGATAGAGTTCTGTACCTCTCCACTATTCAGGTAGAGGTCTGTCTCTCTCCACTATTCAGATAGAGGTCTTTAACTCTCCAGTACTTAGATAGATGTCTGTACCTCTCCACTATTCTGATAGAGGTCTGTCCCACTCCACTATTCAGGTAATGGTCTGTCTCTCTCCACTATCCAAGTAGATGTCTGTCCCACTCCACTAATCAGATAGAGAATTGTCTCTCTCCCATATTCAGATAGAGGTCTGTGCCTCTCAACTATTCAGATCGAGGTCTGTCTCTCTCCACTATTCAGATCGAGGTCTGTCTCTCTCCACTATTCAGATAGAGGTCTGTACCTCTCCACTATTCAGATAGATGTCTGTACCTCTCCACTATTCAGATAGAGGTCTGTACCTCTCCACTATTCAGATAGTGTTCAGTGCCTCTCCACTATTCAGATAGAGGTCTGTACCTCTCCACTATTCTGATAGAGGTCTGTCCCACTCTACTATTCAGTTAAAGGTCTGTCCCACTCCACTATCAAAGTAGAGGTCTGTCCCACTCCACTAATCAGATAGAAGTCTGTGCCTCTCCTCTATTCAGATAGAGGTCTGTACCTCTCCACTAATCAGATAGAGGTCTGTCGCTCTCCACTATTCAGAAAGAGGTCTGTCTATCTCTACACTATTCAGATAGAGGTCTGTATCTCTCCACTATTCAGATAGAGGTCTGTATCTCTCCACTATTCAGATAGATGTCTGTACCTCTCCACTATACCGATAGAAGTCTGTGCCTCTCCACTATTCAGATAGAGGTCTGTCTCTCTACTATTCAGATTGAGGTCTGTGCCTCTCCACTTTTCATATACAGGTCTGTACCTCTCCACTAATCAGATAGCGTTCAGTGCCTCTCCACTATTCAGATAGAGGTTAGTGCCTCTCCGCTATTCAGATGAAGTTCTGTCCCTCTCCACTATTCAGATAGAGATCTGTCTCTCTCCAATATTCAGATAGAGATCTGTGCCTCTCCACTATTCAGTTAGAGGTATTTTGCTCTCCACTATTCAGATAGATGTCTGTGCATCTCCACTATTCAGATAGAGGTCTGTACCTCTCCACTATTCAGATAGAGGTCTATGGCTCTCCAGTATTCAGACAGAGATCTCTCTCTCTCCACTATTCAGATAGAGTTCTCTACCTGTCCACTATTCAGGTATAGGTCAGTACCTCTCCAATATTCAGATAGAGGTCTGTGCCTCTCCACTATTCAGATTGAGGACTGTGCCTCTCCAGTATTCAGATAGAGGTCAGTACCTCTCCACGATTCAGATAGAGGTCTGTACCTCTCCACTATTCAGATAGAGCTCTCTGGCTCTCCACTATTCAGATAGTGGTCTGTACCTCTCCACTATTCAGATAGAGTTCTGTACCTCTCCACTATTCTGATAGAGGTCTGTCTCTCTCCACTATTCAGATAGATGTCTGTACCTCTCCACTATACCGATAGAAGTATGTGCCTCTCCACTATTCAGATCGATGTCTGTGCATCTCCACTATTCAATTAGAGGTCTTTACCTCTCCACTTTTCAGATAGAGGTCAGTGCCTCTCCAATATTCAGATAGATATCTGTGCCACTCCACTATTTAGATCGAGGTGCGTACCGCTCCACTATTCAGGTAGAGGTCTATGGCTCTCCACTATTCAGATAAATGTCTGTCTCTCTCCACTATTCAGTGAGATGTCTGTCGCTCTCCACTCTTCAGATAGATGTCTGTGGCTCTCCACTATTCAGACAGAGGTCTGTCTCTCTCCACTATTCAGATTGAGGTATGTTTCTCTCCACTATTCAGATAGAAGTCTGATCCTCTCTACTATTCAGATAGAGGTCTGTACCTCTCCACTATTCAGAGAGACGTCTGTCACTCTCCACTATACAGATAGAGGTCTGTCTCGCTCCACTTTTCAGACAGAGGTCTGTGCCTCTCCACTATTCAGAAAGAGGTCTGTACCTCTCCACTATTCAGATTGAGGTCTGTACCACTCCTATATTCATAAAGAGATCTGTACCTCTCCACTATTCTGATAGAGGTCTGTACCTCTCCACTATTGAGATAGATGTCTGACCCTCTCCTCTAGTCATATAGAGGCCTGTCCCTCTCCAATATTCAGATAGAGGTCTGTGCCTCTCCACTAACCAGATAGAGGTCTGTCTCTCTCCAATATTCAGATTGAGGCCTGTTTCTCTCCACTATTCAGATAGAGGCCTGTCTCTCTCCACTATTCAGATAGAGGTCTGTACCTCTCCACTATTCAGACAGAGGTCTGTGGCTCACCACTATTCAGATTGTGGCTGTACCACTCCACTATTCAGTTAGGGGTCTGTGCCTTTCCACTATTCTCAACGAGATCTCTACATCTCCACTATTCAGATAGACATCTGTAGCTCTCCACTATTCTGATAAAGGATGTCCCTCACCTCTATTCAGATAGAGGTCTGTACCTCTCCACTATTCAGAAAGAGGTCTGTGCCTCTACACTATTCAGATTGTGGCCTGTTCCTCCCCACTATTCAGGTATCGGTCTGTCTCTCACCACTATTCAGATAAAGGTCTGTCGCTCGCCACTATTCAGATCGACATCTGTCTCTCTCCACTAGTCAGATAGAGGTCTGCCTCTCTGCACTATTCAGATTAATGTCTCTACCTATCCACTATTCAGACAGAGGTCTGTTTCTCTCCACTATTCAGATAGAGGCGTGTCTCTCTCCAGTATTCAGATAGAGTTCTGTTTCTCTCCACTATTCAGATCGAGGTCAGTACCTCTTCACTATTCAGATAGAGGTCTGTCGCTCTCCAATATTGAGATAGAGGTCTGTCTCTCTCCACTATTCAGACAGAGGTCTGTCTCTCTCCCCTATTCAGATAGAGCTCTGTTTCTCTCCAGTATTCAGATAGAGGTCTGTACCTCTCCACTATTCAGACAGAGGTCTGTCGCTCTCCAATATTCAGATAGAGATCTGTCTCTCTCCACTATTCAGATAGAGGTCAGCACCTCTTCACTATTCAGATAGAGGTCTGTACTTCTCCACTATTGAGATAGAGGTCTGTACCTCTCCACTATTCAGATAGAGGTCTGTGCCTCTCCACTATTCAGATAGCGGTCTCTCTCTCTCCACTATTCAGACAGAGGTCTGTACCTCTCCAATATTCAGATACAGGTCTGTACCTCTCCACTATTCAGATAGAGGTTTGTGACTCCCCACTATTCCAATGGAGTTCTGTGCCTCTCCACTATTCAGATAGAGGTCTGTCTCTCTCCACTATTCAGATAGAGGTCTGTCTCTCTCCACTATTCAGATAGAGGTCTGTGGCTCTCCAGTATTCAGATAGAGGTCTGTGCCTCTCCACTATTCAGATAGAGGTCTGTGCCTGTGCACTGTTCAGATAGCGTTCTCTCTCTCTCTCTCCACTATTCAGAAGAATGTCTGTACCTCTCCACTACTCAGATAGAGGTCTGTGGCTCTCCATTATTCAGATTGCGGTCTGTCTCTCTCCAATATTCAGATACAGGTCTGTACCTCTCCACTATTCAGATAGAGGTCTGTGACTCTCCACTATTCCAATGGAATTCTGTGCCTCTCCACTATTCAGATAGAGGTCTGTCTCTCTCCAGTATTCAGAGGGAGGTCGGTGGCTCTCCACTATTCAGATAGAGGTCTGTGCCTCTCCACTATTCAGATAGAGGTCTGTGCCTGTGCACTGTTCAGATAGCGTTCTCTCTCTCTCTCTCCACTATTCAGATCAATGTCTGTACCTCTCCACTACTCAGATAGAGGTCTGTGGCTCTCCATTATTCAGATAGAGACCTGTCTCTCTCCAATATTCAGATAGGGGTCTGTCGCTCTCCAATATTCAGATAGAGGTCTGTCTCTCTCCACTATTCAGACAGAGGTCTGTCTCTCTCCCCTATTCAGATAGAGCTCTGTTTCTCTCCACTATTCAGATGGAGGTCAGTACCTCTTCGCTATTCAGATAGAGGTCTGTCGCTCTCCAATATTCAGATAGAGATCTGCCTCTCTCCACTATTCAGATAGAGGTCAGTACCTCTTCACTATTCAGATAGAGGTCTGTCTCTCTCCAGCATTCAGATAGAGGTCGGTGCCTCTCCACTATTCAGATAGAGGTCTGTCTCTCTCCAGTATTCAGATAGAGGTCTGTACCTCTCCACTATTCAGACAGAGGTCTGTCGCTCTCCAATATTCAGATAGAGATCTGTCTCTCTCCACTATTCAGATAGAGGTCAGTACCTCTTCACTATTCAGATAGAGGTCTGTACTTCTCCACTATTGAGATAGAGGTCTGTACCTCTCCACAATTCAGATAGAGGTCTGTGCCTCTCCACTATTCAGATAGCGGTCTGTCTCTCTACAGTATTCAGAGAGAGGTCTGGCTCTCTCCAGTATTCAGGTAGATTTCTGTGCCTCTCCACTATTCAGATAGAGGTCTGTACTTATACACTATTCAGAGGAGGTCAATGCCAATCCACTATTCTGATAGAGGTCTGTCTCTCCACTATTCAGATTGAGTTCTGCTCTGCTCCACAGTTCAGATAGATGTCTCTCTCTCTCCACTATTCAGACAGAGGTCTGTACCTCTCCAATATTCAGATACAGGTCTGTACCTCTCCACTATTCAGATAGAGGTCTGTGACTCCCCACTATTCCAATGGAGTTCTGTGCCTCTCCACTATTCAGATAGAGGTCTGTCTCTCTCCACTATTCAGATAGAGGTCTGTGGCTCTCCAGTATTCAGATAGAGGTCTGTGCCTCTCCACTATTCAGATAGAGGTCTGTGACTCTCCACTATTCCAATGGAATTCTCTGCCTCTCCACTATTCAGATAGAGGTCTGTCTCTCTCCACTATTCAGAGGGAGGTCTGTGCCTCTCCACTATTCAGATAAAGGTCTGTGCCTGTGCACTGCTCAGATAGCGTTCTCTCTCTCTCTCTCCACTATTCAGATCAATGTCCGTACCTCTCCACTACTCAGATAGAGGTCTGTGGCTCTCCATTATTCAGATAGAGACCTGTCTCTCTCCAATATTCAGATAGAGGTCTGTATCTCTCCACTATTCAGATAGAGTTCTCTACCTCTCCACTATTCAGGTTGCGGTCAGTACCTCTCCACTATTCAGATAGAGGTCTGTGCCTCTCCACTATTCAGATAGATGTCAGTACCTCTCCACGATTCAAATAGAGCTCTGTGGCTCTCCACTATTCAGATAGATGTCTGTACCTCTCCACTATTCAGATAGAGGTCTGTCTCTCTCCACTATTCAGATAGAGGTCTGTCCCTCTCCACTATTCAGATAGAGTTCTGTACCTCTCCACTATTCAGATAGAGGTCTGTGGCTCTCCACTATTCAGATTGATGTCTGTGCCTCTCCATTATTCAGATAGAGGTCAGTAGCTCTCCACGATTCAGATAGACGTCTGTGGCTCTCAACTATTCAGATAGAGGTCTGTCTCTCTCCACTATTCAGATAGAGGTCTGTACCTCTCCACTATTCAGATAGATCTATGCCTCTCCACTATTCAGATTGCGGTCTGTCTCTCTCCACTATTCAGATAGGGGTCTCTCTTTCTCCACTATTCAGATAGAGGTCTGTCTCTCTGCACTATTCAGATAGAGGTCTGTATCTCTCCACTATTCAGATAGAGGTCTGTCCCTCTCCACTATTCAGATAGAGGTCTGTACCTCTCCACTATTCAGATAGATCTATGCCTCTCCACTATTCAGATAGAGGTCTGTCTCTCTCCACTATTCAGATAGAGGTCTGTCTCTCTCCACTATTCAGATAGAGGTCTTTAACTCTCCACTACTTAGATAGATGTCTGTACCTCTCCACTATTCTGATAGAGGTCTGTCCCACTCCACTATTCAGGTAAATGTCTGTCTCTCTCCACTATCAAAGTAGATGTCTGTCCCACTCCACTAATCAGATAGAGAGTTGTCTCTCTCCCATATTCAGATAGAGGTCTGTGCCTCTCCACTATTCAGATCGAGGTCTGTCTCTCTCCACTATTCAGATAGAGGTCTGTACCTCTCCACTATTCTGATAGATCTATGCCTCTCCACTATTCAGATTGAGGTCTGTCTCTCTCCACTATTCGGGTAGATTTCTGTACTTCTCCACTATTCAGGTCGAGGTCTGTCTCTCTCCACTATTCAGATTGAGTTCTGTACCTCTCCACTATTCAGATAGAGGTCTGTACCTCTCCACTATTCAGAGAACGTTCAGTGCCTCTCCACGATTCAGATAAAGTTCTGTCCCTCTCCACTATTCAGATGGAGATCTGTCTCTCTCCAATTTTCAGATAGAGGTCTGTGCCTCTCCATTATACAGATAGAGGTCTGTCTCTCTCCGCTATTCAGATAGAGGTCTGTACCTCTCCACTATTCAGATAGAGGTCTACGGCTCTCCAGTATTCAGATAGAGATCTGTCTCTCGCCAATATTCAGATAGAGGTCTGTCTCTCTCCACTATTCAGATAGAGTTCTCTACCTGTCCACTATTCAGGTAGAGGTCAGTACCTCTCCACAATTCAGATAGAGGTCTGCGACTCTCCACGATTCAAATAGAGTTCTGTGCCTATCCAGAATTCAGATAGAGGTCTCTACCTCTCCACTATTCAGATAGACGTCTGTGGCTCTCCACTATTCAGATAGTGGTCTGTCTCTCTCCACTATTCAGATAGAAGTCTGTCTCTCTCCACTAATCAGATAGAGCTCTGTACCTCTCCACTATTCAGGTAGAGGTCTGTACCTCTCCACTATTCAGGTAGAGTTCTGAACCTCTCCACTATTCAGATAGAGGTCTGTCTCTCTCCACTATTCAGATAGAGGTCTGTACCTCTCCACTATTCAGATAGATCTATGCCTCTGCACTATTCAGATTGAGGTCTGTCTCTCTGCACTATTCAGATTGAGGCCTGTCCCTCTGCACTATTCAGATAGAGTTCTGTACCTCTCCACTATTCAGATAGATGTCTGTACCTCTCCACTATTCAGATAGAGGTCTGTACCTCTCCACTATTTAGATAGTGTTCAGTGCCTCTCCAGTATTCAGATAGATGTTAGTGCTTCTCCACTATTCAGATAAAGTTCTGTCCCTCTCCACTATTCAGATAAAGATGTGTCCCTCTCCACTATTCTGATAGAGGTCTGTCCCACTCTACTATTCAGTTAAAGGTCTGTCTCTCTCCACTATCAAAGTAGAGGTCTGTCCCACTCCACTAATCAGATAGAGGTCTGTGCCTCTCCTCTATTCAGATAGAGTTCTTTACCTCTCCACTATTCAGGTAGAGGTCTGTACCTCTCCACTAATCAGATAGAGGTCTGTCGCTCTCCACTATTCAGAAAGAGGTCTGTCTATCTCTACACTATTCAGATAGAGGTCTGTATCTCTCCACTATTCAGATAGAGGTCTGTATCTCTCCACTATTCAGATAGATGTCTGTACCTCTCCACTATACCGATAGAAGTCTGTGCCTCTCCACTATTCAGATAGAGATCTGTCTCTCTCTACTATTCAGATTGAGGTCTGTGCCTCTCCACTTTTCACATACAGGTCTGTACCTCTCCACTATTCAGATACCATTCAGTGCCTCTCCACTATTCAGATAGAGGTTACTGCCTCTCCGCTATTCAGATGAAGTTCTGTCCCTCTCCACTATTCAGATAGAGATCTGTCTCTCTCCAATATTCAGATAGAGATCTGTGCCTCTCCACTATTCAGTTAGAGGTATTTTGCTCTCCACTATTCAGATAGAGGTCTGTAGTCTCCACTATTCAGATAGAGGTCTATGGCTCTCCAGTATTCAGACAGAGATCTCTCTCTCTCCACTATTCAGATAGAGTTCTCTACCTGTCCACTATTCAGGTATAGGTCAGTACCTCTCCAATATTCAGATAGAGGTCTGTGCCTCTCCACTATTCAGATTGAGGACTGTGCCTCTCCAGTATTCAGATAGAGGTCAGTACCTCTCCACGATTCAGATAGAGGTCTGTACCTCTCCACTGTTCAGATAGAGCTCTCTGGCTCTCCACTATTCAGATTGTGGTCTGTACCTCTCCACTATTCAGATAGAGTTCTGTACCTCTCCACTATTCTGATAGAGGTCTGTCTCTCTCCACTATTCAGATAGATGTCTGTACCTCTCCACTATACCGATAGAAGTCTGTGCCTCTCCACTATTCAGATCGATGTCTGTGCATTTCCAGTATTCAATTAGAGGTCTTTACCTCTCCACTTTTCAGATAGAGGTCAGTGCCTCTCCAATATTCAGATAGATACCTGTGCCACTCCACTATTTAGATAGAGGTGCGTACCTCTCCACTATTCAGGTAGAGGTCTATGGCTCTCCACTATTCAGATAAAGGTCTGTCTCTCTCCACTATTCAGTGAGATGTCTGTCGCTCTCCACTCTTCAGATAGATGTCTGTGGCTCTCCACTATTCAGACAGAGGTCTGTCTCTCTCCACTATTCAGATTGAGGTATGTTTCTCTCCACTATTCAGATAGATATCTGATCCTCTCCACTATTCAGAAAGAGGTCTGTACCTCTCCACTATTCAGAGAGACGTCTGTCACTCTCCACTATACAGATAGAGGTCTGTCTCGCTCCACTATTCAGACAGAGGTCTGTGCCTCTCCACTATTCAGATAGAGGTCTGTACCTCTCCACCATTCAGATTGAGGTCTGTACCACTCCTATATTCATAAAGAGATCTGTACCTCGCCACTATTCTGATAGAGGTCTGTACCTCTCCACTATTCAGATAGATGTCTGACCCTCTCCTCTATTCATATAGAGGCCTGTCCCTCTCCAATATTCAGATAGAGGTCTGTGCCTCTCCACTAACCAGATAGAGGTCTGTCTCTCTCCAGTATTCAGATTGAGGCCTGTTTCTCTCCACTATTCAGATAGAGGCCTGTCTCTCTCCACTATTCAGATAGAGGTCTGTACCTCTCCACTATTCAGAGAGAGGTCTGTGTCTCACCACTATTCAGATTGTGGCTGTACCACTCCACTATTCAGTTAGGGGTCTGTGCCTTTCCACTATTCTGAACGAGATCTCTACATCTCCACTATTCAGATAGACATCTGTAGCTCTCCACTATTCTGATAAAGGATGTCCCTCTCCTCTATTCAGATAGAGGTCTGTACCTCTCCACTATTCAGAAAGAGGTCTGTTCCTCCCCACTATTCAGATATCGGTCTGTCTCTCACCACTATTCAGATAAAGGTCTGTCGCTCGCCACTATTCAGATCGACATCTGTCTCTCTCCACTAGTCAGATAGAGGTCTGCCTCTCTGTACTATTCAGATTAATGTCTCTACCTATCCACTATTCAGACAGAGGTCTGTTTCTCTCCACTATTCAGATAGAGGCCTGTCTCTCTCCAGTATTCAGATAGAGCTCTGTTTCTCTCCACTATTCAGATAGAGGTCAGTACCTCTTCACTATTCAGATAGAGGTCTGTCGCTCTCCAATATTCAGATAGAGGTCTGTCTCTCTCCACTATTCAGATAGAGGTCGGTACCTCTCCACTATTCAGATAGAGGTCTGTCTCTCTCCAGTATTCAGATAGACGTCTGTACCTCTCCACTATTCAGACAGAGGTCTGTGCCACTCCACTAATCAGATAGAGGTCTGTCTCTCTCCACTATTTAGACAGAGGTCTGTGTCACTCCACTATTGAAATAGAGGTCTGTGCTGCACCACTATTCAGAATGAGATCTCTACCTCTCCACTATTCAGATAGAGGTCTGTGCTTCTCCACTATTCAGAAAGAGGTCTGTGCCTCTCCACTATTCAGATAGAGGTCTGTATCTCTGCACTATTCAGATAGAGGTCTGTCTCTCCCCACTATTCAGATAAATGTCTGTCGCTCGCCACTATTCAGATAGAGGTCTGATCCTCTCCAGTAAGCATTTAGTGTCTGTCTCTCTCCTCTATTCAGATAGATGTCTTTGCCTCTGCACTATTCAGATAGAGGTCTGTACCTCTCCACTATTCAGACAGAGGTCTTTCTCTCTCCACTATCAAAGTAGAGGTCTGTCCCACTCCACTAATCAGATAGAGATCTGTCTCTCTCCACTATTCAGATAGTGGTCTGTGCCTCTCCCATATTCAGATAGAGGTCTGTGCCTCTCCACTATTCAGATAGAGGTCTGTGTCTGTCCACTATTCAGATAGAAGTCTGTCTCTCTCCACTATACAGAGAGAGTTCTGTGCCTCTCCACTATTCAGGTAGAAGTCTGTACCTCTCCACTAATCAGATAGAGGTCTGTCTCTCTCCACTATTCAGATAGAGGTCTGTCTCTCTGCACTATTCAGATAGAGGTCTGTATCTCTCCACTATTCAGATAGAGGTCTGTCTCTCTCCACTATTCAGATAGATGTCTGTACCTCTCCACTATACCGATAGAAGTCTGTGCCTCTCCACTATTCAGATAGAGGTCTGTCTCTCTCCACTTTTCATATACAGGTCTGTACCTCTCCACTATTCAGATAGCGTTCAGTGCTTCTCCACTATTCAGTTAGAGGTTAGTGCCTCTCCCCTATTCAGATAGAGGTCTGTACCTCTCCACTATTCAGATAGAGGTCTATGGCTCTGCAGTATTCAGATAGAGATCTGTCTCTCTCCACTATTCAGATAGAGTTCTCTACCTGTCCACTATTCAGGTAGAGGTCAGTACCTCTCCACGATTCAGATAGAGCTCTGTACCTCTCCACTATTCAGATAGTGGTCTGTACCTCTCCAATATGCAGATAGAGCTCTGTGCCTCTCCACTATTCAGATCGATGTCTGTGCATCTCCACTATTCAATTAGAGGTCTTTACCTCTCCACTATTCAGATAGAACTCAGTGCCTCTACAATATTCAGATAGATATCTGTGCCACTCCACTATTTAGATAGAGGTCTGTACCTCTCCACTATTCAGGTAGAGGTTTATGGCTCTCCACTATTCAGATAAAGGTCTGTCTCTCTCCACTATTCAGTGAGAGGTCTGTCGCTCTCCACTATTCAGATAGATGTCTGTGCCTCTCCACTACTCAGACAGAGGTCTGTCTCTCTCCACTATTCAGATTGAGGTATGTTTCTCTCCACTATTCAGATAGAAGTCTGATCCTCTCTGGTAATCATATAGTGTCTATCTCGCTCCACTATTCAGATAGATGTCTTTCCCTCTCCACTATTCAGATAGGGGTCTGTACCTCTCCACTATTCAGATAGAGGTCTGACCCTCTCCTCTATTCATATAGAGGCCTGTCCCTCTCCACTATTCAGATAGAGGTCTGTGCCTCTCCACTAATCAGATAGAGGTCTGTATCTCTCCACTATTCAGATAGAGATCTGACCCTCTCCTCTATTCATATAGAGGCCTGTGCCTCTCCACTATTCAGATAGAGGTCTGTGCCTCTCCACTAATCAGATAGAGATCTGTACCTCTCCGCTATTCAGATAGAGGTCTGACCCTCTCCTCTATTCATATAGAGGCCTGTCCCTCTCCAGTATTCAGATAGAGGTCTGTGCCTCTCCACTAACCACATAGAGGTCTGTCTCTCTCCACTATTCAGATAGAGGTCTGTACCTCTCCACTATTCAGACAGAGGTCTGTGTCTCACCACTATTCAGATTGTGGCTGTACCACTCCACTATTGAATTAGGGGTCTGTGCCTCACCACTATTCTGAATGAGATCTCTACCTCTCCACTATTCAGATAGACGTCTGTAGCTCTCCACTATTCAGATAAAGGATGTCCCTCTCCTCTATTCAGATAGAGGTCTGTGCTTCTCCACTATTCAGAAAGAGGTCTGTGCCTCTCCACCATTCAGATAGTGGCCTGTTCCTCTCCACTATTCAGATATTGGTCTGTCTCTCACCACTATTCAGATAAAGGTCTGTCGCTCGCCACTATTCAGATTGACATCTGTCTCTCTCCACTAGTCAGATAGAGGTCTGCCTCTCTGCACTATTCAGATTAATGTCTCTACCTATCCACTATTCAGACAGATGTCTGTTTCTCTCCACTATTCAGATAGAGTTCTGTGCCTCTCCATTAGTCAGATAGACATCTGTCTCTCTCCCCTATTCAGATAGAGGTCTGTCGCTCTCCACTTTTCAGATAGAGGTCAGTACCTCTTCACTATTCAGATAGAGGTCTGTCGCTCTCCAATATTCAGATAGAGATCTGTCTCTCTCCACTATTCAGATAGAGGTCAGTACCTCTTCACTATTCAGATAGAGGTCTGTCGCTCTCCCATATTCAGATAGAGATCTGTCTCTCTCCACTATTCAGATAGAGGTCAGTACCTCTTCACTATTCAGATAGAGGTCTGTCTCTCTCCAGCATTCAGCTAGAGGTCGGTACCTCTCCACTATTCAGATAGAGGTCTGTCTCTCTCCAGTATTCAGATAGAGGTCTGTACCTCTCCACTATTCAGACAGAGGCCCATCGCTCTCCAATATTCAGATCGAGATCTGTCTCTCTCCACTATTCAGATAGAGGTCAGTACCTCTTCACTATTCAGATAGAGGTCTGTACTTCTCCACTATTCAGATAGAGGTCTGTACCTCTCCACTATTCAGATAGAGGTCTGTGCCTCTCCACTATTCAGATAGCGGTCTGTCTCTCTACAGTATTCAGAGAGAGGTCTGGCTCTCTCCAGTATTCAGGTAGATTTCTGTGCCTCTCCACTATTCAGAAAGAGGTCTGTACTTATACACTTTTCAGAGGAGGTCAATGCCAATCCACTATTCTGATAGAGGTCTGTCTCTCCACTATTCAGATTGAGTTCTGCTCTGCTCCACAGTTCAGATAGATGTCTCTCTCTCTCCACTATTCAGACTGAGGTCTGTACCTCTCCAATATTCAGATACAGGTCTGTACCTCTTCACTATTCAGATGGAGGTCTGTGACTCCCCACTATTCCAATGGAGTTCTGTGCCTCTCCACTATTCAGATAGAGGTCTGTGCCTCTCCACTATTCAGATAGAGGTCTGTGCCTCTGCACTGTTCAGATAGCGTTCTCTCTCTCTCTCTCCACTATTCAGATCAATGTCTGTACCTCTCCACTACTCAGATAGAGGTCTGTGGCTCTCCATTATTCAGATAGAGACCTGTCTCTCTCCAATATTCAGATAGAGGTCTGTATCTCTCCACTATTCAGATAGAGTTCTCTACCTCTCCACTATTCAGGTAGAGGTCAGTACCTCTCCACTATTCAGATAGAGGTCTGTGCCTCTCCACTATTCAGATAGATGTCAGTACCTCTCCACGATTCAAATAGAGCTCTGTGGCTCTCCACTATTCAGATAGAGGTCTGTACCTCTCCACTATTCAGATAGAGCTCTGTACCTCTCCACTATTCAGATAGAGGTCTGTGCCTCTCCACTATTCAGATTGATGTCTGTGCCTCTCCATTATTCAGATAGAGGTCAGTAGCTCTCCACGATTCAGATAGACATCTGTGGCTCTCAACTATTCAGATAGAGGTCTGTCTCTCTCCACTATTCAGATAGAGGTCTGTACCTCTCCACTATTCAGATAGATCTATGCCTCTCCACTATTCAGATTGCGGTCTGTCTCTCTCCACTATACAGATAGGGGTCTGTCTCTCTCCACTATTCAGATAGAGGTCTGTCTCTCTGCACTATTCAGATAGAGGTCTGTATCTCTCCACTATTCAGATAGAGGTCTGTCCCTCTCCACTATTCAGATAGAGGTCTGTACCTCTCCACTATTCAGATAGATCTATGCCTCTCCACTATTCAGATAGAGGTCTGTCTCTCTCCACTATTCAGATAGAGTTCTGTACCTCTCCACTATTCAGGTAGAGGTCTGTCTCTCTCCACTATTCAGATAGAGGTCTTTAACTCTCCACTACTTAGATAGATGTCTGTACCTCTCCACTATTCTGATAGAGGTCTGTCACACTCCACTATTCAGGTAAAGGTCTGTCTCTCTCCACTATCAAAGTAGATGTCTGTCCCACTCCACTAATCAGGTAGAGAATTGTCTCTCTCCCATATTCAGATAGAGGTCTGTGCCTCTCCACTATTCAGATCGAGGTCTGTCTCTCTCCACTATTCAGATAGAGGTCTGTACCTCTCCACTATTCTGATAGATCTATGCCTCTCCACTATTCAGATTGCGGTCTGTCTCTCTCCACTATACAGATAGGGGTCTGTCTCTCTCCACTATTCAGATAGAGGTCTGTCTCTCTGCACTATTCAGATAGAGGTCTGTATCTCTCCACTATTCAGATAGAGGTCTGTCCCTCTCCACTATGCAGATAGAGGTCTGTACCTCTCCACTATTCAGATAGATCTATGCCTCTCCACTATTCAGATAGAGGTCTGTCTCTCTCCACTATTCAGATAGAGTTCTGTACCTCTCCACTATTCAGGTAGAGGTCTGTCTCTCTCCACTATTCAGATAGAGGTCTTTAACTCTCCACTACTTAGATAGATGTCTGTACCTCTCCACTATTCTGATAGAGGTCTGTCACACTCCACTATTCAGGTAAAGGTCTGTCTCTCTCCACTATCAAAGTAGATGTCTGTCCCACTCCACTAATCAGGTAGAGAATTGTCTCTCTCCCATATTCAGATAGAGGTCTGTGCCTCTCCACTATTCAGATCGAGGTCTGTCTCTCTCCACTATTCAGATAGAGGTCTGTACCTCTCCACTATTCTGATAGATCTATGCCTCTCCACTATTCAGATTGAGGTCTGTCTCTCTCCAACAATCGGGTAGATTTCTGTACCTCTCCACTATTCAGATAGAGGTCTGTACCTCTCCACTATTCAGATTGAGTTCTGTACCTCTCCACTATTCAGATAGAGGTCTGTACCTCTCCACTATTCAGAGAACGTTCAGTGCCTCTCCACGATTCAGATAAAGTTCTATCCCTCTCCACTATTCAGATGGAGATCTGTCTCTCTCCAATGTTCAGATAGAGGTCTGTGCCTCTCCATTATACAGATAGAGGTCTGTCTCTCTCCGCTATTCAGATACAGGTCTGTACCTCTCCACAATTCAGATTGAGGTCTACGTCTCTCCAGTATTCAGATAGAGATCTGTCTCTCGCCAATATTCAGATAGAGGTCTGTCTCTCTCCACTATTCAGATAGAGTTCTCTACCTGTCCACTATTCAGGTAGAGGTCAGTACCTCTCCACAATTCAGATAGAGGTCTGCAACTCTCCACGATTCAGATAGAGTTCTGTGCCTATCCAGTATTCAGATAGAGGTCTCTACCTCTCCACTATTCAGATAGACGTCTGTGGCTCTCCACTATTCAGGTAGAGGTCTGTACCTCTCCACTATTCAGGTAGAGTTCTGAACCTCTCCACTATTCAGATAGAGGTCTGTCTCTCTCCACTATTCAGATAGAGGTCTGTACCTCTCCACTATTCAGATAGATCTATGCCTCTGCACTATTCAGATTGAGGTCTGTCTCTCTGCACTATTCAGATAGAGTTCTGTACCTCTCCACTATTCAGATAGAGTTCTGTACCTCTCCACTATTCCGATAGATGTCTGTGCCTCTCCACTATTCAGATTGAGGTCTGTGCCTCTCCATTATTCAGATAGAGGTCAGTAGCTCTCCAGGATTCAGATAGACGTCTGTGGCTCTCAACTATTCAGATGGAGGTCTGTCTCTCTCCACTATTCAGATAGAGGTCTGTACCTCTCCACTATTCAGATAGATCTATGCCTCTCCACTATTCAGATTGCGGTCTGTCTCTCTCCACTATTCAGATAGGGGTCTGTCTCTCTCCACTATTCAGATAGAGATCTGTCTCTCTGCACTATTCAGATAGAGGTCTGTATCTCTCCACTATTCAGATAGAGGTCTGTCCCTCCCCACTATTCAGATAGAGGTCTGTACCTCTCCACTATTCAGATAGATCTATGCCTCTCCACTATTCAGATAGAGGTCTGTCTCTCTCCACTATTCAGATAGAGTTCTGTACCTCTCCACTATTCAGGTAGAGGTCTGTCTCTCTCCACTATTCAGATAGAGGTCTTTAACTCTCCAGTACTTAGATAGATGTCTGTACCTCTCCACTATTCTGATAGAGGTCTGTCCCACTCCACTATTCAGGTAATGGTCTGTCTCTCTCCACTATCCAAGTAGATGTCTGTCCCACTCCACTAATCAGATAGAGAATTGTCTCTCTCCCATATTCAGATAGAGGTCTGTGCCTCTCAACTATTCAGATCGAGGTCTGTCTCTCTCCACTATTCAGATCGAGGTCTGTCTCTCTCCACTATTCAGATAGAGGTCTGTACCTCTCCACTATTCAGATAGATGTCTGTACCTCTCCACTATTCAGATAGAGGTCTGTACCTCTCCACTATTCAGATAGTGTTCAGTGCCTCTCCACTATTCAGATAGAGGTCTGTACCTCTCCACTATTCTGATAGAGGTCTGTCCCACTCTACTATTCAGTTAAAGGTCTGTCCCACTCCACTATCAAAGTAGAGGTCTGTCCCACTCCACTAATCAGATAGAAGTCTGTGCCTCTCCTCTATTCAGATAGAGGTCTGTACCTCTCCACTAATCAGATAGAGGTCTGTCGCTCTCCACTATTCAGAAAGAGGTCTGTCTATCTCTACACTATTCAGATAGAGGTCTGTATCTCTCCACTATTCAGATAGAGGTCTGTATCTCTCCACTATTCAGATAGATGTCTGTACCTCTCCACTATACCGATAGAAGTCTGTGCCTCTCCACTATTCAGATAGAGGTCTGTCTCTCTACTATTCAGATTGAGGTCTGTGCCTCTCCACTTTTCATATACAGGTCTGTACCTCTCCACTAATCAGATAGCGTTCAGTGCCTCTCCACTATTCAGATAGAGGTTAGTGCCTCTCCGCTATTCAGATGAAGTTCTGTCCCTCTCCACTATTCAGATAGAGATCTGTCTCTCTCCAATATTCAGATAGAGATCTGTGCCTCTCCACTATTCAGTTAGAGGTATTTTGCTCTCCACTATTCAGATAGATGTCTGTGCATCTCCACTATTCAGATAGAGGTCTGTACCTCTCCACTATTCAGATAGAGGTCTATGGCTCTCCAGTATTCAGACAGAGATCTCTCTCTCTCCACTATTCAGATAGAGTTCTCTACCTGTCCACTATTCAGGTATAGGTCAGTACCTCTCCAATATTCAGATAGAGGTCTGTGCCTCTCCACTATTCAGATTGAGGACTGTGCCTCTCCAGTATTCAGATAGAGGTCAGTACCTCTCCACGATTCAGATAGAGGTCTGTACCTCTCCACTATTCAGATAGAGCTCTCTGGCTCTCCACTATTCAGATAGTGGTCTGTACCTCTCCACTATTCAGATAGAGTTCTGTACCTCTCCACTATTCTGATAGAGGTCTGTCTCTCTCCACTATTCAGATAGATGTCTGTACCTCTCCACTATACCGATAGAAGTATGTGCCTCTCCACTATTCAGATCGATGTCTGTGCATCTCCACTATTCAATTAGAGGTCTTTACCTCTCCACTTTTCAGATAGAGGTCAGTGCCTCTCCAATATTCAGATAGATATCTGTGCCACTCCACTATTTAGATCGAGGTGCGTACCTCTCCACTATTCAGGTAGAGGTCTATGGCTCTCCACTATTCAGATAAATGTCTGTCTCTCTCCACTATTCAGTGAGATGTCTGTCGCTCTCCACTCTTCAGATAGATGTCTGTGGCTCTCCACTATTCAGACAGAGGTCTGTCTCTCTCCACTATTCAGATTGAGGTATGTTTCTCTCCACTATTCAGATAGAAGTCTGATCCTCTCTACTATTCAGATAGAGGTCTGTACCTCTCCACTATTCAGAGAGACGTCTGTCACTCTCCACTATACAGATAGAGGTCTGTCTCGCTCCACTATTCAGACAGAGGTCTGTGCCTCTCCACTATTCAGAAAGAGGTCTGTACCTCTCCACTATTCAGATTGAGGTCTGTACCACTCCTATATTCATAAAGAGATCTGTACCTCTCCACTATTCTGATAGAGGTCTGTACCTCTCCACTATTGAGATAGATGTCTGACCCTCTCCTCTAGTCATATAGAGGCCTGTCCCTCTCCAATATTCAGATAGAGGTCTGTGCCTCTCCACTAACCAGATAGAGGTCTGTCTCTCTCCAATATTCAGATTGAGGCCTGTTTCTCTCCACTATTCAGATAGAGGCCTGTCTCTCTCCACTATTCAGATAGAGGTCTGTACCTCTCCACTATTCAGACAGAGGTCTGTGGCTCACCACTATTCAGATTGTGGCTGTACCACTCCACTATTCAGTTAGGGGTCTGTGCCTTTCCACTATTCTCAACGAGATCTCTACATCTCCACTATTCAGATAGACATCTGTAGCTCTCCACTATTCTGATAAAGGATGTCCCTCACCTCTATTCAGATAGAGGTCTGTACCTCTCCACTATTCAGAAAGAGGTCTGTGCCTCTACACTATTCAGATTGTGGCCTGTTCCTCCCCACTATTCAGGTATCGGTCTGTCTCTCACCACTATTCAGATAAAGGTCTGTCGCTCGCCACTATTCAGATCGACATCTGTCTCTCTCCACTAGTCAGATAGAGGTCTGCCTCTCTGCACTATTCAGATTAATGTCTCTACCTATCCACTATTCAGACAGAGGTCTGTTTCTCTCCACTATTCAGATAGAGGCGTGTCTCTCTCCAGTATTCAGATAGAGTTCTGTTTCTCTCCACTATTCAGATCGAGGTCAGTACCTCTTCACTATTCAGATAGAGGTCTGTCGCTCTCCAATATTGAGATAGAGGTCTGTCTCTCTCCACTATTCAGACAGAGGTCTGTCTCTCTCCCCTATTCAGATAGAGCTCTGTTTCTCTCCAGTATTCAGATAGAGGCCTGTACCTCTCCACTATTCAGACAGAGGTCTGTCGCTCTCCAATATTCAGATAGAGATCTGTCTCTCTCCACTATTCAGATAGAGGTCAGCACCTCTTCACTATTCAGATAGAGGTCTGTACTTCTCCACTATTGAGATAGAGGTCTGTACCTCTCCACTATTCAGATAGAGGTCTGTGCCTCTCCACTATTCAGATAGCGGTCTCTCTCTCTCCACTATTCAGACAGAGGTCTGTACCTCTCCAATATTCAGATACAGGTCTGTACCTCTCCACTATTCAGATAGAGGTTTGTGACTCCCCACTATTCCAATGGAGTTCTGTACCTCTCCACTATTCAGATAGAGGTCTGTCTCTCTCCACTATTCAGATAGAGGTCTGTCTCTCTCCACTATTCAGATAGAGGTCTGTGGCTCTCCAGTATTCAGATAGAGGTCTGTGCCTCTCCACTATTCAGATAGAGGTCTGTGCCTGTGCACTGTTCAGATAGCGTTCTCTCTCTCTCTCTCCACTATTCAGATGAATGTCTGTACCTCTCCACTACTCAGATAGAGGTCTGTGGCTCTCCATTATTCAGATTGCGGTCTGTCTCTCTCCAATATTCAGATACAGGTCTGTACCTCTCCACTATTCAGATAGAGGTCTGTGACTCTCCACTATTCCAATGGAATTCTGTGCCTCTCCACTATTCAGATAGAGGTCTGTCTCTCTCCAGTATTCAGAGGGAGGTCGGTGGCTCTCCACTATTCAGATAGAGGTCTGTGCCTCTCCACTATTCAGATAGAGGTCTGTGCCTGTGCACTGTTCAGATAGCGTTCTCTCTCTCTCTCTCCACTATTCAGATCAATGTCTGTACCTCTCCACTACTCAGATAGAGGTCTGTGGCTCTCCATTATTCAGATAGAGACCTGTCTCTCTCCAATATTCAGATAGAGGTCTGTCGCTCTCCAATATTCAGATAGAGGTCTGTCTCTCTCCACTATTCAGACAGAGGTCTGTCTCTCTCCCCTATTCAGATAGAGCTCTGTTTCTCTCCACTATTCAGATGGAGGTCAGTACCTCTTCGCTATTCAGATAGAGGTCTGTCGCTCTCCAATATTCAGATAGAGATCTGCCTCTCTCCACTATTCAGATAGAGGTCAGTACCTCTTCACTATTCAGATAGAGGTCTGTCGCTCTCCAATATTCAGATAGAGATCTGTCTCTCTCCACTATTCAGATAGAGGTCAGTACCTCTTCACTATTCAGATAGAGGTCTGTCTCTCTCCAGCATTCAGATAGAGGTCGGTGCCTCTCCACTATTCAGATAGAGGTCTGTCTCTCTCCAGTATTCAGATAGAGGTCTGTACCTCTCCACTATTCAGACAGAGGTCTGTCGCTCTCCAATATTCAGATAGAGATCTGTCTCTCTCCACTATTCAGATAGAGGTCAGTACCTCTTCACTATTCAGATAGAGGTCTGTGCCTCTCCACTATTCAGATAGCGGTCTGTCTCTCTACAGTATTCAGAGAGAGGTCTGGCTCTCTCCAGTATTCAGGTAGATTTCTGTGCCTCTCCACTATTCAGATAGAGGTCTGTACTTATACACTATTCAGAGGAGGTCAATGCCAATCCACTATTCTGATAGAGGTCTGTCTCTCCACTATTCAGATTGAGTTCTGCTCTGCTCCACAGTTCAGATAGATGTCTCTCTCTCTCCACTATTCAGACAGAGGTCTGTACCTCTCCAATATTCAGATACAGGTCTGTACCTCTCCACTATTCAGATAGAGGTCTGTGACTCCCCACTATTCCAATGGAGTTCTGTGCCTCTCCACTATTCAGATAGAGGTCTGTCTCTCTCCACTATTCAGATAGAGGTCTGTGGCTCTCCAGTATTCAGATAGAGGTCTGTGCCTCTCCACTATTCAGATAGAGGTCTGTGACTCTCCACTATTCCAATGGAATTCTCTGCCTCTCCACTATTCAGATAGAGGTCTGTCTCTCTCCACTATTCAGAGGGAGGTCTGTGGCTCTCCACTATTCAGATAGAGGTCTGTGCCTCTCCACTATTCAGATAAAGGTCTGTGCCTGTGCACTGTTCAGATAGCGTTCTCTCTCTCTCTCTCCACTATTCAGATCAATGTCCGTACCTCTCCACTACTCAGATAGAGGTCTGTGGCTCTCCATTATTCAGATAGAGACCTGTCTCTCTCCAATATTCAGATAGAGGTCTGTATCTCTCCACTATTCAGATAGAGTTCTCTACCTCTCCACTATTCAGGTTGCGGTCAGTACCTCTCCACTATTCAGATAGAGGTCTGTGCCTCTCCACGATTCAAATAGAGCTCTGTGGCTCTCCACTATTCAGATAGATGTCTGTACCTCTCCACTATTCAGATAGAGGTCTGTCTCTCTCCACTATTCAGATAGAGGTCTGTCCCTCTCCACTATTCAGATAGAGTTCTGTACCTCTCCACTATTCAGATAGAGGTCTGTGGCTCTCCACTATTCAGATTGATGTCTGTGCCTCTCCATTATTCAGATAGAGGTCAGTAGCTCTCCACGATTCAGATAGACGTCTGTGGCTCTCAACTATTCAGATAGAGGTCTGTCTCTCTCCACTATTCAGATAGAGGTCTGTACCTCTCCACTATTCAGATAGATCTATGCCTCTCCACTATTCAGATTGCGGTCTGTCTCTCTCCACTATTCAGATAGGGGTCTCTCTTTCTCCACTATTCAGATAGAGGTCTGTCTCTCTGCACTATTCAGATAGAGGTCTGTATCTCTCCACTATTCAGATAGAGGTCTGTCCCTCTCCACTATTCAGATAGAGGTCTGTACCTCTCCACTATTCAGATAGATCTATGCCTCTCCACTATTCAGATAGAGGTCTGTCTCTCTCCACTATTCAGATAGAGGTCTGTCTCTCTCCACTATTCAGATAGAGGTCTTTAACTCTCCACTACTTAGATAGATGTCTGTACCTCTCCACTATTCTGATAGAGGTCTGTCCCACTCCACTATTCAGGTAAATGTCTGTCTCTCTCCACTATCAAAGTAGATGTCTGTCCCACTCCACTAATCAGATAGAGAGTTGTCTCTCTCCCATATTCAGATAGAGGTCTGTGCCTCTCCACTATTCAGATCGAGGTCTGTCTCTCTCCACTATTCAGATAGAGGTCTGTACCTCTCCACTATTCTGATAGATCTATGCCTCTCCACTATTCAGATTGAGGTCTGTCTCTCTCCACTATTCGGGTAGATTTCTGTACTTCTCCACTATTCAGGTCGAGGTCTGTCTCTCTCCACTATTCAGATTGAGTTCTGTACCTCTCCACTATTCAGATAGAGGTCTGTACCTCTCCACTATTCAGAGAACGTTCAGTGCCTCTCCACGATTCAGATAAAGTTCTGTCCCTCTCCACTATTCAGATGGAGATCTGTCTCTCTCCAATTTTCAGATAGAGGTCTGTGCCTCTCCATTATACAGATAGAGGTCTGTCTCTCTCCGCTATTCAGATAGAGGTCTGTACCTCTCCACTATTCAGATAGAGGTCTACGGCTCTCCAGTATTCAGATAGAGATCTGTCTCTCGCCAATATTCAGATAGAGGTCTGTCTCTCTCCACTATTCAGATAGAGTTCTCTACCTGTCCACTATTCAGGTAGAGGTCAGTACCTCTCCACAATTCAGATAGAGGTCTGCGACTCTCCACGATTCAAATAGAGTTCTGTGCCTATCCAGAATTCAGATAGAGGTCTCTACCTCTCCACTATTCAGATAGACGTCTGTGGCTCTCCACTATTCAGATAGTGGTCTGTCTCTCTCCACTATTCAGATAGAAGTCTGTCTCTCTCCACTAATCAGATAGAGCTCTGTACCTCTCCACTATTCAGGTAGAGGTCTGTACCTCTCCACTATTCAGGTAGAGTTCTGAACCTCTCCACTATTCAGATAGAGGTCTGTCTCTCTCCACTATTCAGATAGAGGTCTGTACCTCTCCACTATTCAGATAGATCTATGCCTCTGCACTATTCAGATTGAGGTCTGTCTCTCTGCACTATTCAGATTGAGGCCTGTCCCTCTGCACTATTCAGATAGAGTTCTGTACCTCTCCACTATTCAGATAGATGTCTGTACCTCTCCACTATTCAGATAGAGGTCTGTACCTCTCCACTATTTAGATAGTGTTCAGTGCCTCTCCAGTATTCAGATAGATGTTAGTGCTTCTCCACTATTCAGATAAAGTTCTGTCCCTCTCCACTATTCAGATAAAGATGTGTCCCTCTCCACTATTCTGATAGAGGTCTGTCCCACTCTACTATTCAGTTAAAGGTCTGTCTCTCTCCACTATCAAAGTAGAGGTCTGTCCCACTCCACTAATCAGATAGAGGTCTGTGCCTCTCCTCTATTCAGATAGAGTTCTTTACCTCTCCACTATTCAGGTAGAGGTCTGTACCTCTCCACTAATCAGATAGAGGTCTGTCGCTCTCCACTATTCAGAAAGAGGTCTGTCTATCTCTACACTATTCAGATAGAGGTCTGTATCTCTCCACTATTCAGATAGAGGTCTGTATCTCTCCACTATTCAGATAGATGTCTGTACCTCTCCACTATACCGATAGAAGTCTGTGCCTCTCCACTATTCAGATAGAGATCTGTCTCTCTCTACTATTCAGATTGAGGTCTGTGCCTCTCCACTTTTCACATACAGGTCTGTACCTCTCCACTATTCAGATACCATTCAGTGCCTCTCCACTATTCAGATAGAGGTTACTGCCTCTCCGCTATTCAGATGAAGTTCTGTCCCTCTCCACTATTCAGATAGAGATCTGTCTCTCTCCAATATTCAGATAGAGATCTGTGCCTCTCCACTATTCAGTTAGAGGTATTTTGCTCTCCACTATTCAGATAGAGGTCTGTAGTCTCCACTATTCAGATAGAGGTCTATGGCTCTCCAGTATTCAGACAGAGATCTCTCTCTCTCCACTATTCAGATAGAGTTCTCTACCTGTCCACTATTCAGGTATAGGTCAGTACCTCTCCAATATTCAGATAGAGGTCTGTGCCTCTCCACTATTCAGATTGAGGACTGTGCCTCTCCAGTATTCAGATAGAGGTCAGTACCTCTCCACGATTCAGATAGAGGTCTGTACCTCTCCACTGTTCAGATAGAGCTCTCTGGCTCTCCACTATTCAGATTGTGGTCTGTACCTCTCCACTATTCAGATAGAGTTCTGTACCTCTCCACTATTCTGATAGAGGTCTGTCTCTCTCCACTATTCAGATAGATGTCTGTACCTCTCCACTATACCGATAGAAGTCTGTGCCTCTCCACTATTCAGATCGATGTCTGTGCATTTCCAGTATTCAATTAGAGGTCTTTACCTCTCCACTTTTCAGATAGAGGTCAGTGCCTCTCCAATATTCAGATAGATACCTGTGCCAATCCACTATTTAGATAGAGGTGCGTACCTCTCCACTATTCAGGTAGAGGTCTATGGCTCTCCACTATTCAGATAAAGGTCTGTCTCTCTCCACTATTCAGTGAGATGTCTGTCGCTCTCCACTCTTCAGATAGATGTCTGTGGCTCTCCACTATTCAGACAGAGGTCTGTCTCTCTCCACTATTCAGATTGAGGTATGTTTCTCTCCACTATTCAGATAGATGTCTGATCCTCTCCACTATTCAGAAAGAGGTCTGTACCTCTCCACTATTCAGAGAGACGTCTGTCACTCTCCACTATACAGATAGAGGTCTGTCTCGCTCCACTATTCAGACAGAGGTCTGTGCCTCTCCACTATTCAGATAGAGGTCTGTACCTCTCCACCATTCAGATTGAGGTCTGTACCACTCCTATATTCATAAAGAGATCTGTACCTCGCCACTATTCTGATAGAGGTCTGTACCTCTCCACTATTCAGATAGATGTCTGACCCTCTCCTCTATTCATATAGAGGCCTGTCCCTCTCCAATATTCAGATAGAGGTCTGTGCCTCTCCACTAACCAGATAGAGGTCTGTCTCTCTCCAGTATTCAGATTGAGGCCTGTTTCTCTCCACTATTCAGATAGAGGCCTGTCTCTCTCCACTATTCAGATAGAGGTCTGTACCTCTCCACTATTCAGAGAGAGGTCTGTGTCTCACCACTATTCAGATTGTGGCTGTACCACTCCACTATTCAGTTAGGGGTCTGTGCCTTTCCACTATTCTGAACGAGATCTCTACATCTCCACTATTCAGATAGACATCTGTAGCTCTCCACTATTCTGATAAAGGATGTCCCTCTCCTCTATTCAGATAGAGGTCTGTACCTCTCCACTATTCAGAAAGAGGTCTGTTCCTCCCCACTATTCAGATATCGGTCTGTCTCTCACCACTATTCAGATAAAGGTCTGTCGCTCGCCACTATTCAGATCGACATCTGTCTCTCTCCACTAGTCAGATAGAGGTCTGCCTCTCTGCACTATTCAGATTAATGTCTCTACCTGTCCACTATTCAGACAGAGGTCTGTTTCTCTCCACTATTCAGATAGAGGCCTGTCTCTCTCCAGTATTCAGATAGAGCTCTGTTTCTCTCCAATATTCAGATAGAGGTCAGTACCTCTTCACTATTCAGATAGAGGTCTGTCGCTCTCCAATATTCAGATAGAGGTCTGTCTCTCTCCACTATTCAGACAGAGGTCTGTCTCTCTCCCCTATTCAGATAGAGCTCTGTTTCTCTCCACTATTCAGATAGAGGTCAGTACCTCTTCACTATTCAGATAGAGGTCTGTCGCTCTCCAATATTCAGATAGAGATCTGTCTCTCTCCACTATTCAGATAGAGGTCGGTACCTCTCCACTATTCAGACAGAGGTCTGTGTCTCTCCACTATTGAAATAGAGGTCTGTGCTGCACCACTATTTAGAACGAGATCTCTACCTCTCCACTATTCAGATAGAGGTCTGTGCTTCTCCACTATTCAGAAAGAGGTCTGTGCCTCTCCACTATTCAGATAGAGGTCTGTATCTCTCCACTATTCAGATAGTGGTCTGTCTCTCCCCACTATTCAGATAAATGTCTGTCGCTCGCCACTATTCAGATCGACATCTGTGCCTCTCCACTATTCGGATAGAGGTCTGCCTCTCTGCACTATTCAGATTATTGTCTGTACCTCTCCACTATTCAGATAGAGGCCTGTCTCTCTCCACTATTCAGATAGAGGTCTGTTTCTCTCCATTATTCAGATAGAGCTCTGTCGCTCTCCACTATTCGGATAGAGATCTGTCTCTCTCCACTATTCAGATAGAGGTCTGTACCTCTCCACTATTCAGATAGGGGTCTGTCCCTCTCCACTATTCAGATAGAGGTCTGTACCTCTCCACTATTCAGATAGAGGTCTGTCTCTCTCCACTATTCAGATAGAGGTCTGTCGCTCTCCACTATTCAGATTAAGGTATGTTTCTCTCCACTATTCAGATAGAGGTCTGTGCCACTCCAGTAATCAGATAGTATCTGTCTCTCCCCACTATTCAGGTAGAAGTCTGTGCCACTCCAATATTCAGATAGTGGTCTGTGTCACTCCACTATTCAGATAGAGGTCTGTGTCACTCCACTATTCAGATAGAGGCCTCTCTCACCTCTATTCAGATAGAGGCCTGTACCTCTCCACTATTCAGATAGAGGTCTGTCTCTCTCCATTATCAAAGTAGAGGTCTGTCCCACTCCACTAATCAGATAGAGATCTGTCTCTCTCCACTATTCAGGTAGAGGCCTCTCTCACCTCTATTCAGATAGAGGCCTGTACCTCTCCACTATTCAGTTAGAGGTCTGTCTCTCTCCACTATCAAAGTAGAGGTCTGTCCCACTCCACTAATCAGATAGAGATCTGTCTCTCTCCACTATTCAGATAGTGGTCTGTGCCTCTCCCATATTCAGATAGAGGTCTGTGCCTCTCCACTATTCAGATAGAGGTCTGTGTCTGTCCACTATTCAGAGAGAAGTCTGTCTCTCTCCACTATACAGATAGAGTTCAGTACCTCTCCACTATTCAGATAGAGGTCTATACTTCACCACTATTCAGATAGAGGCCTCTCTCACCTCTATTCAGATAGAGGCCTGTACCTCTCCACTATTCAGATAGAGGCCTGTCTCTCTCCACTATTCAGATAGAGGTCTGTCTCTCTCCACTATTCAGATAGACGCCTGTGCCTCTCCAATATTCAGATAGAGGTCAGTACCTCTTCACTATTCAAGTAGAGTTCTGTCGCTCTCCACTATTCAGATGGAGATCCGTCTCTCTCCACTATTCAGCTAGAGGTCTGTACCTCTCCACTATTCAGATAGAGGTCATTGCCTCTCCAATATTCAGATAGATATCTGTGCCACTCCACTATTTAGATAGAGGTCAGTACCTCTCCACTATTCAGTTAGAGGTCTATGGCTCTCCACTATTCAATTCAATTCAATTCAAACCGCTTTATTGGCATGACAAGGTACATCTTATGTTGCCAAAGCATCAAAAAACATTCATGGTTGAACACAAAAAATACAGATCTATCCATACAGTGTATAAACAGTTATATCCCTGAGTGTACAAATATACATTCATATAATTTGTATATACTCTTTTCTTATATTTAGTGGTTGTCCCTCTGTTTATGGCAAGCTGTAACATAGTGTGCCACTAATGTGACACATTTTCTCTCTTCCCCTAGTAGGTATGGGAGTTTTTGGTCGTCATTCAAATTTCTGAATTCCGGGCATATTTTTGTGAATTTTGGGTAGAAATTCTCCCTTATGCCCTGATATTTTCTACAAGCTGTGAGGAAGTGCCTCTCTGTCTCCACCACTCCCTGACTGCAGTGAGAGCATATCCTGTCCTCTCTTGGTAGCCGGGTCTGCCTGTGTCTACCTTTTTCGATCGCCAGGCTATGTTCACTAAGTCTGTACATTGTCAAGGTTTTTCTCAGTTTGCTATCCTTTACCATGGTCAGGTAATCAGCCATGCTGTATTGTCTGTTTAGGGCCAAGTAGCAATTGAGTTTGTTTTGGGTTTTTGTTGTTTCTGCCCAATATGACAGATATTTTTCCTTTTGCTTAGTGACGATTGTGTTGGGTCGAATTCTTTGTGTTATGCTGTCACTGTCCTGGGGCTGGTTATTGTTAGTAGTGTTAGTAGTTACTTCACTGAGTCCCAGGACTAGTTGACTGAGGGTATTCTTCTTTATGGTCCTCTCTTGGCATTTCAGGTCTTCGTAATGATAGCAGTGGGGGTTGCTCATTTTTAGGTGTTTCCAACATTTGGTGGCTCTTTTTTGGATAGTGATTATTAATGGATATTGGCCTAGTTCTGACCTGCATGCATTGTTTATGGTTTTCCTTTGAGTCCGGAGGATACTATTACAGAATTCTGCATGTAGGATCTCAATTGGGTGTTTGTCCCATTTTGCAAATTCTTGTTCAGATAAAGCTCTGTCTCTCTCCACTATTCAGATAGAGGTCTGTCTCTCTCCACTATTCAGACAGAGGTCTGTCTCTCTCCACTATTCAGATAGAGGTCTGTACCTCTCCACTATTCAGAGAGAGGTCTGTCACTCTCCACTATACAGATAGAGGCCTGTCTCTCTCCACTATTCAGACAGAGGTCTGTGCCTCTCCAATATTGAGATAGAGGTCTGTGTCTCTCGGCTATTCAGATAGAGGTCATTGCCTCTGCACTAATCAGATAGAGGTCTGTCCAGCTCCACTATTCAGACAGAGGTCTGTCTCTCTCCACTATTCAGATTGAGGTCTGTTTCTCTCCACTATTCAGATAGAAGTCTGATCCTCTCCAGTAAGCATTTAGTGTCTGTCTCTCTCCTCTATTCAGATAGATGTCTTTGCCTCTCCACTATTCAGATAGAGGTCTGTACCTCTTCACTATTCAGACAGAAGTCTGTCTCTCTCCACTATCAAAGTAGAGGTCTGTCCCACTCCACTAATCAGATAGAGATCTGTCTCTCTCCACTATTCAGATAGTGGTCTGTGCCTCTCCCATATTCAGATAGAGGTCTGTGCCTCTCCACTATTCAGATAGAGGTCTGTGTCTGTCCACTATTCAGATAGAAGTCTGTCTCTCTCCACTATACAGATAGAGTTCAGTACCTCTCCACTATTCAGGTAGAAGTCTGTACCTCACCACTAATCAGATAGAGGTCTGTCTCTCTCCACTATTCAGATAGAGGTCTGTCTCTCTGCACTATTCAGATAGAGGTCTGTATCTCTCCACTATTCAGATAGAGATCTGTCTCTCTCCACTATTCAGATAGATGTCTGTACCTCTCCACTATACCGATAGAAGTCTGTGCCTCTCCACTATTCAGATAGAGGTCTGTCTCTCTCCACTTTTCATATACAGGTCTGTACCTCTCCACTATTCAGATAGCGTTCAGTGCTTCTCCACTATTCAGTTAGAGGTTAGTGCCTCTCCCCTATTCAGATAGAGGTCTGTACCTCTCCACTATTCAGATAGAGGTCTATGGCTCTCCAGTATTCAGATAGAGATCTCTCTCTCTCCACTATTCAGATAGAGTTCTCCACCTGTCCACTATTCAGGTAGAGGTCAGTACCTCTCCAATATTCAGATAGAGGCCTGTGCCTCTCCACTATTCAGATTGAGGCCTGTGCCTCTCCAGTATTCAGATAGAAGTCTGATCCTCTCCACTATTCAGATAGTGGTCTGTACCTCTCCAATATTCAGATAGAGCTCTGTACCTCTCCACTATTCAGATAGTGGTCTGTACCTCTCCAATATTCAGATAGAGCTCTGTGCCTCTCCACTATTCAGATCGATGTCTGTACCTCTCCACTATTCAGGTAGAGGTTTATGGCTCTCCACTATTCAGATAAAGGTCTGTTCCTCTCCACTATTCAGTGAGAGGTCTGTCGCTCTCCACTATTCAGATTGAGGTATGTTTCTCTCCACTATTCAGATAGAAGACTGATCCTCTCTGGTAATCATATAGTGTCTATCTCGCTCCACTATTCAGATAGATGTCTTTGCCTCTCCACTATTCAGATAGGGGTCTGTCCCTCTCCACTATTCAGATAGAGGTCTGTGCCTCTCCACTAATCAGATAGAGATCTGTACCTCTCCACTATTCAGATAGAGGTCTGACCCTCTCCTCTATTCATATAGAGGGCTGTCCCTCTCCACTATTCAGATAGAGGTCTGTGCCTCTCCACTAACCACATAGAGGTCTGCCTTTCTCCACTATTCAGATAGAGGTCTGTACCTCTCCACTATTCAGACAGAGGTCTGTGCCTCTCCACCATTCTGAATGAGATCTCTACCTCTCCACTATTCAGATAGACGTCTGTAGCTCTCCACTATTCAGATAAAGGATGTCCCTCTCCTCTATTCAGATAGAGGTCTGTACCTCTCCACTATTCAGATAGAGGTCTGTGCTTCTCCACTATTCAGAAAGAGGTCTGTGCCTCTCCACCATTCAGATAGTGGCCTGTTCCTCCCCACTATTCAGATATCGGTCTGTCTCTCACCACTATTCAGATAAAGGTCTGTCGCTCGCCACTATTCAGATCGACATCTGTCTCTCTCCACTAGTCAGATAGAGGTCTGCCTCACTGCACTATTCAGATTAATGTCTCTACCTATCCACTATTCAGACAGATGTCTGTTTCTCTCCACTATTCAGATAGAGTTCTGTGCCTCTCCATTAGTCAGATAGACATCTGCCTCTCTCCCCTATTCACATAGAGGTCTGTCGCTCTCCACTTTTCAGATAGAGGTCAGTACCTCTTCACTATTCAGATAGAGGTCTGTCGCTCTCCAATATTCAGATAGAGATCTGTCTCTCTCCACTATTCAGATAGAGGTCAGTACCTCTTCACTATTCAGATAGAGGTCTGTCTCTCTCCAGCATTCAGATAGAGGTCGGTACCTCTCCACTATTCAGATAGAGGTCTGTCTCTCTCCAGTATTCAGATAGAGGTCTGTACCTCTCCACTATTCAGACAGAGGTCTGTCGCTCTCCAATATTCAGATAGAGATCTGTCTCTCTCCACTATTCAGATAGAGGTCAGTACCTTTTCACTATTCAGATAGAGGTCTGTCTCTCTCCAGCATTCAGATAGAGGTCGGTACCTCTCCACTAATCAGATAGAGGTCTGTCTCTCTGCACTATTTAGACAGAGGTCTGTCTCTCTCCACTATTCAGATTGAGGTCTGTTTCTCTCCACTATTCAGATAGAAGTCTGATCCTCTCCGGTAATCATATAGTGTCTATCTCTCTCCACTATTCAGATAGATGTCTTTGCCTCTCCACTATTGAGATAGAGGTCTGTGTCTCTCCACTATTCAGAACGAGATCTCTACCTCTCCACTATTCAGATAGAGGTCTGTGCTTCTCCACTATTCAGAAAGAGGTCTGTGCCTCTCCGCTATTCAGATAGAGGCCTGTTCCTCTGCACTATTCAGAGACCGGTCTGTCTCTCTCCACTATTCAGATAAAGGTCTGTCGCTCACCACTATTCAGATCGACATCTGTCTCTCTCACTATTCAGATAGAGGTCTGCCTCTCTGCACTATTCAGATTATTGTCTGTACCTCTCCACTATTCAGATAGAGGTCTGTTTCTCTCCACTATTCAGATAGAGGCCTGTCTCTCTCCACTATTCAGATAGAGGTCTGTTTCTCTCCATTATTCAGATAGAGCTCTGTCGCTCTCCACTATTCGGATAGAGATCTGTCTCTCTCCACTATTCAGATGGAGATCTGTACCTCTCCACTATTCAGATAGAGTTCTGTCGCTCTCCACTATTCAGATAGGGGTCTGTCTCTCTCCACTATTCTGAACGAGATCTCTACCTCTCCACTATTCAGACAGAGGTCTGTAGCTCTCCTCCATTCAGATAGAGGTCTGTACCTCGCCACTATTCAGATAGAGGTCTGTGCATCTCCACTATTCAGAAAGAGGACTGTGCCTCTACACTATTCAGATATTGGTCTGTCTCTCTCCACTATTCAGATAAAGGTCTGTCGCTCGCCACTATTAAGATCGAAATCTGTCTCTCTCCACTATTCAGATAGAGGTCTGTTTCTCTCCATTATTCATACAGAATTCTGTGCCTCTCCAATATTCAGATTGAGGTCAGTACCTCTTCACTATTCAGTTCGAGGTCTGTCTCTCTCCACTATGCAGATAGAGTTCTGTCTCTCTCCACTATTCAGCTAGAAGTCTGTACCTCTCCACTATTCAGATAGACGTCTGTGCCTCTCCAATATTCAGCTAGATATCTGTGCCACTCCACTATTTAGATAGAGGTCAGTGCCTCTACATTATTCAGGTAGAGGTCTATGGCTCTCCACTATTCAAATAAAGGTCTGTCTCTCTCCACTATTCAGATTGAGGTCTGTTTCTCTCCACTATTCAGATAGAGGTCTGTCTCTCTCCGGTAATCATATAGTGTCTATCTCTCTCCACTATTCAGATAGAGGTCTGTACCTCTCCACTATTCAGAGAGAGGTCTGTCGCTCTCCACTGTACAGATAGAGGTCTGTCTCTCTCCACTATTCAGACAGAGGTCTGTGCCTCTCCAATATTGAGATAGAGGTCTGTGTCTCTCGGCTATTCAGATAGAGGTCATTGCCACTGCACTAATTAGATAGAGGTCTGTGCCTCTCCACTATTCAGATAGAGGTCTGTACCTCTCCACTATTCAGATTGAGGTCTGACCCTCTCCTCTATTCATATAGAGGCCTGTCCCTCTCCACTATTCATATAGAGGCCTGTCGCTCTCCACTATTCAGACAGAGGTCTGTCTCTCTCCACTATTCAGATTGAGGTCTATTTCTCTCCTCTATTCAGATAGAGGTCTGTACCTCTCCACTATTCAGATAGTGGTCTGTGTCTCTCCACTACAGATAGAGGTCTGTGTCTCACCACTAATCAGATTGTGGCTGTACCACTCCACTATTCAGATAGAGGTCTGTGCCTCTCCACTATTCTGAACGAGATCTCTACCTCTCCACTATTCAGACAGAGGTCTGTAGCTCTCCTCCATTCAGATAGAGGTCTGTACCTCGCCACTATTCAGATAGAGGTCTGTGCTTCTCCACTATTCAGAAAGAGGACTGTGCCTCTACACTATTCAGATATTGGTCTGTCTCTCTCCACTATTCAGATAAAGGTCTGTCGCTCGCCACTATTATGATCGAAATCTGTCTCTCTCCACTATTCAGATAGAGGTCTGTTTCTCTCCATTATTCATACAGAATTCTGTGCCTCTCCAATATTCAGATTGAGGTCAGTACCTCTCCACTATTCAGTTCGAGGTCTGTCTCTCTCCACTATTCAGATAGAGGTCTGTACCCCTCCACTATTCAGATAGAGGTCAGTGCCTCTCCAATATTCAGCTAGATATCTGTGCCAATCCACTATTTAGATTGAGGTCAGTGCCTCTACACTATTCAGGTAGAGGTCTGTGGCTCTCCACTATTCAGATAAAGGTCTGTCTCTCTCCACTATTCAGAGAGAAGTCTGTCGCTCCCCACTATTCAGAGAGAAGTCTGTGCCTCTTCACTATTCAGATTGAGATCTGTTTCTCTCCACTATTCAGATAGAGGTCTGTCTCTCTCCGGTAATCATATAGTGTCTATCTCTCTCCACTATTCAGATAGATGTCTTTGCCTCTCCACTATTCAGATAGAGGTCTGTACCTCTCCACTATTCAGATAGAGGTCTGTGCTTCTCCTCTATTCAGAAAGAGGACTGTGCCTCTACACTATTCAGATATTGGTCTGTCTCTCTCCACTATTCAGATAAAGGTCTGTCGCTCGCCACTATTCAGGTAGAGGTCTATGGCTCTCCACTATTCAAATAAAGGTCTGTCTCTCTCCACTATTCAGATTGAGGTCTGTTTCTCTCCACTATTCAGATAGAGGTCTGTCTCTCTCCGGTAATCATATAGTGTCTATCTCTCTCCACTATTCAGATAGATGTCTTTGCCTCTCCACTATTCAGATAGAGGTCTGTAGCTCTCCACTATTCAGATAGAGGTCTGTACCTCCCCACTATTCAGATAGAGGTCTGTCTCTCTCCACTATTCAGACAGAGGTCTGTCCCTCTCCACTATTCAGATAGAAGCCTGATCCTCTCCAGTAAGCATATAGTGTCTGTCTCTCTCCTGCATTCAGATACATGTCTTTGCCTCTACACTATTTAGATATAGGTCTGTACCTCTCCACTATTCAGATAGAGGTCTGTGCTTCTCCACTATTCAGAAAGAGGCCTGTGCCTCTCCACTATTCAGATAGGGGTCTGTACCTCTCCACTATTCAGAGAGACATCTGTCGCTCTCCACTATTCAGATTGAGGTCTGTACCACTCCTATATTCATAAAGAGATCTGTACCTCTCCACTATTCTGATAGAGGTCTGTACCTCTCCACTATTCAGATAGAGGTCTGACCCTCTCCTCTATTCATATAGAGGCCTGTCCCTCTCCACTATTCAGATAGAGGTCTGTGCCTCTCCACTAATCAGATAGAGGTCTGTATCTCTCCCCTATTCAGATAGAGGTCTGACCCTCTCCTCTATTCATATAGAGGCCTTTCCCTCTCCACTATTCAGATAGAGGTCTGTGCCTCTCCACTAACCACATAGAGGTCTGTCTCTCTCCACTATTCAGATACCAGGTCTGTACCTCTCCACTATTCAGACAGAGGTCTGTGTCTCTCCACTACAGATAGAGGTCTGTGTCTCACCACTATTCAGATTGTGGCTGTACCACTCCACTATTCAGTTAGGGGTCTGTGCCTCTCCACTATTCTGAACGAGATCTCTACCTCTCCACTATTCAGATAGACATCTGTAGCTCTCCACTATTCAGATAAAGGATGTCCCTCTCCTCTATTCAGATAGTGGCCTGTTCCTCCCCACTATTCAGATATCGGTCTGTCTCTCACCACTATTCAGATAAAGGTCTGTCGCTCGCCACTATTCAGATTGACATCTGTCTCTCTCCACTAGTCAGATAGAGGTCTGCCTCTCTGCACTATTCAGATTAACGTCTCTACCTATCCAGTATTCAGACAGAGGTCTGTTTCTGTCCACTATTCAGATAGAGTTCTGTGCCTCTCCATTAGTCAGATAGACGTCTGTCTCTCTCCCCTAGTCAGATAGAGGTCTGTCGCTCTCCACTTTTCAGATAGAGGTCAGTACCTCTTCACTATTCAGATAGAGGTCTGTCGCTCTCCAATATTCAGATAGAGATCTGTCTCTCTCCACTATTCAGATAGAGGTCAGTACCTCTTCACTATTCAGATAGAGGTCTGTCTCTCTCCAGCATTCAGATAGAGGTCGGTACCTCTCCACTATTCAGACAGAGGTCTGTGCCACTCCACTAATCAGATAGAGGTGTGTCTCCCTCCACTATTTAGACAGAGGTCTGTCTCTCTCCACTATTCAGATTGAGGTCTGTTTCTCTCCACTTTTCAGATAGAAGTCTGATCCTCTCCGGTAATCACATAGTGTCTATCTCTCTCCACTATTCAGATAGATGTCTTTGCCTCTCCACTATTCAGATAGAGGTCTGTACCTCTCCACTATTCAGATAGAGGTCTGTGCCTCTCCACTATTCAGAACGAGATCTCTACCTCTGCACTATTCAGATAGAGGTCTGTGCCTCTCCACTATTCAGATAGAGGCCTGTTCCTCCGCACTATTCAGAGATCGGTCTGTCTCTCCCCACTATTCAGATAAAAGTCTGTCGCTCACCACTATTCAGATCGACATCTGTCTCTGTCCACTATTCGGATAGAGGTCTGCCTCTCTGCACTATTCAGATTATTGTCTGTACCTCTCCACTATTCAGATAGAGCTCTGTCGCTCTCCACTATTCAGATAGGGGTCTGTCTCTCTCCACTATTCAGATAGAGTTCTGTCGCTCTCCACTATTCAGATTGAGGTATGTTTCTCTCCACTATTCAGATAGAAGCCTGTGCCACTCCAGTAATCAGATAGTATCTGTCTCTCCCCACTATTCAGGTAGAAGTCTGTGCCACTCCAATGTTCAGATAGTGGTCTGTGTCTCTCCACTATTCAGATAGAGGTATGTACCTGTCCACTATTCAGATAGGGGTATCTCTCTCTCCACTATTCAGATATAGGTCTGTACCTCTCCACTATTCAGATAGACGTCTCTCCCTCTCCACTATTCAGAAAGAGGTCTGTACCGCTCTACTATTCAGATAGAGGTCTGTTCATCTCCACTATTCAGATAGAGGTCTATACTTCACCACTATTCAGATAGAGGCCTCTCTCTCCTCTATTCAGATAGAGGCCTGTACCTCTCCACTATTCAGATAGAGGCCTGTCTCCCTCCAATATTCAGATAGAGGTCTGTTTCTCTCCATTATTCAGATAGACGTCTGTGCCTCTCCAATATTCAGATAGAGGTCAGTACCTCTTCACTATTCAGACAGAGTTCTGTCTCTGTCCACTATTCAGATAGATGGCTGGACCTCTCCACTATTCAGTTAGATGTCTGTCTCTCTCCACTATTCAGATAGAATTCTGTCACTCATCATTATTCAGATAGGGTTCTGTCTCTCTCCACTATTCAGATAGAGGTCTGTCTCTCTCCAGTATTCAGATAGAGGCCTGTACCTCTCCACTATTCAGCTAGAAGTCTGTACCTCTCCACTATTCAGATAGAGGTCAGTGCCTCTCCAATATTCAGCTAGATATCTGTGCCACTCCACTATTTAGATAGAGGTCAGTGCCTCTACACTGTTCAGGTAGAGGTCTATGGCTCTCCACTATTCAAATAAAGGTCTGTCTCTCTCCACTATTCAGATTGAGGTCTGTTTCTCTCCACTATTCAGATAGAGGTCTGTCTCTCTCCGGTAATCATATAGTGTCTATCTCTCTCCACTATTCAGATAGATGTCTTTGCCTCTCCACTATTTAGATAGATGTCTGTAGCTCTCCACTATTCAGAGAGAGGTCTGTTGCTCTCCACTATACAGATAGAGGTCTGTCTCTCTCCACTATTCAGACAGAGGTCTGTGCCTCTCCAATATTGAGATAGAGGTCTGTGTCTCTCGACTATACAGATAGAGGTCATTGCCTCTGCACTAATCAGATAGAGGTCTGTACCTCTCCAATATTCAGATAGAGATCTGTACCACTCCTCTATTCAGATAGAGGTCTGTACCTCCCCACTATTCAGATAGAGGTCTGTCTCTCTCCACTATTCAGACAGAGGTCTGTCTCTCTCCACTATTCAGACAGAGGTCTGTACCTCTCCACTATTCAGATAGAGGTCTATACCTCTCCAATATTCAGATAGAGGTCTGTACCTCTCCACTATTCAGATAGAGGTCTTTCTCTCTCCAGTATTCAGAGAGAGGTCAGTACCTCTCCACTATTCAGATAGAGGTCTTTCTCTCTGCAGTATTCAGATAGAGGTCAGTACCTCTCCACTATTCAGGTAGAGGTCTATGGCTCTCCACTATTCAGATAAAGGTCTGTCTGAATTCAATTCAATTCAATTCAAATCGCTTTAGTGGCATGACAAGGTACATCTTGTGTTGTCAAAGCATCGAAAAACATTCATGGTTGAACACATAAATACTGATCTATCCATACAGTGTATAAACAGATATATCCCTGAGTGTATAAATATACATTCATATAATTTGTATATACTCTTTTCTTATATTTAGTGGTTGTCCCTCTGTTTATGGCAAGCTGTAACATAGTGTGCCGCTAAGGTTACACAATTTCTCTCTTCCCCTAGTAGGTATGGGAGTTTTTGGTCGTCATTCAAATTTCTGAATTCCGGGCATATTTTTGTGAATTTTGGGTAGAAATTCTCCCTTATGCCCTGATATTTTCTACAAGCTGTGAGGAAGTGCCTCTCTGTCTCCACCACTCCCTGACTGCAGTGAGAGCATATCCTGTCCTCTCTTCGTAGCCGGGTCTGCCTGTGTCTTCCTTTTTCGATCGCCAGGCTATGTTCACTAAGTCTGTACATTGTCAAGGTTTTTCTCAGTTTGCTATCCTTTACCATGGTCAGGTAATCAGCCATGCTGTATTGTCTGTTTAGGGCCAAGTAGCAATTGAGTTTGTTTTGGGTTTATGACAGATATTTTTCCTTTTGCTTAGTGACGATTGTGTTGGGTCGAATTCTTTGTGTTACGCTGTCACTGTCCTGGGGCTGGTTATTGTTAGTAGTGTTAGTAGTTACTTCACTGAGTCCCAGGACTAGTTGACTCAGGGTATTCTTCTTTATGGTCCTCTCTTGGCATTTCAGGGCTTCGTAATGATAGCAATGGGGGTTGCTCATTTTTAGGTGTTTCCAAAATTTGGTGACTCTTTTTTGGATAGTGATTATTAATGGATATTGGCCTAGTTCTGCCCTGCATGCATTGTTTAAGGTTTTCCGTTGAGTCCGGAGGATACTATTACAGAATTCTGCATGTAGGATCTCAATTGGGTGTTTGTCCCATTTTGCAAATTCTTGTTCAGATAAAGGTCTGTCTCTCTCCACTATTCAGATAGAGGTCTGTACCTCTCCACTATTCGGAGAGAGGTCTGTCGCTCTCCACTATACAGATAGAGGTCTGTCTCTCTCCACTATTCAGACAGAGGTCTGTGCCTCTCCAATATTGAGATAGAGGTTTGTGTCTCTCGGCTATTCAGATAGAGGTCATTCCCACTGCACTAATCAGATAGATGTCTGTACCTCTCCACTATTCAGATAGAGGTATGTGCCTCTCCACTATTCAGATAGAGGTCTGTACCTCTCCACTATTCAGATTGAGGTCTGACCCTCTCCTCTATTCATATAGAGGCCTGTCCCTCTCCACTACTCATATAGAGGCCTGTCTCTCTCCACTATTCAGACAGAGGTCTGTCTCCCTCCACTATTCAGATTGAGGTCTATTTCTCTCCTCTATTCAGATAGATGTCTTTGCCTCTCCACTATTCAGATAGAGGTCTGTACCTCTCCACTATTCAGATAGAGGTCTGTGTCTCTCCACTACAGATAGAGGTCTGTGTCTCACCACTAATCAGATTGTGGCTGTACCACTCCACTATTCAGATAGAGGTCTGTGCCTCTCCACTATTCTGAACGAGATCTCTACCTCTCCACTATTCAGACAGAGGTCTGTAGCTCTCCTCCATTCAGATAGAGGTCTGTACCTCTCCACTATTCAGGTAGAGGTCTGTGCTTCTCCACTATTCAGAAAGAGGACTGTGCCTCTACACTATTCAGATATTGGTCTGTCTCTCTCCACTGTTCAGATAAAGGTCTGTCGCTCGCCACTATTAAGATCGACATCTGTCTCTCTCCACTATTCAGATAGAGGTCTGTTTCTCTCCATTATTCATATAGAATTCTTAGCCTCTCCAATATTCAGATTGAGGTCAGTACCTCTTCACTATTCAGTTCGAGGTCTGTCTCTCTCCACTATGCAGATAGAGTTCTGTCGCTCTCCACTATTCAGATAGGGGTCTGTCTCTCTCCACTATTCAGATAGAGGTCTGTACCTCTCCAATGTACAGATAGAGGTCTGTCTCTCTCCAGTATTCAGATAGAGGTCTGTACCTCTCCACTATTCAGCTCGAAGTCTGTACTTCTCCACTATTCAGATAGAGGTCAGTGCCTCTCCAATATTCAGCTAGATATCTGTGCCACTCCACTGTTTAGATAGAGGTCAGTGCCTCTACACTATTCAGGTAGAGGTCTATGGCTCTCCACTATTCAGAAAAATGTCTGTCTCTCTCCACTATTCAGAGAGAGGTCTGCCTCTCTCCACTATTCAGACAGAGGCCTGTCTCTCTCCACTATTCAGATTGAGGTCTGTTTCTCTCCACTATTCAGATAGAGGTCTGTCTCTCTCCGGTAATCATATAATGTCTATCTCTCTCCACTATTCAGATAGATGTCTTTGCCTCTCCACTATTCAGATAGAGGTCTGTAGCTCTCCACTATTCAGAGAGAGGTCTGTCGCTCTCCACTATACAGATAGAGGTCGGTCTCTCTCCACTATTCAGACAGATGTCTGTGCCTCTCCAATATTGAGATAGAGGTCTGTGTCTCTCGACTATACAGATAGAGGTCATTGCCTCTGCACTAATCAGATAGGGGTCTGTACCTCTCCAATATTCAGATAGAGATCTGTATCAGTCCTCTATTCAGATAGAGGTCTGTACCTCCCCACTATTCAGATAGAGGTCTGTCTCTCTCCACTATTCAGACAGAGGTCTGTCTCTCTCCACTATTCAGACAGAGGTCTGTCTCTCTCCACTCTTCAGATAGAGGTCTGTACCTCTCCACTATTCAGAGAGAGGTCTGTCGCTCTCCACTATACAGACAGAGTTCTGTCTCTCTCCACTATTCAGACAGAGGTCTGTGCCTCTCCAATATTGAGATAGAGGTCTGTACCTCTCCACTATTCAGATTGAGGTCTGTACCTCTCCACTATTCAGACAGAAGTCTGTCCCTCTCCACTATTCAGACAGATGTCTGTCTCTCTCCACTATTCAGATTGAGGTCTGTTTCTCTCCACTATTCAGATAGAAGTCTGATCCTCTCCAGTAAGCATATAGTGTCTGTCTCTCTCCTCTATTCAGATAGATGTCTTTGCCTCTACACTATTTAGATATAGGTCTGTTCCTCTCCACTATTCAGATAGAGGTCTGTGCTTCTCCATTATTCAGAAAGAGGTCTGTGCCTCTCCACTATTCAGATATCGGTCTGTCTCTCTCCACTATTCAGATAAAGGTCTGTCGCTCGCCACTATTCAGATAAAGGTCTGTCGCTCGCCACTATTCAGATCGACATCTGTCTCTCTCCACTATTCAGATAGAGGTCTGTTTCTCTCCATTATTCATATAGAATTCTGTGGTTCTCCATTAGTCAGATAGACGTCTGTCTCTCTCCACTATTCAGATAGAGGTCTGTCTCTCTCCTCTATTCAGATAGATGTCTTTGCCTCTCCACTACTTAGATAGAGGTCTATACCTCTCCACTATTCAGATAGAGGTCTGTGTCTCTCCACTACAGATAGAGGTCTGTGTCTCAACACTATTCAGATTGTGGCTGTACCACTCCATGATTTAGATAGAGGTCTGTGCCTCTCCACTATTCAGATAGAAGTCTGATCCTCTCCAGGAATCATATAGTGTCTATCTCTCTCCACTATTCAGATAGATGTCTTTCCCTCTCCACTATTCAGATAGAGGTCTGTACCTCTCCACTATTCAGATAGAGGTCTGCGCCTCTCCAGTATTCAGATGGAGGTCTGTCTCTCTCCACTAGTCAGATAGACATCGGTCTCGCTCCACTATTCAGATAGAGGTTTGTCTCTCTCCATTATTCAGATAGAGGTCTGTCTCGCTCCACTATTCAGATAGACGTCTGTGCCTCTCCAATATTCAGATAGAGGTCAGTACCTCTTCACTATTCAGATAGAGTTCTGTCGCTCTCCACTATTCAGATAGAGGTCTGTCTCTCTCCAGTATTCAGATAGAGGTCTGTACCTCTCCACTATTCAGATAGAGGTCGGTCTCTATCCAGTATTCAGATAGAGTTCTGTACCTCTCCATTATTCAGCTAGAGGTCTGTACCGCTCCACTATTCAGATAGAGGTCAGTACCTCTCCAATATTCAGATAGATATCTGTGCCACTCCACTATTTAGATGGAGGTCAGTACCTCTCCACTATTCAGGTAGAGGTCTATGCCTCTCCACTATTCAGATAAAGGTCTGTCTCTCGCCACTATTCAGATAGAGGTCTGTCTCTCTCCACTATTCAGACAGAGGTCTGTCAATTCAATTCAATTCAATTCAAATCACTTTATTGGCATGATAAGGTACATCTTATGTTGCCAAAGCATCGAAAAACATTTATGGTTGAACACATAAAAGCAGATCTATCCATACAGCGTATAAACAGATATATCCCTGAGTGTATAAATATACATTCGTATAATTTGTATATACTCTTTTCTTTGGTTTACTGGTTGTCCCTCTGTTTATGGCAAGCTGTAACATAGTGTGCCGCTAAGGTTACACAGATTCCCTGTTCCCCTAGTAGGTATGGGAGTTTTTGGTCGTCATTCAAATTTCTGAATTTCTCTCTCCACTATTCAGATTGAGGTCTGTTTCAGATAGATGTCTTTGCCTCTCCACTATTAGATAGAGGTCTGTACCTCTCCACTATTCAGAGAGAGGTCTGTCGCTCTCCACTATCCAGATAGAGGTCTGTCTCTCTCCACTATTGAGACAGAGTTCTGTACCTCTCCACTATTCAGATAGAGGTCTGTAGCTCTCCTCTATTCAGATAGAGGTCTGTACCTCTCCACTATTCATATAGAGGTCTGTGCTTCTCCACTATTCAGAAAGAGGTCTGTGCCTCTCCACTATTCAGACAGAGGCCTGTTCCTCCCCACTATTCAGTTATCAGTCTGTCTCTCTCCACTATTCAGATAGAGGTCTGTCTCTCTCCACTATGCAGATAGACGTCTGTGCCTCTCCAATATTCCGATTGAAGTCAGTACCTCTGCACTGTTCAGTTCGAGGTCTGTCTCTCGCCACTATGCAGATAGGGGTCTGTCTCTCTCCACTATTCAGATAGAGGTCTGTACCTCTCCACTATTCAGATAGAGGTCTGTCTCTCTCCAGTATTCAGATAGAGGTCTGTACCTCTCCACTATTCAGCTAGAAGTCTGTACCTCTCCACTATTCAGATAGAGGTCAGTGCCTCTCCAATATTCAGCTAGATATCTGTGCCACTCCACTATTTAGATAGAGGTCAGTACCTCTACACTATTCAGTTAGACGTCTATGGCTCTCCACTATTCAGATAAAGGTCTGTCTCTCTCCACTATTCAGAGAGAGGTCTGTTGCTCTCCACTATACAGATAGAGGTCTGTTCATCTCCACTATTCAGATAGAGGTCTATACTTCACCACTATTCAGATAGAGGCCTCTCTCTCCTCTATTCAGATAGATGTCTGTACCTCTCCACTATTCAGATAGAAGTCTGTGCCACTCCAGTAATAAGATAGAGGTCTGTACCTCTCCACTATTCAGCTAGAAGTCTGTACCTCTCCACTATTCAGAACGAGATCCTTACCTCTCCACTATTCAGATAGAGGTCTGCAGCTCTCAACTATTCCGATAGAGGTCTGAGCTTCTCCACTATTCAGATAGAGGTCTGTGCTTCTCCACTATTCAGAAAGAGGTCTGTGCCTCTCCACTATTCAGATAGAGGCCTGTTCCTCCCCACTATTCTGATATCAGTCTGTCTCTCTCCACTATTCAGATAGAGGTCTGTTCATCTCCACTATTCAGATAGAGGTCTGTTCATCTCCACTATTCAGATAGAGGTCTGTTCATCTCCACTATTCAGATAGAGGTCTGTTCATCTCCACTATTCAGATAGAGGTCTGTACCACCCTACTATTCAGATAGAGGTCTGTTCACCTCCACTATTCAGATAGAGGTCTACACTTCACCACTATTCAGATAGAGGCCTCTCTCTCCTCTATGCAGATAGAGGCCTGTACCTCTCCACTATTCAGATAGAGGACTGTCTCTCTCCACTATTCAGATAGAGTTCTGTCGCTCTCCACTATTCAGATAGAGGTCTATACCTCTCCAATATTCAAATAGAGGTCTGTTCCTCTCCACTGTTCCGATAGAGGTCTGTGCCTCTCCACTATTCAGATAGAGGCCTGTTCCTCCCCACTATTCAGATAGCGGTCTGTCTCTCTCCACTCTTCAGATAAAGGTCTGTCGCCCGCCACTATTCAGATAGACGTCTGTCTCTCTCCACTATTCAGATAGAGGTCTGTCTCTCTCCGGTATTCAGATAGAGGTCTGTACCTCTCCACTATTCAGATAGAGGTCTTTCTCTGTCCAGTATTCAGATAGAGGTCAGTACCTCTCCACTATTCAAGTAGAGGTCTATGGCTCTCCACAAGATAAAGGTCTGTCTCTCTCCACTATTCAGATAAAGGTCTGTCGCTCGCCACTATTCAGATCGACATCTGTCTCTCTCCACTATTCAGATAGAGGTCTGTTTCTCTCCATTATTCAGATAGAGTTCTGTCTCTCTCCACTATTCAGATAGGGGTCTGTCTCTCTCCACTAATCAGACAGAGGTCTGTACCTCTCCACTATTCAGACAGAGGCCTGTCTCTCTCCACTATTCAGATTGAGGTCTGTTTCTCTCCACTATTCAGATAGAGGTCTGTCTCTCTCCGGTAATCATATAATGTCTATCTCTCTCCACTATTCAGATAGATGTCTTTGCCTCTCCACTATTCAGATAGAGGTCTGTAGCTCTCCACTATTCAGAGAGAGGTCTGTCGCTCTCCACTATACAGATAGAGGTCGGTCTCTCTCCACTATTCAGACAGATGTCTGTGCCTCTCCAATATTGAGATAGAGGTCTGTGTCTCTCGACTATACAGATAGAGGTCATTGCCTCTGCACTAATCAGATAGAGGTCTGTACCTCTCCAATATTCAGATAGAGATCTGTATCAGTCCTCTATTCAGATAGAGGTCTGTACCTCCCCACTATTCAGATAGAGGTCTGTCTCTCTCCACTATTCAGACAGAGGTCTGTCTCTCTCCAATATTCAGACAGAGGTCTGTCTCTCTCCACTCTTCAGATAGAGGTCTGTACCTCTCCACTATTCAGAGAGAGGTCTGTCGCTCTCCACTATACAGAGAGAGTTCTGTCTCTCTCCACTATTCAGACAGAGGTCTGTGCCTCTCCAATATTGAGATAGAGGTCTGTACCTCTCCACTATTCAGATTGAGGTCTGTACCTCTCCACTATTCAGACAGAAGTCTGTCCCTCTCCACTATTCAGACAGATGTCTGTCTCTCTCCACTATTCAGATTGAGGTCTGTTTCTCTCCACTATTCAGATAGAAGTCTGATCCTCTCCAGTAAGCATATAGTGTCTGTCTCTCTCCTCTATTCAGATAGATGTCTTTGCCTCTACACTATTTAGATATAGGTCTGTTCCTCTCCACTATTCAGATAGAGGTCTGTGCTTCTCCATTATTCAGAAAGAGGTCTGTGCCTCTCCACTATTCAGATATCGGTCTGTCTCTCTCCACTATTCAGATAAAGGTCTGTCGCTCGCCACTATTCAGATAAAGGTCTGTCGCTCGCCACTATTCAGATCGACATCTGTCTCTCTCCACTATTCAGATAGAAGTCTGTTTCTCTCCATTATTCATATAGAATTCTGTGGTTCTCCATTAGTCAGATAGACGTCTGTCTCTCTCCACTATTCAGATAGAGGTCTGTCTCTCTCCTCTATTCAGATAGATGTCTTTGCCTCTCCACTACTTAGATAGAGGTCTATACCTCTCCACTATTCAGATAGAGGTCTGTGTCTCTCCACTACAGATAGAGGTCTGTGTCTCAACACTATTCAGATTGTGGCTGTACCACTCCATGATTTAGATAGAGGTCTGTGCCTCTCCACTATTCAGATAGAAGTCTGATCCTCTCCAGGAATCATATAGTGTCTATCTCTCTCCACTATTCAGATAGATGTCTTTCCCTCTCCACTATTCAGATAGAGGTCTGTACCTCTCCACTATTCAGATAGAGGTCTGCGCCTCTCCAGTATTCAGATGGAGGTCTGTCTCTCTCCACTAGTCAGATAGACATCGGTCTCGCTCCACTATTCAGATAGAGGTTTGTCTCTCTCCATTATTCAGATAGAGGTCTGTCTCGCTCCACTATTCAGATAGACGTCTGTGCCTCTCCAATATTCAGATAGAGGTCAGTACCTCTTCACTATTCAGATAGAGTTCTGTCGCTCTCCACTATTCAGATAGAGGTCTGTCTCTCTCCAGTATTCAGATAGAGGTCTGTACCTCTCCACTATTCAGATAGAGGTCGGTCTCTATCCAGTATTCAGATAGAGTTCTGTACCTCTCCATTATTCAGCTAGAGGTCTGTACCGCTCCACTATTCAGATAGAGGTCAGTACCTCTCCAATATTCAGATAGATATCTGTGCCACTCCACTATTTAGATGGAGGTCAGTACCTCTCCACTATTCAGGTAGAGGTCTATGCCTCTCCACTATTCAGATAAAGGTCTGTCTCTCGCCACTATTCAGATAGAGGTCTGTCTCTCTCCACTATTCAGACAGAGGTCTGTCAATTCAATTCAATTCAATTCAAATCACTTTATTGGCATGATAAGGTACATCTTATGTTGCCAAAGCATCGAAAAACATTTATGGTTGAACACATAAAAGCAGATCTATCCATACAGCGTATAAACAGATATATCCCTGAGTGTATAAATATACATTCGTATAATTTGTATATACTCTTTTCTTTGGTTTACTGGTTGTCCCTCTGTTTATGGCAAGCTGTAACATAGTGTGCCGCTAAGGTTACACAGATTCCCTGTTCCCCTAGTAGGTATGGGAGTTTTTGGTCGTCATTCAAATTTCTGAATTTCTCTCTCCACTATTCAGATTGAGGTCTGTTTCAGATAGATGTCTTTGCCTCTCCACTATTAGATAGAGGTCTGTACCTCTCCACTATTCAGAGAGAGGTCTGTCGCTCTCCACTATCCAGATAGAGGTCTGTCTCTCTCCACTATTGAGACAGAGTTCTGTACCTCTCCACTATTCAGATAGAGGTCTGTAGCTCTCCTCTATTCAGATAGAGGTCTGTACCTCTCCACTATTCATATAGAGGTCTGTGCTTCTCCACTATTCAGAAAGAGGTCTGTGCCTCTCCACTATTCAGACAGAGGCCTGTTCCTCCCCACTATTCAGTTATCGGTCTGTCTCTCTCCACTATTCAGATAGAGGTCTGTCTCTCTCCACTATGCAGATAGACGTCTGTGCCTCTCCAATATTCCGATTGAAGTCAGTACCTCTGCACTGTTCAGTTCGAGGTCTGTCTCTCGCCACTATGCAGATAGGGGTCTGTCTCTCTCCACTATTCAGATAGAGGTCTGTACCTCTCCACTATTCAGATAGAGGTCTGTCTCTCTCCAGTATTCAGATAGAGGTCTGTACCTCTCCACTATTCAGCTAGAAGTCTGTACCTCTCCACTATTCAGATAGAGGTCAGTGCCTCTCCAATATTCAGCTAGATATCTGTGCCACTCCACTATTTAGATAGAGGTCAGTACCTCTACACTATTCAGTTAGACGTCTATGGCTCTCCACTATTCAGATAAAGGTCTGTCTCTCTCCACTATTCAGAGAGAGGTCTGTTGCTCTCCACTATACAGATAGAGGTCTGTTTCTCTCCACTATTCAGATAGAGGTCTGTTCATCTCCACAATTCAGATAGAGGTCTGTTCATCTCCACTATTCAGATAGAGGTCTATACTTCACCACTATTCAGATAGAGGCCTCTCTCTCCTCTATTCAGATAGATGTCTGTACCTCTCCACTATTCAGATAGAAGTCTGTGCCACTCCAGTAATAAGATAGAGGTCTGTACCTCTCCACTATTCAGCTAGAAGTCTGTACCTCTCCACTATTCAGAACGAGATCCTTACCTCTCCACTATTCAGATAGAGGTCTGCAGCTCTCAACTATTCCGATAGAGGTCTGAGCTTCTCCACTATTCAGATAGAGGTCTGTGCTTCTCCACTATTCAGAAAGAGGTCTGTGCCTCTCCACTATTCAGATAGAGGCCTGTTCCTCCCCACTATTCTGATATCAGTCTGTCTCTCTCCACTATTCAGATAGAGGTCTGTTCATCTCCACTATTCAGATAGAGGTCTGTTCATCTCCACTATTCAGATAGAGGTCTGTTCATCTCCACTATTCAGATAGAGGTCTGTTCATCTCCACTATTCAGATAGAGGTCTCTCCCTCTCCACTATTCAGATAGAGGTCTGTACCACCCTACTATTCAGATAGAGGTCTGTTCACCTCCACTATTCAGATAGAGGTCTACACTTCACCACTATTCAGATAGAGGCCTCTCTCTCCTCTATGCAGATAGAGGCCTGTACCTCTCCACTATTCAGATAGAGGACTGTCTCTCTCCACTATTCAGATAGAGTTCTGTCGCTCTCCACTATTCAGATAGAGGTCTATACCTCTCCAATATTCAAATAGAGGTCTGTTCCTCTCCACTGTTCCGATAGAGGTCTGTGCCTCTCCACTATTCAGATAGAGGCCTGTTCCTCCCCACTATTCAGATAGCGGTCTGTCTCTCTCCACTCTTCAGATAAAGGTCTGTCGCCCGCCACTATTCAGATAGACGTCTGTCTCTCTCCACTATTCAGATAGAGGTCTGTCTCTCTCCGGTATTCAGATAGAGGTCTGTACCTCTCCACTATTCAGATAGAGGTCTTTCTCTGTCCAGTATTCAGATAGAGGTCAGTACCTCTCCACTATTCAAGTAGAGGTCTATGGCTCTCCACAAGATAAAGGTCTGTCTCTCTCCACTATTCAGATACAGGTCTGTCGCTCGCCACTATTCAGATCGACATCTGTCTCTCTCCACTATTCAGATAGAGGTCTGTTTCTCTCCATTATTCAGATAGGGGTCTGTCTCTCTCCACTAATCAGACAGAGGTCTGTACCTCTCCACTATTCAGACAGAGGTCTGTACTTCTCCACTATTCAGATAGAGGTATCTCTCTCTCCACTATTCAGATAGAGGTCTGTGCCTCTCCACTATTCAGATAGAGGTCTGTACCTCTCCACTATTCAGATTGAGGCTGTACCTCTCCACTATTCAGATAGAGGTCTGTTTCTCTCCACTGTTCAGATAGAGTTCAGTGCCTCTCCAGTATTCAGATAGAGGCCTGTCTCTCTCCACTATTCAGATAGAGGTCTCTCTCTATCCACTATTCAGATAGAGATCTGTACCTCTCCACTATTCAGAATGAGGTCGGTTTCTCTCCACTATTCAGATAGAAGTATGTGCCCCTCCACTATAGATTTAGAGGTCTGCACCTCTGCACTATTCAGATAGAGGTCTGTGCCTCTCCACTATTCAGATAGAGGTCCGTGTCTTTCCACTATTCAGATAGTTGTCTTTGCCTCTCCACTATTCAGACAGAGGTCTGTGCCTCTCCACTATTCAGATGGAGGTCTGTCCCTCTCCACTATAGATTTAGTGGTCTGTGCCTCTCCACTATTCAGATAGAGACCTGTTCCTCCCCACTATTCAGATTGCGGTCTGTCTCTCTCCACTATTCAGATAAAGGTCTGTCGTTCGCAACTATTCAGATAGATGTCTGTCTCTCTCCACTATTCAGATAGAGGTCTGTCTCCCTCCAGTATCCAGATAGAGGTCTGTGCCTCTCCAATATTGAGATAGAGGTCAGTACCTCTCCACTATTCATATAGAGCTCTGTCGCTCTCCACCATTCAGATAGGGGTCTGTCTCTCTCCACTATTCAGATAGAGGTCTGTACCTCTCCACTATTCAGATAGATGTCTGTCTCTCTCCATTATTAAGATAGAGGTCTGTACCGCTCTACTATTCAGATAGACGTCTGTTCATCTCCACTATTCAGATAGAGGTCTATACTTCACCACTATTCAGATAGAGGCCTCTCTCTCCTCTATTCAGATAGATGCCTGTACCTCTGCACTATTCAGATAGAGATCTGTCTCTCTGCACTATTTAGATTGAGGTCCGTTTCTCCCCACTATTCAGATAGAAGTATGTGCCCCTCCACTATAGATTTAGAGGTCTGCACCTCTCCACTATTCAGATCGAGGTCTGTGCCTCTCCACTATTCAGATAGAGGTCCGTGTCCTTCCGCTATTCAGATAGAGGTCTGTCCCTCTCCACTATAGATTTAGAGGTCTGTGCCTCTCCACTATTCAGATAAAGGTCTGTCATTCACCACTATTCAGATAGATGTCTGTCTCTCTCCACAATTCAGATAGAGGTCTGCCTCCCTCCAGTATCCAGATAGAGGTCTGTGCCTCTCCAGTATTCAGATAGAGGTCTGTCTCTCTCCAGTATTCATATCGAGCTCTGTCGCTCTCCACCATTCAGATAGGGGTCTTTCTCTCTCCACTATTCAGATTGAGGTCTGTTTCTCTCCACTGTTCAGATAGAGTTCAGTGCCTCTCCAGTATTCAGATAGAGGCCTGTCTCTCTCCACTATTCAGATAGAGGCCTGTCTCTCTCCACTATTCAGATAGAGGCCTGTCTCTCTCCACTATTCAGACAGAGGTCTGTCTCTCTCCACTGTTCAGATAGAGATCTGTACCTCTCCACTATTCAGATAGAGGGCCGTGTCTTTCCACTATTCAGATAGATGTCTGTGCCTCTCCACTATTCAGACAGAGGTCTGTACCTCTCCACTATTCAGATAGAGGTCTGTGCCTCTCCACTATTCAGATAAAGGTCTGTCGTTCGCCACTATTCAGATAGAGGTCTGTACCTCTCCACTATTCAGATTGAGGTCGGTTTCTCTCCACTAATCAGACAGAGGTCTGTGCCTTTCCACTATTCAGATAGAGGTCTGTGCCTTTCCACTATTCAGATAGAGGTCTGTCCCTCTCCACTATAGATTTAGAGGTCTGTGCCTCTCCACTATTCAGATAGAGTCCTGTACCTCCCCACTATGCAGATTGCGGTCTGTCTCTCTCCACTATTCAGATAAAGGTCTGTCATTCACCACTATTCAGATAGATGTCTGTCTCTCTCCACTATTCAGATAGAGGTCTGTCTCCCTCCAGTATTCATATAGAGCTCTGTCGCTCTCCACCATTCAGATAGGGGTCTTTCTCTCTCCACTATTCAGATTGAGGTCTGTTTCTCTCCACTGTTCAGATAGAGGTCAGTGCCTCTCCAGTATTCAGATAGAGGCCTGTCTCTCTCCACTATTCAGATAGAGATCTGTACCTCCACTATTCAGATAGAGGTCCGTGTCTTTCCACTATTCAGATAGATGTCTTTGCCTCTCCACTATTCAGGTAGAGGTCTGTACCTCTCCACTATTCAGATAGAGGTCTGTACCTCTCCACTATTCAGATAGAGGTCTGTGCCTCGCCACTATTCAGATTGCGGTCTGTCTTTCTCCACTATTCAGATAAAGGTCTGTCGTTCGCCACTATTCAGATAGATGTCTGTCTCTCTCCACAATTCAGATAGAGATCTGTCTCCCTCCAGTATCCAGATAGAGGTCTGTACCTCTCCAGTATTCAGATAGAGGTCTGTCTCTCTCCAGTATTCAGATAGAGGTCTGTACCTCTCCACTGTTCAGATAGAGGTCTGTCTCTCTCCACTATTCAGATAGAGGTCTGTCTCCCTCTAGAAATCAGATAGAGGTCTGTACCTCTCCACTGTTCAGATAGAGGTCTGTCTCTCTCCACTATTCAGATAGAGGTCTGTCTCCCTCTAGTAATCAGATAGAGGTCTGTACCTCTCCACTATTCAGATAGAGGTCTGGCTCTCCCCACTGTTCAGATAGAAGTCTGTGCCACTCCAATATTCAGATAGTGGGCTGTGTCTCTCCACTATTCAGATACAGGTCTGTGCCACTCCACTATTCAGATAGAGGTATGTACCTGTTCACTATTCGGATAGAGATATCTCTCTCTCCAGTATTCAAATAGAGGTCTGTACCTCTCCAGAATTCAGATAGAGGTCTGTACCTCTCCACTATTCAGAGAGATTTCTGTCTCTCTCCATGAATCAGATATAGGTCGGTACCTCTCCACTATTCAGATAGAGGTCTCTCCCTCTCCACTATTCAGATAGAGGTCTGTTCACCTCCACTATTCAGATAGAGGTCTATACTTCACCAGTATTCAGATAGAGGCCTCTCTCTCCTCTATTCAGATAGCGGCCTGTACCTCTCCACTATTCAGATAGTGGACTTTCTCTCTCCACTATTCAGATAGAATTCTGTCACTCTCCACTATTCAGAGAGGGGTCTGTCTCTCTCCACTATTCAGATAGAGGTCTGTCTTCTCCACTATTCAGATTGAGGTCTGTTTCTCTCCACTATTCAGATAGAGGTCTATACCTCTCCAATATTCAGATAGAGGTCTGTCTCTCTCCAGTATTCAGATAGAGGTCAGTACCTCTCCACTATTCAGGTAGAGGTCTATGACCCTCCACTATTCAGATAAAGGTCTGTCTTTCTCCACTATTCAGAGAGAGGTCTGTCACTCTCCACTATTCTGATAGAGGTTTGTACCTCTCCACTATTCAGATAGAGGCCTGTGTCTCACCACTATTCAGATTGTGGCTGTATCACTCCACTATTCAGATAAAGGTCTGTTGCTCGACACTATTCAGATCGACATATGTCTCTCTCCACTATTCAGATGGAAGTCTGTGTCTCTCCACTAGTCAGACAGAGGTCTGTACCTCTCCACTATTCAGACAGAGGTCTGTACCTCTCCACTATTCAGATAGGCGTCTGTGCCACTCCACTATTCAGATAGAGGTCTGTCCCTCTCCACAATAGATTTAAAGGTCTGTCTCTCTCCACTATTCAGATAAATGTCTGTCATTCGCCACTATTCAGATAGACGTCTGTCTCTCTCCACTATTCAGATAGAGGTCTGTCTCCCTCCAGTATCCAGATAGAGGTCTGTACCTCTCCACTATTCAGATAGAGGTCTGTCTCTCTCCAGTATTCAGATAGAGGTCTGTACCTCTCCACTGTTCAGATAGAGGTCTGTCTCTCTCCACTATTCAGAAAGAGGTCTCTCTCCCTCCAGTATCCAGATGGAGGTCTGTACCTCTCCACTATTCAGATAGAGGCCTGTCTCTCTCCAGTATTCAGATAGACGTCTGTGCCTCTCCAATATTCAGATAGAGGTCAGTACCTCTCCACTATTCAGATAGAGCTCTGTCGCTCTCCACTATTCAGATAGAGATCTGTCTCTCTCCACTATTCAGATGGAGGTTTGTGCCTCTCCACTATTCAGATAGAGGTCTGTAGCTCTCCACTATTCAGAGAGGTCTGTCGCTCTCCACTATACAGATAGAGGTCTGTCTCTCTCCACTATTCAGACAGAGGTCTGTGCCTCTCCAATATTGAGATAGAGGTCTGTGTCTCTCGACTACTCAGATAGAAGTCATTGTCTCTGCACTAATCAGATAGAGGTCTGTACCTCTCCAATATTCAGATAGAGGTCTGTACCACTCCTCTATTCAGATAGAGGTCTGTACCTCTCCACTATTCAGATTGAGGTCTGTACCACTCCTCTATTCATAAAGAGATCTGTACCTCTCCACTATTCAGATAGAGATCTGTCCCTCTCTTCTATTCATAGAGCCTGTCCCTCTCCACTATTCAGATAGCGGTCTGTGCCTCTCCACTAATCAAATAGAGGTCTGTACCTCTCCACTCTTCAGATAGAGGTCTGTGCCACTCCACTAATCAGATAGAAGTCTGTCTCTCTCCACTATATAGACAAAGGTCTGTCTCTCTCCGCTATTCAGATTGAAGTCTGTTTCTCTCCACTATTCAGTTAGAAGTCTGATCCTCTCCGGTAATCATATAGTGTCTATCTCTCTCCACTATTCAGATAGATGTCTTTGCCTCTCCACTATTCAGATAGATGTCTGTGCTTCTGCACTGTTCAGAAAGAGGTCTGTGCCTCTCCACTATTCAGATCGAGGCCTGTACCTCTCCACTATTCAGATAGAGTTCTGTCTCTCTCCACTATTCAGATAGAGGTCTGTCTTCTCCACTATTCAGATTGAGGTCTGTTTCGCTCCACTATTCAGACAGAGGTCTATACCTCTCCAATATTCAGATAGAGGTCTGTTCCTCTCCACTGTTCCGATAGAGGTCTTTGTTTTGATTTCTTTTTGGGTTCAATAAAGACTCATTTCTGAAAGAGAATGTTGTTTAATCTAAAGTCTTGTTCAAGACTTTCTACAGCTTTTTACAGAACACACTATGCTGTGATGCATCTAGAATGAAACTGAAAGTAAACTCCTCTGGACTGCTTGTCTCTCACATGACCTCTGCTGCTCAGGCACAAGTAATCAAAAACACAGACAAATATGCTGTAAGGCATAAGTAATCAAACACAGACAAATATCATCACTATTTGCTGATATCCTTACATCTCCCTTTCTTAAAACAAAAGTATTTTACTTTTAACTAACAACATTTAATGAACTTACATTATCATTATCATGATCAAGGTTTTTTACCCTTGCTTTGTGTGTTCACATGAAATATGTCAATACACTAGAACTTGAAGAAAGAATAAGATAACATTACTTCCTTCTTTAACAATAGTCCTTAAATTTGCTCAATGAGTCTCTCAGGAGGCTTCACATGTCTTGAGGATTTTGTGATTGATTGCCCTTGAATCTGAGTTGTTGCCTCAGGTGATTGGTTCTCAGCTGTGTGATCAGGTTGTTCACCAGTATCAGTCTCTTGACCTGCTGTGGCTGGTCCCATGAGAAGATCTCGACGATTTCTTCTCAGAACAGCACCCTTATCTGTCTGAATGGTGTATGATCTTGGTTGAACTTCACTCAGGACAGTTCCCTTCTGAGTCCATGTGTTTGTTTTGTCTTGCAACCTTACTTGGTCACCAGTGTGGAGTTCAGGTAGGTTTTGTGTTCCTCTGTCATAGTAGTACTTTTGCTTTTCTTTCTGTTGCTCTTTGAACTTCCTCACTTTCTCCCCCTCTTTTGTTTTCAGGTGGTTCTCCGGGATGGGTAGGTTTGACCTTAGCCGACGTCCCATCAGGAGTTGGGCTGGTGACATACCACACTCGAGCGGCGTTGTGCGGTATACAAGCATGCTCTGGTCGAAGTCAGTTCCACTGTCTTTTGCCTTGTACTTCAGTCTTTTCACTGTGTTTGCGGGCTCTCCTGGGTCAACAGCTCTGGACAACGTGTCTGCTGTATACATCAGCTTACCCGGTGTGTACGCAACATTCAGTTCCTCATAGACTGTCTCTCTTTCACTTTCCATGACGAGGACTCTCTTTACCAGGTTCAGTCTCTCACAGGCTTTTAAACCTAGTATGGCTTGCACATCCTTTGGCACCACGATTAATGCTAGTGTGTGCTCTCTGTCCTTGTGTGTTACTTTCACAATGCATTTTCCTTTCACTGGTATATCAGTACCTGAGTATCCGGTCACTTTCACTGTATTCCATGTAACTTTGGTCTGGGTCTAATTCTCTTAAAATCGGTCTCTGATATCACATTAACTTGTGCTCCAGTATCCAATTTAAATGGAATGTGTGTGTCATTCACTTTTAGTGTCAACATCCAGTCTCTTTCTTCTTTTTTGTTTTCAGACACAACATCTACATTGAATTCCTCTATCTCGCTTTCATCTACTGTATGGACCTTGCTTTGTTGCGCTTGGTTCTTACAGCAGCGGGCATAATGGTTGTTTTTGTTGCATCTATTGCATGTTTTAGCATATGCTGGACACTTTCTTGGTGGATGCTGTGTACCGCATCGACTACATGACTTCCGATTGTCTCTTTCATTTTCGTTTGCTGGCCACGTCTCTTTTTTCACATTGGCGCTCTCTTTGTTAAACGGTTTGTATCCGTTCTTTCTCACTGCATCCACGTTGCAGCTACTGTCACTGAACAGCTCCTTTGCCTGCAACTTCACAGTCTCTGTAGCCCTACACAATGCTATGGCTTTTCCCAGGTCTAGATCTTGCTCTCGTAGCAGCCTTTCCCTTAGACCATTATCTCGAATACCACACACCAGTCTGTCTTTTATCAGCGAGTCTGTGAGTCCCCCAAATTCACACGATTTGCTCCGGTTTCTCAGTTCAGTCACATACTGATCAATAGTCTCGCCGATTTTCTGTACACATGTGAAAAATTTGTGCCTCTCAAAGGTCACGTTGCGTTTAGGTATGCAGTAGGCCTCAAACTGTTCCATTATTTTATCTAGCTTCATTTTGTCTCCATCAACAGCAAATATGAAATTATTATATACCTCCAGCGCTGCATCACCCACGACATGTAAGAACAGTGACGATTTCTGTTTATTACTTTTATCGTCAGCTCCGATTGCTGATAAATACAACTCTAAACGTTGTTTGAACCTTCTCCAATTTTCAGCCACATTACCTGTCAATTGAAGCATTGCTGGTGGGAGTAAACCTTCCATTTTTTCACCTCGTTAGCTATTCTCTAATGGTAAGCAACGATGTTCTCTTCTGGCTTGCTAATATGTGGAGAGCTGATTTCGCTTACTTGCCACAACTGCTTTCACTGTCCCATCAAGTTGCTAACTTCAGATTTTTTCTCTTTCAGCCACTTCTGACATCATGTTTTGATTTCTTTTTGGGTTCAATGAAGACTCATTTCTGAAAGAGAATGTTGTTTAATCTAAAGTCTTGTTCAAGACTTTCTACAGCTTTTTACAGAACACACTATGCTGTGATGCATCTAGAATGAAATTGAAAGTAAACTCCTCTGGACCGCTTGTCTCTCACATGACCTCTGCTGGTCAGGCACAAGTAATCAAAAACACAGACAAATATGCTGTAAGGCATAAGTAATCAAACACAGACAAATATCATCACTATTTGCTGATATCCTTACAGTCTTTGCCTCTCCACTATTCAGATAGAGGTCTGTGCCTCTCCATGATTCAGATAGAGGCCTGTTCCTCCCCACTATTCAGATAGCGGTCTGTCTCTCTCCACTCTTCAGATAAAGGTCTGTCGCTCGCCACTATTCAGATAGACGTCTGTCTCTCTCCACTATTCAGATAGAGGTCTGTCTCTCTCCAGTATTCAGATAGAGGTCTGTACCTCTCCACTATTCAGATAGAGATCTGTGCCTCTCCTCTATTCATATAGAGGCCTGTCCCTCTCCACTATTCAGATAGATGTCTGTGTCTCTCCAATAATCAGATAGCGATCTGTGCCTCTCCATTATTCAGATAGAGGCCTGTGTCTCACCACTATTCAGATTGTGGCTGTATCACTCCACGATTCAGATAAAGGTCTGTCTCTCGCCACTATTCAGATCGAGGTCTGTGCCACTCCACTATTGAGATAGAGGTATGCACCTGTCCACTATTCAGATAGAGGTCTGTACCTCTCCACTATTCAGATAGAGGTCTGCACCTCTCCACTATTCAGATAGAGGTCAGTACCTCTCCACTATTCAGATAGAGGTCTCTCTCTATCCACTATTCAGATAGAGGTCTGTACCTCTCCAATATTCAGATAGATGTCTTTGCCTCTCCACTATTCAGACAGAGGTCTGTACGTCTCCACTATACAGATAGAGGTCTGTGCCTCTCCACTATTCAGATAGAGGTCTGTCCCTCTCCACTATAGATTTAGAGGTCTGTTCATCTCCACTATTCAGATAGAGGTCTATACTTCACCACTATTCAGATAGAGGCCTCTCTCTCCTCTATTCAGATAGATGCCTGTACCTCTCCACTATTCAGATAGAGATCTGTCTCTCTCCACTATTCAGATAGAGGTCTGTACCTCTCCACTATTCAGATACAGCTCTGTCTCTCTCCACTATTCAGATAGAGTTCTGTCGCTCTCCACTATTCAGATAGAAGTCTGTGCCACTCCAGTAATCAGATAGCATCTGTCTCTCCCCACTGTTCAGATATAAGTCTGTGCCACTCCAATATTCAGATAGTGGTCTGTGTCTCTCCACTATTCAGATACAGGTCTGTGCCACTCCACTATTCAGATAGAGGTATGTACCTGTCCACTATTCAGATAGATATCTCTCTCTCCACTCTTCAGATAGAGGTCTGTACCTCTCCAGAATTCAGATATAGGTCTGTACCTCTCCATTACTCAGATAGAGGTCTCTCCCTCTCCACTATTCAGATAGAGGTCTGTACCGTTCTACCATTCAGATAGAGGTCTGTACTTCACCACTATTCAGATAGAGGCCTCTCTCTCCTCTATTCAGATAGGGGTCTGTCTCCCTCCACTATTCAGATAGAGGTCTGTCTTCTCCACCATTCAGATTGAGGTCTGTTTCTCTCCACTATTCAGATAGAGGTCTATAACCCTCCAATGCTGAGATAGTGGTCTGTGTCTTTCCACTATTCAGATAGATGCCTTTGCCTCTCCACTATTCAGACAGAGGTCTGTACCTCTCCATTATACAGATAGAGGTCTGTGCCTCTCCACTATTCAGACAGAGGTCTGTCTCCCTCCAGTATCCAGATAGAGGTCTGTACCTCTCCACTATTCAGATAGAGGTCTGTCTCTCTCCAGTATTCAGATAGACGTCTGCGCCTCTCCAATTTTCAGATAGAGGTCAGTACCACTCCACTATTCAGATAGAACTCTGTCGCTCTCCACTATTCAGATAGAGATCTGTCTCTCTCCACTATTCAGATAGAGGTCTGTCGCTCTCCACTATACAGATAGAGGTCTATCTCTCTCCACTATTCAGACAGAGGTCTGTGCCTTTCCAATATTGAGATAGAGGTCTGTGTCTCTCGACTATTCAGATAGAGGTCATTGTCTCTGCACTATTCAGATCGAGGTCTGTACCTCTCCAATATTCAGATAGAGGTCTGTACCACTCCTCTAATCAGATAGAGGTCTGTACCTCTCCACTATTCAGATTGAGGTCTGTACCACTCCTCTATTCATAAAGAGATCTGTACCTCTCCACTATTCAGATAGAGGTCTGTCCCTCTCCTCTATTCATATAGAGCCTGTCCCTCTCCACTATTCAGATAGAGGTCTGTGCCTCTCCACTAATCAGATAGAGGTCTGTACCTCTCCACTATTGAGATAGTGGTCTGTGCCACACCACTAATCAGATAGAAGTCTGTCTCTCTCCACTATTTAGACAGAGGTCTGTCTCTCTCCGCTATTCAGATTGAAGTCTGCTTCTCTCCACTATTCAGGTAGAAGTCTGGTCCTCTCCAGTAATCATATGGTTTCTATCTCTCTCCACTATTCAGATAGATGTCTTTGCCTCTCCACTATTAGATAGAGGTCTGTACCTCTCCACTATTCAGATAGATGTCTGTGTCTCTCCACTATTGAGATTGAGGTCTGTGCCTCACCACTATTGAGATTGTGGCTGTACCACTCCACTATTGCGATAGAGGTCTGTGCCACTCCACTATTCAGAACAAGATCCCTACCTCTCCACTATTCAGATAGAGGTCTGTAGCTCTCAACTATTCAGTTAGAGGTCTGTGCTTCTCCACTATTCAGATAGAGGTCTGTGCTTCTCCGCTATTCAGAAAGAGGTCTGTTCCTCTCCACTATTCAGATAGAGGCCTGTTCCTCCCCAGTATTCTGATATCGGTCTGTCTCTCTCCACTAATCAGATAGACGTCTGTCTCTCGCCACTATTCAGATAGAGGTCTGTTCATCTCCACTATTCAGATAGAGGTCTGTTCATCTCCACCATTCAGAGAGAGGTCTATACTTCACCACTATTCAGATAGAGGCCTCTCTCTCCTCTATTCAGATAGATGTCTGTACCTCTCCACTATTCAGATAGAGGTCTGTCTCTCTCCACTATTCAGATAGAAGTCTGTGCCACTCCAGTAATCAGATAGTATCTGTCTCTCTCCACTATTCAGATAGAGGTCTGTACCTCTCCAGAATTCGGATAGAGGTCTGTACCTCTCCACTATTCAGATAGATTTCTGTCTCTCTCCATGAATCAGATATAGGTCTGTACCTCTCCAGTATTCAGATAGAGGTCTCTACCTCTCCACTATTCAGATAGAGGTCTGTACCGCCCTACTATTCAGATAGAGTTCTGTCGCTCTCCACTATTCAGATGTGGGTCTGTCTCTCTCCACTATTCAGATAGAGGTCTGTCTTCTCCACTATTCAGATTGAGGTCTGTTTCTCTCCGCTATTCAGATAGAGGTCTATACCTCTCCAATATTCAGATAGAGGTCTGTTCCTCTCCACTGTTCCGATAGAGGTCTTTGCCTCTCCACTATTCAGATAGAGGTCTGTGCCTCTCCACGATTCAGATAGAGGCCTGTTCCTCCCCACTATTCAGATAGCGGTCTGTCTCTCTCCACTCTTCAGATAAAGGTCTGTCGCTCGCCACTATTCAGATAGACGTCTGTTTCTCTCCACTATTCAGATAGAGGTCTGTCTCTCTCCAGTATTCAGATAGAGGTCTGTACCTCTCCACTATTCAGATAGAGGTCTTTCTCTCTCCAGTATTCAGATAGAGGTCAGTACGTCTCCACCATTCAGATAGAGGTCTGTACCTCTCCACTATTCAGATAGAGAGCTGTCCCTCTCCTCTATTCATATAGAGGCCTGTCGCTCGACACTATTCAGATCAACATCTGTCTCTCTCCACTATTCAGATAGGGGTCTGTCTCTCTCCACTAATCAGACAGAGGTCTGTACCTCTCCACTATTCAGACAGAGGTCTGTACCTCGCCACTATTCAGGTAGAGGTCTGTCTCTCTCCACTATTCAGTTACAGTTCTGTCGCTCTCCACTATTCAGATAGAAGTTTGTGCCACTCCAATATTCAGATAGTTGTCTGTGTCTCTCAACTATTCAGATAAAGGTCTGTGCCACTCCACTATTCAGATAGAGGTATGTACCTGTCCACTCTTCAGATAAAGGTATCTCTCTCTCCACTTTTCGGATTGAGGTCTGTACCTCTCCACTATTCAGATAGAGGTCTGTACCTCTCCACTATTCAGATTGAGGCTGTACCTCTCCACTATTCAGATAGATGTCTGTTTCTCTCCACTGTTCAGATAGAGGTCAGTGCCTCTCCAATATTCAGATAGAGGCCTGTCTCTCTCCACTATTCAGATAGAGGTCTGTCTCTCTCCACTATTCAGACAGACGTCTGTGCCTCTCCAATATTCAGATAGATATCTGTGCCACTCCACTATTCAGATAGAGGTCAGTACCTCTCCACTATTCAGATTGAGGTCTCTCTCTATCCACTATTCACTTAGAGATCTGTACCTCTCCACTATTCAGATTGAGTTCCATTTCTCTCCACTATTCAGATAGAAGTATGTGCCCCTCCACTATTATGATAGAGGTCTGCACCTCTCCACTATTCAGATAGAGGTCCGTGTCTTTCCATTATTCAGATAGATGTCTTTGCCTCTCCACTATTCAGATAGATGTCTGTCTCTCTCCACTATTCAGATAGAGGTCTGTCTCTCTCCAGTATTCAGATAGACGTCTGTGCCTCTCCAATATTCAGATAGAGGTCAGTACCTCTCCACTATTCATATAGAGCTCTGTCGTTCTCCACCATTCAGATAGGGGTCTGTCTCTCTCCACTATTCAGATAGAGGTCTGTACCTCTCCAGTATTCAGATAGAGGTCTGTCTCTCTCCACTATTCAGATAGAGGTCTGTACCACTCTACTATTCAGATAGCGGTCTGTTCATCTCCACGATTCAGATAGAGGTCTATACTTAACCACTATTCAGATAGCGGTCTGTCTCTCTCCACTCTTCAGATAAAGGTCTGTCGCTCGCCACTATTCAGATAGAGGTCTGTCTCTCTTCACTATTCAGATAGAGGTCCGTCTCTCTCCAGTATTCAGATAGTGGTCAGTACCTCTCCACCATTCTGATGGAGGTCTGTTTCTCTCCACTATTCAGATAGAGGTCTGTGTCTCTCCACTATTCAGATAGAGGTCTGTGTCTCACCACTATTCAGATCGACATCTGTCTCTCTCCACTATTCAGATAGAGGCCTGTCTCTCTCCACTATTCAGATAGAGGTCTATACCTCCCTACTATTCAGATAGTGGTCTCTGTCTCTCCACTCTTCAGATAAAGATCTGTCGCTCGCCACTAATGAGATAGAGCTCTGTCTCTCTCCAGTATTCAGATAGAGGTCCGTACCTCTCCACTATTCAGATAGAGGTCTTTCTCTCTCCAGTATTCAGATAGAGGTCAGTACCTCTCCACTATTCAGGTAGAGGTCTATGGCTCTCCACTATTCAGATAAAGGTCTGTCTCTCTCCAGTATTCAGATAGAGGTCAGTACCTCTCCACTATTCTGATAGAGGTCTTTACCTTTCCACTATTCAGATAGATGTCTGTGTCTCTCCACCATTCAGATAGAGGTTTGTACCTCTCCACTATTCAGGTAGAGATCTGTACCACTCAACTGTTCAGATAGAGGTCTGTACTTCTCCACTATTCAGATTGAGGTCTGCACCACTCCTCTATTCATAAAGAGATCTGTACCTCTCCACTATTCTGATAGAGGTCTGTACCTCGCCACTACTCAGGTAGAGGTCTGTCTCTCTCCACTATTCAGATAGAGTTCTGTCGCTCTCCACTATTCAGATAGAAGTTTGTGCCACTCCAATATTCAGATAGTTGTCTGTGTCTCTCAAATATGCAGATAGAGGTCTGTGCCACTCCACTATTCAGATAGAGGTATGTACCTGTCCACTATTCAGATAAAGGTATGTCTCTCTCCACTTTTCAGATAGAGGTCTGTACCTCTCCACTATTCAGATAGAGGTCTGTGCCTCTCCACTATTCAGGTAGAGGTCTGTACCTCTCCACTATTCAGATTGAGGCTGTACCTCTCCACTATTCAGATAGAGGTCTGTTTCTCTCCAATATTCAGATAGATATCTGTGGCACTCCACTATTCAGATTGAGGTCTCTCTCTATCCACTATTCAGATGGAGATCTGTACCTCTCCACTATTCAGATTGAGGTCCATTTCTCTCCACTATTCAGATAGAAGTATGTGCCCCTCCACTATTATGATAGAGTTCTGCACCTCTCCACTATTCAGATAGAGGTCCGAGTCTTTCCACTATTCAGATAGATGTCTTTGCCTCTCCACTATTCAGACAGAGGTCTGTACCTCTCCACTATTCAGATAGATGTCTGTGCCTCTCCACTATTCAGATAGAGACCTGTTCCTCCCCACTATTCAGATTGCGGTCTGTCTCTCTCCACTATTCAGATAGAGGTCTGTCTCCCTCCAGTAATCAGATAGAGGTCTGTACCTCTCCACTATTCAGCTGGAGGTTTGTCTCTCTTCAGTATTCAGATAGACGCCTGTGCCTCTCCAATATTCAGATAGAGGTCAGTACCTCTCCACTATTCATATAGAGCTCTGTCGTTCTCCACCATTCAGATAGGGGTCTGTCTCTCTCCACTATTCAGATAGAGGTCTGTACCTCTCCAGTATTCAGATAGAGGTCTGTCTCTCTCCACTATTCAGATAGAGGTCTGTACCGCTCTACGATTCAAATAGAGGTCTGTTCTTCTCCATGATTCAGATAGAGGTCTATACTTAACCACTATTCAGATAGCGGTCTGTCTCTCTCCACTCTTCAGATAAAGGTCTGTCGCTCGCCACTATTCAGATAGACGTCTGTCTCTCTTCACTATTCAGATAGAGGTCTGTCTCTCTCCAGTATTCAGATAGAGGTCTGTACCTCTCCACTATTCAGATAGAGGTCTTTCTCTCTCCACCATTCAGATAGAGGTCTTTCTCTCTCCACCATTCAGATAGAAGTCTTTCTCTCTCCACTATTCAGATAAAGGTCTGTCTCTCGCCACTATTCAGATCGACATCTGTCTTTCTCCACTATTCAGATAGAGGCCTGTCTCTCTCCACTATTCAGATCGAGGTCTGTACTGCTCTACTATTCAGATATAGGTCTGTTCATCTCCACGATTCAGACAGAGGTCTATACTTCACCACTATTCAGATAGAGGCCTCTCTCTCCGCTATTCAGATAGATGCCTGTACCTCTCCACTATTCAGATAGAGATCTGTCACTCTCCACTATTCAGATAGAGTTGTGTACCTCTCCACTATTCAGATACAGCTCTGTCTCTCTCCACTATTCAGATAGCGTTCTGTCGCTATCCACTATTCAGATAGAAGTCTGTGCCACTCCAGTAATCAGATAGTATCTGTCTCTCCCCACTGTTCAGATAGAAGTCTGTGCCACTCCAATATTCAGATAGTGGTCTGTGTCTCTCCACTATTCAGATACAGGTCTGTGCCACTCCACTATTCAGATAGAGGTATGTACCCGTCCACTTTTCAGATAGAGATATATCTCTCTCCACTATTCAGATAGAGGTCTGTACCTCTCCAGAATTCAGAGAGAGGTCTGTACCTCTCCACTATTCAGATAGATTTCTGCCTCTCTCCATGAATCAGATATAGGTCTGTACCTCTCCACTATTCAGATAGAGGTCTCTCCCTCTCCACTATTCAGGTAGAGGTCTGTACCGCTCTACTATTCAGATCGAGGTCTGTTCACCTCCACTATTCAGATAGAGGTCTATACTTCACCACTATTCAGATAGATGCCTCTCTCTCCCCTATTCAGATAGAGGCCTGTACCTCTCCACTATTCAGATAGAGGACTGTCTCTCCACTATTCAGATAGAATTCTGTCGCTCTCCACTATTCAGATAGAGGTCTGTCTCTCTCCACTATTCAGATAGAGGTCTGTCTTCTCCACTATTCAGATTGAGGTCTGTTTCTCTCCACTATTCAGATAGAGGTCTATACCTCTCCAATATTCAGATAGAGGTCTGTGCATCTCCACGATTCAGATAGAGGCCTGTTCCTCCCCACTATTCAGATAGTGGTCTCTGTCTCTCCACTCTTCAGATAAAGATCTGTCGCTCGCCACTAATCAGATAGAGGTCTGTCTCTCTCCAGTATTCGATAGAGGTCTGTACCTCTCCACTATTCAGATAGAGCTCTTTTTCTCTCCAGTATTCAGATAGAGGTCAGTACCTCTCCACTATTCAGGTAGAGGTCTATGGCTCTCCACTATTCAGATAAAGGTCTGCCTCTCTCCACTATTCAGAGAGAGGTCTGTCGCTCTCCACTATTCTGATAGAGGTCTTTACCTCTCCACTATTCAGATAGATGTCTGTACCTCTCCACTATTCAGATAGAGGTCTGTGTCTCACCACTATTCAGGTTGTGGCTGTATCACTCCACTATTCAGATAAAGGTCTGTCTCTCGCCACTATTCAGATCGACATCTGTCTCTCTCCACTATTCAGATAGAGGCCTGTCTCTCTCCACTATTCAGATAGAGGTCTATTTCTCTCCATTATTCAGATAGAGTTCTGTCGCTCTCCACTATTCAGATAGTGTTCTGTACCTCTCCACTATTCAGACAGAAGTCTGTACCTCTGCACTATTCAGACAGAGGTCTGTACCTCTCCACTATTCAGACAGAGGTCTGTACCTCTCTGCTATTCAGATAGAGTGATGTAATAAGAAGTCTCACACATCAAGGAACTTTAAAGTAAGCTTTAAACAACTTATAATTCTACTATATACAAGAGCGGTCTTCACCATGCCTCCAAGATAAGCCCTTTTACTATACTGAGCAGTTCAGTATTTATACTAGTCCAAACACAGGAAGTGATGTATGCACAGGAAGTGATGTAAGCACAGAGTTCACAGTTCACAGGAAGTAATGTGCACATAACTTCCTCCGGAAGTTATTTATTATTATTACATTCTTCCCTCCTGCGAGATTAGAAGGCTGTGGTCTTCCTTTTATTCCGCAGCCGCCGAACGAGGAAGAGTCGCACCCGTTTGGGTTCCCGTCGTAGAGGGTCACTGGTCCGCTTACATGCTGTTGGCCACTGGTCAGAGTCTGTGTGGCCTGGATTACCCTGTGAAGGGTCGGGGATATCATGGCTTCGTGTACGAGCCCCAATAGCTGCAGAGTCGGTCTGTCTCTGTTCAGAGGGAGGTGCAAAGCTGGTCTGTGGCGGAGCAGTACTTTGGTGCGCGGTACTGAGAGGGTCGCAACTTTGAGTACGGGGTTCTACCGGCACCAAGCTAGTTGGTGTCAGATCAGGATCCTGGAGAGGGGTACCCGGTAGGTTCCAAGAGGCTCCTGGTAAAATACCATCACTCGATGTCCCACTAGGGCCTGGTGGGCAGGGAGCCAGATCCCGTAATGGTATGGTAGATTCTCGGCCGTCGGGGTAACGTATGTATGCATAGGTGGGGTTGGCATCGGTTAGTTCGACCTCGTCTACGAGAGGGTCATTTTTAGACGTCCGAACGTATCTTCGGAGTAGTACAGGTCCAGGAGTAGTTAGCCATGATGGGAGGGATGTCCCATAAGATGAGCGACGCTGGAATCCAAAGAACCGCTCATGAGGTGTTGTATTTGTGGCTGTAGAAAGAAGGGACCGTATAGAGTGCAATGCATCTGGAAGCACTGCTTCCCATTGCTGGTTTGGTAGGCCCCGAGATCTTAAAGCAAGATGTACGGAATTCCAGATGATACCGTTATACCTCTCTACCTGCCCATTTCCGATGGGATGATATGGCGTCGTTTTGCTTGTAGCAATTCCCCATTCTGAGAGGTAGTCCTTGAGTTCCCTTGACATAAAGGATGGACCCCGATCCGAGTGAATGTAAGCCGCCATGCCACAGAGAGAAAATACCTGCTCAAGGCAGCAGATTACTGTGGACGCCAGCATATTGGAGCAGGGGAAGGCAAACGGAAAACGTGAATATTCATCAATCATGGTGAGCAAATATGTGTTCCGAGTTGAAGAGGGCACTGGGCCCTTAAAATCGATGCTAAGTCGTTGCATCAGTTGGGTTGCGTGTATGAGCATACCATCTGCGGGGCGGAAGAACTGAGGTTTTAATTCTGCACAAAGCCGGCATTTTGAGCACATTTTCTTTACATCTCCAGTAGAAAAAGGGAGATTCCGTGATTGTACGAAATGTAGCATGCGCGTAATGCCAGGATGACACAATCCATTATGGACATCTATGAGAGTAGAGGACGACATTGTGGAGCAGAATGCTCGTGTGAGGGTATCCGGGGCCACATTCTCCTTGCCAGGTCGATAGTGAATGGTGTAACCAAAAGAGGCCAGTTCCATCCTCCAAAGCTGTATTTTATTATTCTTAATTTTGGTTAGTTTTCGATTATCGAGCATGAAGGGACTGATCGCTGGTCCATGATTAATGTAAAGAGCTGGCGAGCTAGGAAATGGTTCCACTTCCGTACCGCCTCTATGATGGCTGTGGCTTCCTTCTCAACTGGAGGATAATGTAGCTCGGCACCTTGTAAGGTCCTGGACATAAATGCTACAGGACGACCTTCCTGATTTAGAGTAGCTGAGATCGCCACCTCCGAGGCATCACATTCGACTATGAAAGGGAGATTCTCATCGATGGAGTGAAGAGCCGCTTTCTCCAACTTTTTTTGAGAAGGTTAAAGGCTGCAACAGCCGCTGTTTCCAATGGAAATGATCTAGCATGCAGCAAGGGTTGGATTTTGTCTGAAAAATGAGGAATCCATTTAGCGTAGTATGCAAACAGACTGAGAGCCCGACGTAAAGAAGCCGGATTCTTAGGTGACGGGAGCTCTTGGAGCGGGCGAAGTCTTTCTGGGTCTGGCTTAATGATACCATTGCCTACGCAGTAGCCAAGGATGTTGATGGTCGGTTGCGACTCAACAGATTTAGATTCATTCAAGTTAAGTTACGGTGATGAAGAGCATCCTGAAATTTTTGGAGGTTGGCGTCGTGTTCCTGTTGATCGTGACCTGCAATAGTAATGTTATCAAGATAGGGAAAAGTGTCCCTTAAGTTTTCCTGCTTAACCAGGCCATCCATTGCCCGTTGGAAGATAGCCACTCCATTAGTAACCCCGAATGGGAGGCGACGAAATTGGTACAGCCGTCCATTAGCCTCAAAGGCCGTGTACTGCTTATCTGAGACCTTCAAGGGTACCTGATGATAGGCACTTTTCAAATCGTAAGTTGAGAACACTTTGTATTCGGCCAGTTTATTAACCATATCATCAATGCGTGGCAATGGGTAGGCGTCCAAGTCAGTATATTGATTGATGGTTTGCGAATAATCAATGCATAGTCATTGTTTGTGAGGTTTTAGAGGGTTCTTGACGATGACGATTTGAGCCCGTCAGGGCGACGAACATGGTTCGATGATATCCTCTGCTAAAAGTCGAGAGATTTCAGCCTCAATAAAAGATTGGTCTTCCTGACTAAAGCGCCGCGATTTCGTTATTATTGTTTTGCATCGAGGAGGAATACTGGCAAATAATGAGGGTTCTTCAAGTGAAGCTGCTGATAATGCACAAAACGGTAATTTAGACAGTATATTAGAAATAGTAAGTCCAGGTTTGGATCCGCCGAACTCAATGGTGAGTTTCTTATGCTGTTTTTGAAAATCCAGCCCTAAGATGAGATCACTACATAAGTCCTTGAGCACCGAAAGTCAGGTGGAGGGATACATGCGACCATTAAGTGTCATATCAATAATACAAAAGCTGGAGATTCTGGTATTAAGTGATGACTGAGCCATCGCAATTGCCTGGTCCGATGGGAAGATATGTAGTTTCAATTTCGCAACAATCTGTTCTCTAATGAAACTATCAGTACTTCCTGAGTCAATTAAGGCATCTAAGGTATGCCCATTAACTGAAACTTTTGTAGCTGCATGAAACAGGTTCTGTGGGCAAGCAGCTGTAATTGGTGTGGTTGCACAGAGAGTGGCTGAAACTCTAGGTGTGCTTCTTCGGGAGAGAGCTCGAGCGGAAGCTTGATAGGTCCTAGCCGGAGCATCTTGATAGGCCCTAGTTGGGGCAGTTCGGTAGGCCTTAGCTGGATAGGCCCTCGCAGAGGCTCTTGATTGGCAAACTTTTGCAAAGTGTCCATTTTTATCGCAATGACTGCAGATCGCATTGCGAGCAGGGCAGAATTTCCTAGGGTGAAAAGAATCTCCACAAAAGAAGCATTCCTTCCTAGATTGCCAAGAGGCTGCTAAAGTGGGGCCATCCTCCTCTTCTTCATCAGAATTATCATCAGGATTAGATTCCTCCATGATAGGGTTCACCTGAGGCCACTTGAATCGTCTGGTTGCAGTTACAGCAGCAGATCGCGATCTGGGCAGCTGATAGAGGTCTGCATTTTTCTTTGCCAAATCCAGAGAACAAGCCAGGTCAAAAGCCTTTTGTAGCTCAAGTGTTTTACTTTCTAGCAGACGCTGGCGTATAAATGGAGAGGCAATCCCGCAGATGAAAGCATCACGAATCATTTCTTCGCGGTACAGCTCAGCCGAGGCTGCCTGAAAGTTACAATCTACGCTGAGCCTGCGAAGTTCTTGAAGGAATTCGTTAATCGATTCCCCTGGCCCTTGTCGGGCTGTGGCCAGTAGATGTCTAGCATAGACCTCATTTGCGGTCTTGGCATATAGTTTTTTAAGTGCCCGGATCACCTCATCGTAATTATCCCATTCATCAACATATTCAAACACTGTTGGGGTCACATAGTTGATAAGTATCCTCAGTTTAGTAGAAGCATTCAAAACTGAGATGAGGAGAAACTTCTTCACTCAGAGGGTGGTAGGTTTGTGGAATTTGTTGCCCCAGAAAGCTGTGGAAGCTACATCATTAAATAAATTTAAAACAGAAATAGATAGTTTCCTAGAAGTAAAGGGAATTAAGGGTTACGGGGAGCGGGCAGGAAATTGGACATGAGTCTAGGTTCGGAATGGTCATGGCCCTGTGGGTAGTGGAGTGGGCCCAGGGGCCGTGTAGCCTTGTTCTGCTCCTACTGTGTTCTAATTCTGTTAGATTTCAGGAGATGGTTTTATTCCTGTTCCTGGCTGCGGTGGAGATCGCCTTTACAGAAGGTAAGTACTGTAGAAAATATAGGGACAGAGTGATCTCCTGGAAGAATTTCGATCGCCTAGATGGGTCGGAGAGGAATTTCCCAGATTTTTTTCTCCCAAATTGGCCATTGGGTCTTTATCTGGTTTTTCGCCTCTCCCGGGAGATCACATGGGTTCGGGTGGATGCAGAGTGATAGAAGATTTGAGGTTAGGATCAGATCAGCCATGATCTTATTGAATGGTGGAGCAGGCTCGAGGGGCCGATTGGCCTACTCCTGCTCCTATTTCTTATGTTCTTATGTACATTCATCAAGAAAATTCTCAAAAGTACGGTACCAATGCTTCCATACCCTGCCAGCTGCTGGTGCGTTTTGGTCCAAGTCCAGATGAGTAGGTTTAAGGATGTTTTCCATGATGGGTGGTTCCCTGGATCCTTAACTCCGAGTTTGTCCGAACTGTAAATACTAAGTTGTTTAAATTGATGTAATAAAAAGTCTCACACATCAAGGAACTGTAAAGTAAGCTTTAAACAACTTATAATTCTACTATATACAAGAGCGGTCTTCACCATGCCTCTAGGAGAAGCCCTTTCACTATACTGAGCAGTTCAGTATTTATACTAGTCCAAACACAGGAAGTGACGTATGCACAGGAAGTGATGTAAGCACAGAGTTGACAGTTCACAGGAAGTGATGTGCACATAACTTCCTCCGGAAGTTATTTATTATTATTACATAGAGGTCTGTCTCTCTCCACTATTCAGATAGAGTTCTGTCGCTCTCCACTATTCAGATAGAAGTCTGTGCCACTCCAATATTCAGATAGTGGTCCGTGTCTCTCCACTATTCAGATAGAGGTCTGTGCCACTCCAGTATTCAGGTAGAGGTATATACCTGTCCACTATTCAGATAGAGGTATCTCTCTCTCCACTATTCAGATAGAGGTCTGTACCTCTCCACTATTCAGATAGAGTTCTGTCTCTCTCCACTATTCAGATAGACGTCTGTGCCTCTCCAATATTCAGATAGATATCTGTGCCACTCCACTATTCAGATAGAGGCCAGTACCTCTCGACTATTCAGATAGAGGTCTCTCTCTATCCACTATTCAGATAGAGATCTGTACCTCTCCACTATTCAGATTGAGGTCTGTTTCTCTCCCCTATTCAGATAGAAGTATGTGCCCCTCCAATACTCAGATAGTGGTCCGTGTCTTTCCACTATTCAGATAGATGTCTTTGCCTCTCCACTATTCAGACAGAGTTCTGTCCCTCTCCACTATAGATTTAGAGGTCTGTCTCTCTCCACTATTCAGATAAAGGTCTGTCGTTCGCCACTATTCAGATAGACGTCTGTCTCTCTCCACTATTCAGATAGAAGTCTGTCTCCCTCCAGTATCCAGATAGAGGTCTGTACCTCTCCACTATTCAGATAGAGGTCTGTCTCTCTCCAGTATTCAGATAGAGGTCTGTACCTCTCCACTGTTCAGATAGAGGTCTGTCTCTCTCCACTATTCAGATAGAGATCTGTCTCCCTCCAGTATCCAGATAGAGGGCTGTACCTCTCCACTATTCAGATAGAGGTCTGTCTCTCTCCAGTATTCAGATAGACGTCTGTGCCTCTCCAATATTCAGATAGAGGTCAGTACCTCTCCACTATTCAGATAGAGCTCTGTCGCTCTCCACTATTCAGATAGATATCTGTCTCTCTCCACTATTCAGATGGAGGTTTGTACCTCTCCACTATTCAGATAGAGGTCTGTACCTCTCCACTATTCAGAGAGAGGTCTGTCGCTCTCCACTGTACAGATAGAGGTCTGTCTCTCTCCACTATTCAGACAGAGGTCTGTGCCTCTCCAATATTGAGATAGAGGTCTGTGTCTCTCGACTATTCAGATAGAGGTCATTGTCTCTGCACTAATGAGATAGAGGTCTGTACCTCTCCAATATTCAGATAGAGGTCTGTACCACTCCTCTATTCAGATAGAGGTCTGTACCTCTCCACTATTCAGATTGAGGTCTGTCCCTCTCCTCTATTCATATAGAGCCTGTCACTCTCCACTATTCAGATAGAGGTCTGTGCCTCTCCACTAATCAGATAGAGGTCTGTACCTCTCCACTATTTAGACAGAGGTCTGTCTCTCTCCGCTATTCAGATTGAAGTCTGTTTCTCTCCACTATTCAGATAGAAGTCTGATCCTCTCCGGTAATCATATAGTGTCTATCTCTCTCCACTATTCAGAAAGATGTCTTTGCCTCTCCACTATTAGATAGAGGTCTGTACCTCTCCACTATTCAGATAGATATCTGTGTCTCTCCACTATTGAGATAGAGGTCTGTGCCTCACCACTATTCAGAACGAGATCCCTACCTCTCCACTATTCAGATAGAGGTCTGTAGCTCTCAACTATTCAGATAGAGGTCTGTGCCTCTCCACTATTCAGATAGAGGCCTGTTCCTCCCCACTATTCTGGTATCGGTCTGTCTCTCTCCACTAGTCAGATAGACGTCTGTCTCTCTCCACTATTCAGATAGAGGTCTGTACCTCTCCACTATTCAGATAGAGTTCTGTCTCTCTCCACTATTCAGATAGACGTCTGTGCCTCTCCAATATTCAGATAGATATCTGTGCCACTCCACTATTCAGATAGAGGTCAGTACCTCTCCACTATTCAGATAGAGGTCTCTCTCTATCCACTATTCAGATAGAGATCTGTACCTCTCCACTATTCAGATTGAGGTCTGTTTCTCTCCCCTATTCAGATAGAAGTATGTGCCCCTCCAATACTCAGATAGTGGTCCGTGTCTTTCCACTATTCAGATAGATGTCTTTGCCTCTCCACTATTGAGATAGAGGTCTGTGACTCACCACTATTCAGAACGAGATCCCTACCTCTCCACTATTCAGATAGAGGTCTGTAGCTCTCAACTATTCAGATAGAGGTCTGTGCTTCTCCACTATTCAGATAGAGGTCTGTAGCTCTCAACTATTCAGATTGAGGTCTGTGCTTCTCCACCATTCAGATAGAGGTCTGTTCATCTCCACTATTCAGATAGAGGTCTATACTTCACCACTATTCAGATAGAGGCCTCTCTCTCCTCTATTCAGATAGATGTCTGTACCTCTCCATTATTCAGATAGAGGTCTGTCTCTCCACTATTCAGATAGAAGTCTGTGCCACTCCAGCAATCAGATAGTATCTGTCTCTCTCCACTATTCAGATAGAGGTCTGTACCTCTCCAGAATTCAGATAGAGGTCTGTACCTCTCCACTATTCAGATAGATTTCTGTCTCTCTCCATGAATCAGATATAGGTCTGTACCTCTCCACTATTCAGATAGAGGTCTGTCCCTCTCCACTATTCAGACAGAGGTCTGTACCGCCCTACTATTCAGGTAGAAGTCTGTTCACCTCCACTATTCAGATAGAGATCTATACTTCACCACTATTCAGATAGAGGCCTCTCTCTCCTCTATTCAGATAGAGGCCTGTACCTGTCCACTATTCAGATAGAGGACTGTCTCTCTCCACTATTCAGATAGAGTTCTGTCGCTCTCCACTATTCAGATATGGGTCTGTCTCTCTCCACTATTCAGATAGAGGGCTGTCTTCTCCTCTATTCAGATTGAGGTCTGTTTCTCTCCACTATTCAGATAGAGGTCTATATCTCTCCACTATTCAGATAGAGACCTGTTCCTCCCCACTATTCAGATAGCGGTCTGTCTCTCTCCACTCTTCAGATAGAGGTCCGTCTCTCTCCAGTATTCAGATAGAGCTCTGTACCTCTCCACTATTCAGATAAAGGTCTTTCTCTCTCCAGTATTCAGATAGAGGTCAGTACCTCTCCACTTTTCAGGTAGAGGTCTATGGCTCTCCACTAGATAAAGGTCTATCTCTCTCCACTATTCAGAGAGAGGTCTGTCGCTCTCCACTATTCTGATAGAGGTCTTTAACTCTGCACTATTCAGATAGAGGTTTGTACCTCTCCACTATTCAGATAGAGGTCTGTACCTCTCCACTCTTCAGATTGAGGTCTGTACCACTCCTCTATTCATAAAGAGATCTGTACCTCTCCATTATTCAGATAGAGGTCTGTACCTCTCCACTATTCAGATAGAGGTCTGTGTCTCTCCACTATTCAGATAGAGGTCTGTCGCTCGACACTATTCAGATCGACATCTGTCTCTCTCCACTAATCAGATAGAGGCCTGTTTCTCTCCATTATTCCGATAGAGTTCTGGCACTCTCCACTATTCAGACAGAGGTCTGTATCTCTCCACTATTCAGACAGAGGTCTGTCGCTCTCCACTATTCAGATAGACATCTGTGCCACTCCAATATTCAGATAGTGGTCTGTGACTCTCAACTATTCAGATAGAGGTCTGTGCCACTCCACTATTCAGATAGAGGTATGCACCTGTCCACTATTCAGATAGAGGTATCTCTCTCTCCATTATTCAGATAGAGGTCTGTACCTCTCCACTATTCAGATAGAGGTCTGTGCCTCTCCACTATTCAGGTAGAGGTCTGTACCTCTCCACTATTCAGGTAGAGGTCTGTACCTCTCCACTTTTCAGATTGAGGTCTGTGCCTCTCCACTATTCAGGTAGAGGTCTGTACCTCTCCACTATTCAGATAGAGGTCTGTGCCTCTCCACTATTCAGGTAGAGGTCTGTACCTCTCCACTTTTCAGATTGAGGCTGTACCTCTCCACTATTCCGATAGAGGTCTGTTTCTCTCCACTGTTCAGATAGAGGTCAGTGCCTCTCCAGTATTCAGATAGAGGCCTGTCTCTCTCCACTATTCAGATAGACGTCTGTGCCTCTCCAATATTCAGATAGATATCTGTGCCACTCCACTATTCAGAAAGAGGTCAGTACCTCTCCACTATTCAGATAGAGGTCTCTCTCTATCCAGTACTCAGACAGAGATCTGTACCTCTCCACTATTCAGATTGAAGTATGTGCCCCTCCACTATAGATTAAGAGGTCTGTGCCTCTCCACTATTCAGATAGAGGTCTGTACCTCTCCACTATTATGATAGAGGTCTGCACCTCTCCACTATTCAGATAGAGGTCTGTGCCTCTCCACTATTCAGGTAGAGGTCTGTACCTCTCTACTATTCAGATTGAGGCTGTACCTTTCCACTATTCAGATAGAGGTCTGTCCCTCTCCACTATAGATTTAGAGGTCTGTTCCTCCCCACTATTCAGATTGCAGTCTGTCTCTCTCCACTATTCAGATAAAGGTCTGCCGTTCGCCACTATTCAGATAGATGTCTGTCTCTCTCCACTATTCAGATAGAGGTCTGTCTCTCTCCAGTATTCAGATAGAGGTCTGTACCTCTCCACTGTGCAGGTAGAGGTCTGTCTCGCTCCACTATTCAGATAGAGATCTGTCTCCCTCCAGTAATCAGATAGACGTCTGTGCCTCTCCAATATTCAGATAGAGGTCAGTACCTCTCCACTATTCATATAGAGCTCTGTCGCTCTCCACCATTCAGATAGGGGTCTGTCCCGCTCCACTATTCAAATAGAAGTCTGTCTCTCTCCACTATTCAGATAGAGGTCTGTACCGCTCTACTATTCAGATAGAGGTCTGTTCAGCTCCACTATTCAGATAGAGGTCTGTCTCTCTCCTCTATTCAGATAGATGCCTGTACTTCTCCACTATTCAGATAGAGATCTGTCTCTCTCCACTATTCAGATAGAGGTCTGTACCTCTCCACTATTCAGATAGAGGTCTGTCTCTCTCCACTATTCAGATAGAGTTCTGTCGCTCTCCACTATTCAGATAGAAGTCTGTGCCATTCCAGTAATCAGATAGTATCTGTCTCTCCCCACTGTTCAGATAGAAGTCTGTGTCACTCCAACATTCAGATAGTGGTCTGTGTCTCTCCACTATTCAGATACAGGTCTGTGCCACTCCACTATTCAGATAGAGATATGTACCTGTCCACTATTGAGATAGAGATATCTCTCTCTCCACTATTCAGATAGAGGTCTGTACCTCTCCAGAATTCAGATAGAGATCTGTACCTCTCCACTATTCAGATAGAGGTCTCTCCCTCACCACTATTCAGATAGAGGTCTGTACCGCTCTACTATTCAGATAGAGGTCTGTTCACCTCCACTATTCAGATAGAGGTCTATACTTCACCACTATTCAGATAGAGGCCTCTCTCTCCTCTATTCAGATAGAGGCCTGTACCTCTCCACTATTCAGATAGAGGACTGTCTCTCTCCACTATTCAGAGAGAGGTCTGTACCTCTCCACTATTCAGATAGAGGTCTTTCTCTCTCCAGTATTCAGAGAGAGATCTGTACCTCTCCACTATTCAGATTGAGGTCTGTTTCTCTCCCCTATTCAGATAGAAGTATGTGCCCCTCCAATACTCAGATAGTGGTCCGTGTCTTTCCACTATTCAGATAGATGTCTTTGCCTCTCCACTATTGAGATCGAGGTCTGTGACTCACCACTATTCAGAACGAGATCCCTACCTCTCCACTATTCAGATGGAGGTCTGTAGCTCTCAACTATTCAGATAGAGGTCTGTGCTTCTCCACTATTCAGATAGAGGTCTGTAGCTCTCAACTATTCAGATAGAGGTCTGTGCTTCTCCACCATTCAGATAGAGGTCTGTTCATCTCCACTATTCAGATAGAGGTCTATACTTCACCACTATTCAGATAGAGGCCTCTCTCTCCTCTATTCAGATAGATGTCTGTACCTCTCCATTATTCAGATAGAGGTCTGGCTCTCTCCACTATTCAGATAGAAGTCTGTGCCACTCCAGTAATCAGATAGTATCTGTCTCTCTCCACTATTCAGATAGAGGTCTGTACCTCTCCAGAATTCAGATAGAGGTCTGTACCTCTCCACTATTCAGATAGAGTTCTGTCTCTCTCCACTATTCAGATAGACGTCTGTGCCTCTCCAATATTCAGATAGATATCTGTGCCACTCCACTATTCAGATAGAGGTCAGTACCTCTCCACTATTCAGATAGAGGTCTCTCTCTATCCACTATTCAGATAGAGATCTGTACCTCTCCACTATTCAGATTGAGGTCTGTTTCTCTCCCCTATTCAGATAGAAGTATGTGCCCCTCCAATACTCAGATAGTGGTACATGTCTTTCCACTATTCAGATAGATGTCTTTGCCTCTCCACTATTGAGATAGAGGTCTGTGACTCACCTCTATTCAGAACGAGATCCCTACCTCTCCACTATTCAGATAGAGGTCTGTAGCTCTCAACTATTCAGATAGAGGTCTGTGCTTCTCCACTATTCAGTTAGAGGTCTGTAGCTCTCAACTATTCAGATTGAGGTCTGTGCTTCTCCACCATTCAGATAGAGGTCTGTTCATCTCCACTATTCAGATAGAGGTCTATACTTCACCACTATTCAGATAGAGGCCTCTCTCTCCTCTATTCAGATAGATGTCTGTACCTCTCCATTATTCAGATAGAGGTCTGTCTCTCTCCACTATTCAGATAGAAGTCTGTGCCACTCCAGTAATCAGATAGTATCTGTTTCTCTCCACTATTCAGATAGAGGTCTATACTTCACCACTATTCAGATAGAGGCCTCTCTCTCCTCTATTCAGATAGATGTCTGTACCTCTCCAGAATTCAGATCGAGGTCTGTACCTCTCCACTATTCAGATAGATTTCTGTCTCTCTCCATGAATCAGATATAGGTCTGTACCTCTCCACTATTCAGATAGAGGTCTCTCCCTCTCCACTATTCAGATAGAGGTCTGTACCGCCCTACTATTCAGATAGAAGTCTGTTCACCTCCACTATTCAGATAGAGATCTATACTTCACCACTATTCAGATAGAGGCCTCTCTCTCCTCTATTCAGATAGAGGCCTGTACCTCTCCACTATTCAGATAGTGGACTGTCTCTCTCCACTATTCAGATAGAGTTCTGTCGCGCTCCACTATTCAGATATGGGTCTGTCTCTCTCCACTATTCAGATAGAGGGCTGTCTTCTCCTCTATTCAGATTGAGGTCTGTTTCTCTCCACTATTCAGATAGAGGTCTATATCTCTCCAATATTCAGATAGAGGTCTGTTCCTCTCCACTGTTCCGATAGAGGTCTTTGCCTCTCCACTATTCAGATAGAGGCCTGTTCCTCCCCAATATTCAGATAGCGGTCTGTCGCTCGCCACTATTCAGATAGACGTCCGTCTCTCTCCACTATTCAGATAGAGGTCCGTCTCTCTCCAGTATTCAGATAGAGGTCTGTACCTCTCCACTATTCAGATAGAGGTTTTTCTCTCTCCAGTATTCAGATAGAGGTCAGTACCTCTCCACTTTTCAGGTAGAGGTCTATGGCTCTCCACTAGATAAAGGTCTGTCTCTCTCCACTATTCAGAGAGAGGTCTGTCGCTCTCCACTATTCTGATAGAGGTCTTTAACTCTGCACTATTCAGATAGAGGTTTCTACCTCTCCACTATTCAGATAGCGGTCTGTACCTCTCCACTCTTCAGATTGAGGTCTGTACCACTCCTCTATTCATAAAGAGATCTGTACCTCTCCATTATTCAGATAGAGGTCTGTACCTCTCCACTATTCAGATAGAGGTCTGTGTCTCTCCACTATTCAGATAGAGGTCTGTCGCTCGACACTATTCAGATCGACATCTGTCTCTCTCCACTAATCAGATAGAGGCCTGTTTCTCTCCATTATTCAGATAGAGTTCTGGCACTCTCCACTATTCAGACAGGGGTCTGTCTCTCTCCACGAATCAGACAGAGGTCTGTATCTCTCCACTATTCAGACAGAGGTCTGTCTCTCTCCACTATTCAGATAGAAGTCTGTGCCACTCCAGTAATCAGATAGTATCTGTTTCTCTCCACTATTCAGATAGAGGTCTGTACCTCTCCAGAATTCAGATCGAAGTCTGTACCTCTCCACTATTCAGATAGATTTCTGTCTCTCTCCATGAATCAGATATAGGTCTGTACCTCTCCACTATTCAGATAGAGGTCTCTCCCTCTCCACTATTCAGATAGAGGTCTGTACCGCCCTACTATTCAGATAGAAGTCTGTTCACCTCCACTATTCAGATAGAGATCTATACTTCACCACTATTCAGATAGAGGCCTCTCTCTCCTATTCAGATAGAGGCCTGTACCTCTCCACTATTCAGATAGAGGACTGTCTCTCTCCACTATTCAGATAGAGTTCTGTCGCGCTCCACTATTCAGATATGGGTCTGTCTCTCTCCACTATTCAGATAGAGGGCTGTCTTCTCCTCTATTCAGATTGAGGTCTGTTTCTCTCCACTATTCAGATAGAGGCCTATATCTCTCCAATATTCAGATAGAGGTCTGTTCCTCTCCACTGTTCCGATAGAGGTCTTTGCCTCTCCACTATTCAGATAGAGGCCTGTTCCTCCCCAATATTCAGATAGCGGTCTGTCGCTCGCCACTACTCAGATAGACGTCCGTCTCTCTCCACTATTCAGATAGAGGTCCGTCTCTCTCCAGTATTCAGATAGAGGTCTGTACCTCTCCACTATTCAGATAGAGGTCTTTCTCTCTCCAGTATTCAGATAGAGGTCAGTACCTCTCCACTTTTCAGGTAGAGGTCTATGGCTCTCCACTAGATAAAGGTCTGTCTCTCTCCACTATTAAGAGAGAGGTCTGTCGCTCTCCACTATTCTGATAGAGGTCTTTAACTCTGCACTATTCAGATAGAGGTTTGTACCTCTCCACTATTCAGATAGCGGTCTGTACCTCTCCACTCTTCAGATTGAGGTCTGTACCACTCCTCTATTCATAAAGAGATCTGTACCTCTCCATTATTCAGATAGAGGTCTGTACCTCTCCACTATTCAGATAGAGGTCTGTGTCTCTCCACTATTCAGATAGAGGTCTGTCGCTCGACACTATTCAGATCGACATCTGTCTCTCTCCACTAATCAGATAGAGGCCTGTTTCTCTCCATTATTCAGATAGAGTTCTGGCACTCTCCACTATTCAGACAGGGGTCTGTCTCTCTCCACGAATCAGACAGAGGTCTGTATCTCTCCACTATTCAGACAGAGGTCTGTCGCTCTCCACTATTCAGATAGAAGTCTGTGCCACTCCAATATTCAGATTGTGGTCTGTGACACTCAACTATTCAGATAGAGGTCTGTGCCACTCCACTATTCAGATAGAGGTATGTACCTGTCCACTATTCAGATAGAGGTATCTCTCTCTCCATTATTCAGATAGAGGTCTGTGCCTCTCCACTATTCTGATAGAGGTCTGTTTCTCTCCACTATTCAGATAGACGTCTGTGCCTCTCCAATATTCAGATAGATATCTGTGCCACTCCACTATTCAGATAGAGGTCAGTACCTCTCCATTATTCAGATAGAGGTCTGTGCCTCTCCAGTATTCAGATAGAGGCCTGTCTCTCTCCACTATTCAGATAGACGTCTGTGCCTCTCCAATATTCAGATAGATATCTGTGCCACTCCTCTATTCAGATAGAGGTCAGTACCTCTCCACTATTCAGATAGAGATCTCTCTCTTTCCAGTACTCAGACAGAGATCTGTACCTCTCCACTATTCAGATTGAGGTCCGTTTCTCTCCACTATTCAGATAGAAGTATGTGCCCCTCCACTATAGATTAAGAGGTCTGTGCCTCTCCACTATTCAGATAGAGGTCTGTGCCTCTCCACTATTCAGGTAGAGGTCTGTACCTCTCTACTATTCAGATTGAGGCTGTACCTCTCCACTATTCAGATAGAGGTCTGTGCCTCTCCACTATTCAGGTAGAGGTCTGTACCTCTCTACTATTCAGATTGAGGCTGTACCTCTCCACTATTCAGATAGAGGTCTGTGCCTCTCCACTATTCAGATAGAGGTCTGTCCCTCTCCACTATAGATTTAGAGGTCTGTGCCTCTCCACTATTCAGATAGAGACCTGTTCCTCCCCACTATTCAGATTGCAGTCTGTCTCTCTCCACTATTCAGATAAAGGTCTGTCGTTCGCCACTATTCAGATAGATGTCTGTCTCTCTCCACTATTCAGATAGAGGTCTGTCTCTCTCCAGTATTCAGATAGAGGTCTGTACCTCTCCACTGTGCAGATAGAGTTCTGTCTCGCTCCACTATTCAGATAGAGGTCTGTCTCCCTCCAGTAATCAGATAGAGGTCTGTACCTCTCCACTATTCAGATAGAGGTCTGTCTCTCTCCAGTATTCAGATAGACGTCTGTGCCTCTCCAATATTCAGATAGAGGTCAGTACCTCTCCACTATTCATATAGAGCTCTGTCGCTCTCCACCATTCAGATAGGGGTCTGTCCCGCTCCACTATTCAGATAGAGGTCTGTCTCTCTCCACTATTCAGATAGAGGTCTGTTCAGCTCCACTATTCAGATAGAGGTCTATACTTCACCACTATTCAGATAGAGGTCTGTCTCTCTCCTCTATTCAGATAGATGCCTGTGCTTCTCCACTATTCAGATAGAGATCTGTCTCTCTCCACTATTCAGATAGAGGTCTGTACCTCTCCACTATTCAGATAGAGGTCTGTCTCTCTCCACTATTCAGATAGAGTTCTGTCGCTCTCCACTATTCAGATAGAAGTCTGTGCCATTCCAGTAATCAGATAGTATCTGTCTCTCCCCACTGTTCAGATAGAAGTCTGTGTCACTCCAACATTCAGATAGTGGTCTGTGTCTCTCCACTATTCAGATACAGGTCTGTGCCACTCCACTATTCAGATAGAGATATGTACCTGTCCACTATTGAGATAGAGATATCTCTCTCTCCACTATTCAGATAGAGGTCTGTACCTCTCCAGAATTCAGATAGAGGTCTGTACCTCTCCACTGTTCAGGTAGATTTCTGTCTCTCTCCACGAATCAGATATAGGTCTGTACCTCTCCACTATTCAGATAGAGGTTTCTCCCTCGCCACTATTCAGATAGAGGTCTGTACCGCTCTACTATTCAGATAGAGGTCTGTTCACCTCCCCTATTCAGATAGAGGTCTATACTTCACCACTATTCAGATAGAGGCCTCTCTCTCCTCTATTCAGATAGAGGCCTGTACCTCTCCACTATTCAGATAGAGGACTGTCTCTCTCCAATATTCAGATAGAGTTCTGTCGCTCTCCACTATTCAGATAGGGGTCTGTCTCTCTCCACTATTCAGATAGAGGTCTATACCTCTCCAATATTCAGATAGAGGTCTGTACCTCTCCAATATTCAGATAGATATCTGTGCCACTCCACTATTCAGATAGAGGTCAGTACCTCTCCACTATTCAGATAGAGGTCTCTCTCTATCCACTATTCAGATAGAGATCTGTACCTCTCCACTATTCAGATTGAGGTCTGTTTCTCTCCCCTATTCAGATAGAAGTATGTGCCCCTCCAATACTCAGATAGTGGTCCATGTCTTTCCACTATTCAGATAGATGTCTTTGCCTCTCCACTATTGAGATAGAGGTCTGTGACTCACCTCTATTCAGAACGAGATCCCTACCTCTCCACTATTCAGATAGAGGTCTGTAGCTCTCAACTATTCAGATAGAGGTCTGTGCTTCTCCACTATTCAGTTAGAGGTCTGTAGCTCTCAACTATTCAGATAGAGGTCTGTGCTTCTCCACCATTCAGATAGAGGTCTGTTCATCTCCACTATTCAGATAGAGGTCTATACTTCACCACTATTCAGATAGAGGCCTCTCTCTCCTCTATTCAGATAGATGTCTGTACCTCTCCATTATTCAGATAGAGGTCTGTCTCTCTCCACTATTCAGATAGAAGTCTGTGCCACTCCAGTAATCAGATAGTATCTGTTTCTCTCCACTATTCAGATAGAGGTCTGTACCTCTCCAGAATTCAGATAGAGGTCTGTACCTCTCCACTATTCAGATAGATTTCTGTCTCTCTCCATGAATCAGATATAGGTCTGTACCTCTCCACTATTCAGATAGAGGTCTCTCCCTCTCCACTATTCAGATAGAGGTCTGTACCGCCCTACTATTCAGATAGAAGTCTGTTCACCTCCACTATTCAGATAGAGATCTATACTTCACCACTATTCAGATAGAGGCCTCTCTCTCCTCTATTCAGATAGAGGCCTGTACCTCTCCACTATTCAGATAGAGGACTGTCTCTCTCCACTATTCAGATATGGGTCTGTCTCTCTCCACTATTCAGATAGAGGGCTGTCTTCTCCTCTATTCAGATTGAGGTCTGTTTCTCTCCACTATTCAGATAGAGGTCTGTATCTCTCCAATATTCAGATAGAGGTCTGTTCCTCTCCACTGTTCCGATAGAGGTCTTTGCCTCTCCACTATTCAGATAGAGGCCTGTTCCTCCCCACTATTCAGATAGCGGTCTGTCGCTCGCCACTATTCAGATAGACGTCCGTCTCTCTCCACTATTCAGATAGAGGTCCGTCTCTCTCCAGTATTCAGATAGAGGTCTGTACCTCTCCACTATTCAGATAGAGGTCTTTCTCTCTCCAGTATTCAGATAGAGGTCAGTACCTCTCCACTTTTCAGGTAGAGGTCTATGGCTCTCCACTAGATAAAGGTCTGTCTCTCTCCACTATTCAGAGAGAGGTCTGTCGCTCAACACTATTCTGATAGAGGTCTTTAACTCTGCACTATTCAGATAGAGGTTTGTACCTCTCCACTATTCAGATAGCGGTCTGTACCTCTCCACTCTTCAGATTGAGGTCTGTACCACTCCTCTATTCATAAAGAGATCTGTACCTCTCCATTATTCAGATAGAGGTCTGTACCTCTCCACTATTCAGATAGAGGTCTGTGTCTCTCCACTATTCAGATAGAGGTCTGTCGCTCGACACTATTCAGATCGACATCTGTCTCTCTCCACTAATCAGATAGAGGCCTGTTTCTCTCCATTATTCAGATAGAGTTCTGGCACTCTCCACTATTCAGACAGGGGTCTGTCTCTCTCCACGAATCAGACAGAGGTCTGTATCTCTCCACTATTCAGACAGAGGTCTGTCGCTCTCCACTATTCAGATAGAAGTCTGTGCCACTCCAATATTCAGATTGTGGTCTGTGACTCACAACTATTCAGATAGAGGTCTGTGCCACTCCACTATTCAGATAGAGGTATGTACCTGTCCACTATTCAGATAGAGGTATCTCTCTCTCCACTATTCAGATAGAGGTATCTCTCTCTCCACTATTCCGATAGAGGTCTGTTTCTCTCCACTGTTCAGATAGAGGTCAGTGCCTCTCCAGTATTCAGATAGAGGCCTGTCTCTCTCCACTATTCAGATAGACGTCTGTGCCTCTCCAATATTCAGATAGATATCTGTGCCACTCCACTATTCAGATAGAGGTCAGTACCTCTCCACTATTCAGATAGAGATCTCTCTCTATCCAGTACTCAGACAGAGATCTGTACCTCTCCACTATTCAGATTGAGGTCCGTTTCTCTCCACTATTCAGATAGAAGTATGTGCCCCTCCACTATAGATTAAGAGGTCTGTGCCTCTCCACTATTCAGATAGAGGTCTGTGCCTCTCCACTATTCAGGTAGAGGTCTGTACCTCTCTACTATTCAGATTGAGGCTGTACCTCTCCACTATTCAGATAGAGGTCTGTGCCTCTCCACTATTCAGGTAGAGGTCTGTACCTCTCTACTATTCAGATTGAGGCTGTACCTCTCCACTATTCAGATAGAGGTCTGTGCCTCTCCACTATTCAGATAGAGGTCTGTCCCTCTCCACTATAGATTTAGAGGTCTGTGCCTCTCCACTATTCAGATAGAGACCTGTTCCTCCCCACTATTCAGATTGCAGTCTGTCTCTCTCCACTATTCAGATAAAGGTCTGTCGTTCGCCACTATTCAGATAGATGTCTGTCTCTCTCCACTATTCAGATAGAGGTCTGTCTCTCTCCAGTATTCAGATAGAGGTCTGTACCTCTCCACTGTGCAGATAGAGTTCTGTCTCGCTCCACTATTCAGATAGAGGTCTGTCTCCCTCCAGTAATCAGATAGAGGTCTGTACCTCTCCACTATTCAGATAGAGGTCTGTCTCTCTCCAGTATTCAGATAGACGTCTGTGCCTCTCCAATATTCAGATAGAGGTCAGTACCTCTCCACTATTCATATAGAGCTCTGTCGCTCTCCACCATTCAGATAGGGGTCTGTCCCGCTCCACTATTCAGATAGAGGTCTGTCTCTCTCCACTATTCAGATAGAGGTCTGTACCGCTCTACTATTCAGATAGAGGTCTGTTCAGCTCCACTATTCAGATAGAGGTCTATACTTCACCACTATTCAGATAGAGGTCTGTCTCTCTCCTCTATTCAGATAGATGCCTGTGCTTCTCCACTATTCAGATAGAGATCTGTCTCTCTCCACTATTCAGATAGAGGTCTGTACCTCTCCACTATTCAGATAGAGGTCTGTACCGCTCTACTATTCAGATAGAGGTCTGTTCAGCTCCACTATTCAGATAGAGGTCTATACTTCACCACTATTCAGATAGAGGTCTGTCTCTCTCCTCTATTCAGATAGATGCCTGTGCTTCTCCACTATTCAGATAGAGATCTGTCTCTCTCCACTATTCAGATAGAGGTCTGTACCTCTCCACTATTCAGATAGAGGTCTGTCTCTCTCCACTATTCAGATAGAGTTCTGTCGCTCTCCACTATTCAGATAGAAGTCTGTGCCATTCCAGTAATCAGATAGTATCTGTCTCTCCCCACTATTCAGATAGAGGTCTGTCTCTCTCCACTATTCAGACAGAGGTCTGTCGCTCTCCACTATTCAGATAGAAGTCTGTGCCACTCCAATATTCAGATTGTGGTCTGTGACACTCAACTATTCAGATAGAGGTCTGTGCCACTCCACTATTCAGATAGAGGTATGTACCTGTCCACTATTCAGATAGAGGTATCTCTCTCTCCATTATTCAGATAGAGGTCTGTGCCTCTCCACTATTCTGATAGAGGTCTGTTTCTCTCCACTATTCAGATAGACGTCTGTGCCTCTCCAATATTCAGATAGATATCTGTGCCACTCCACTATTCAGATAGAGGTCAGTACCTCTCCATTATTCAGATAGAGGTCTGTGCCTCTCCAGTATTCAGATAGAGGCCTGTCTCTCTCCACTATTCAGATAGACGTCTGTGCCTCTCCAATATTCAGATAGATATCTGTGCCACTCCTCTATTCAGATAGAGGTCAGTACCTCTCCACTATTCAGATAGAGATCTCTCTCTTTCCAGTACTCAGACAGAGATCTGTACCTCTCCACTATTCAGATTGAGGTCCGTTTCTCTCCACTATTCAGATAGAAGTATGTGCCCCTCCACTATAGATTAAGAGGTCTGTGCCTCTCCACTATTCAGATAGAGGTCTGTGCCTCTCCACTATTCAGGTAGAGGTCTGTACCTCTCTACTATTCAGATTGAGGCTGTACCTCTCCACTATTCAGATAGAGGTCTGTGCCTCTCCACTATTCAGGTAGAGGTCTGTACCTCTCTACTATTCAGATTGAGGCTGTACCTCTCCACTATTCAGATAGAGGTCTGTGCCTCTCCACTATTCAGATAGAGGTCTGTCCCTCTCCACTATAGATTTAGAGGTCTGTGCCTCTCCACTATTCAGATAGAGACCTGTTCCTCCCCACTATTCAGATTGCAGTCTGTCTCTCTCCACTATTCAGATAAAGGTCTGTCGTTCGCCACTATTCAGATAGATGTCTGTCTCTCTCCACTATTCAGATAGAGGTCTGTCTCTCTCCAGTATTCAGATAGAGGTCTGTACCTCTCCACTGTGCAGATAGAGTTCTGTCTCGCTCCACTATTCAGATAGAGGTCTGTCTCCCTCCAGTAATCAGATAGAGGTCTGTACCTCTCCACTATTCAGATAGAGGTCTGTCTCTCTCCAGTATTCAGATAGACGTCTGTGCCTCTCCAATATTCAGATAGAGGTCAGTACCTCTCCACTATTCATATAGAGCTCTGTCGCTCTCCACCATTCAGATAGGGGTCTGTCCCGCTCCACTATTCAGATAGAGGTCTGTCTCTCTCCACTATTCAGATAGAGGTCTGTTCAGCTCCACTATTCAGATAGAGGTCTATACTTCACCACTATTCAGATAGAGGTCTGTCTCTCTCCTCTATTCAGATAGATGCCTGTGCTTCTCCACTATTCAGATAGAGATCTGTCTCTCTCCACTATTCAGATAGAGGTCTGTACCTCTCCACTATTCAGATAGAGGTCTGTCTCTCTCCACTATTCAGATAGAGTTCTGTCGCTCTCCACTATTCAGATAGAAGTCTGTGCCATTCCAGTAATCAGATAGTATCTGTCTCTCCCCACTGTTCAGATAGAAGTCTGTGTCACTCCAACATTCAGATAGTGGTCTGTGTCTCTCCACTATTCAGATACAGGTCTGTGCCACTCCACTATTCAGATAGAGATATGTACCTGTCCACTATTGAGATAGAGATATCTCTCTCTCCACTATTCAGATAGAGGTCTGTACCTCTCCAGAATTCAGATAGAGGTCTGTACCTCTCCACTGTTCAGGTAGATTTCTGTCTCTCTCCACGAATCAGATATAGGTCTGTACCTCTCCACTATTCAGATAGAGGTTTCTCCCTCGCCACTATTCAGATAGAGGTCTGTACCGCTCTACTATTCAGATAGAGGTCTGTTCACCTCCCCTATTCAGATAGAGGTCTATACTTCACCACTATTCAGATAGAGGCCTCTCTCTCCTCTATTCAGATAGAGGCCTGTACCTCTCCACTATTCAGATAGAGGACTGTCTCTCTCCAATATTCAGATAGAGTTCTGTCGCTCTCCACTATTCAGATAGGGGTCTGTCTCTCTCCACTATTCAGATAGAGGTCTATACCTCTCCAATATTCAGATAGAGGTCTGTACCTCTCCAATATTCAGATAGATATCTGTGCCACTCCACTATTCAGATAGAGGTCAGTACCTCTCCACTATTCAGATAGAGGTCTCTCTCTATCCACTATTCAGATAGAGATCTGTACCTCTCCACTATTCAGATTGAGGTCTGTTTCTCTCCCCTATTCAGATAGAAGTATGTGCCCCTCCAATACTCAGATAGTGGTCCATGTCTTTCCACTATTCAGATAGATGTCTTTGCCTCTCCACTATTGAGATAGAGGTCTGTGACTCACCTCTATTCAGAACGAGATCCCTACCTCTCCACTATTCAGATAGAGGTCTGTAGCTCTCAACTATTCAGATAGAGGTCTGTGCTTCTCCACTATTCAGTTAGAGGTCTGTAGCTCTCAACTATTCAGATAGAGGTCTGTGCTTCTCCACCATTCAGATAGAGGTCTGTTCATCTCCACTATTCAGATAGAGGTCTATACTTCACCACTATTCAGATAGAGGCCTCTCTCTCCTCTATTCAGATAGATGTCTGTACCTCTCCATTATTCAGATAGAGGTCTGTCTCTCTCCACTATTCAGATAGAAGTCTGTGCCACTCCAGTAATCAGATAGTATCTGTTTCTCTCCACTATTCAGATAGAGGTCTGTACCTCTCCAGAATTCAGATAGAGGTCTGTACCTCTCCACTATTCAGATAGATTTCTGTCTCTCTCCATGAATCAGATATAGGTCTGTACCTCTCCACTATTCAGATAGAGGTCTCTCCCTCTCCACTATTCAGATAGAGGTCTGTACCGCCCTACTATTCAGATAGAAGTCTGTTCACCTCCACTATTCAGATAGAGATCTATACTTCACCACTATTCAGATAGAGGCCTCTCTCTCCTCTATTCAGATAGAGGCCTGTACCTCTCCACTATTCAGATAGAGGACTGTCTCTCTCCACTATTCAGATATGGGTCTGTCTCTCTCCACTATTCAGATAGAGGGCTGTCTTCTCCTCTATTCAGATTGAGGTCTGTTTCTCTCCACTATTCAGATAGAGGTCTGTATCTCTCCAATATTCAGATAGAGGTCTGTTCCTCTCCACTGTTCCGATAGAGGTCTTTGCCTCTCCACTATTCAGATAGAGGCCTGTTCCTCCCCACTATTCAGATAGCGGTCTGTCGCTCGCCACTAATCAGATAGAGGTCTGTCTCTCTCCAGTATTCGATAGAGGTCTGTACCTCTCCACTATTCAGATAGAGCTCTTTTTCTCTCCAGTATTCAGATAGAGGTCAGTACCTCTCCACTATTCAGGTAGAGGTCTATGGCTCTCCACTATTCAGATAAAGGTCTGCCTCTCTCCACTATTCAGAGAGAGGTCTGTCGCTCTCCACTATTCTGATAGAGGTCTTTACCTCTCCACTATTCAGATAGACATCTGTACCTCTCCACTATTCAGATAGAGGTCTGTGTCTCACCACTATTCAGGTTGTGGCTGTATCACTCCACTATTCAGATAAAGGTCTGTCTCTCGCCACTATTCAGATCGACATCTGTCTCTCTCCACTATTCAGATAGAGGCCTGTCTCTCTCCACTATTCAGATAGAGGTCTATTTCTCTCCATTATTCAGATAGAGTTCTGTCGCTCTCCACTATTCAGATAGTGTTCTGTACCTCTCCACTATTCAGACAGAAGTCTGTACCTCTGCACTATTCAGACAGAGGTCTGTACCTCTCCACTATTCAGACAGAGGTCTGTACCTCTCTGCTATTCAGATAGAGTGATGTAATAAGAAGTCTCACACATCAAGGAACTTTAAAGTAAGCTTTAAACAACTTATAATTCTACTATATACAAGAGCGGTCTTCACCATGCCTCCAAGATAAGCCCTTTTACTATACTGAGCAGTTCAGTATTTATACTAGTCCAAACACAGGAAGTGATGTATGCACAGGAAGTGATGTAAGCACAGAGTTCACAGTTCACAGGAAGTAATGTGCACATAACTTCCTCCGGAAGTTATTTATTATTATTACATTCTTCCCTCCTGCGAGATTAGAAGGCTGTGGTCTTCCTTTTATTCCGCAGCCGCCGAACGAGGAAGAGTCGCACCCGTTTGGGTTCCCGTCGTAGAGGGTCACTGGTCCGCTTACATGCTGTTGGCCACTGGTCAGAGTCTGTGTGGCCTGGATTACCCTGTGAAGGGTCGGGGATATCATGGCTTCGTGTACGAGCCCCAATAGCTGCAGAGTCGGTCTGTCTCTGTTCAGAGGGAGGTGCAAAGCTGGTCTGTGGCGGAGCAGTACTTTGGTGCGCGGTACTGAGAGGGTCGCAACTTTGAGTACGGGGTTCTACCGGCACCAAGCTAGTTGGTGTCAGATCAGGATCCTGGAGAGGGGTACCCGGTAGGTTCCAAGAGGCTCCTGGTAAAATACCATCACTCGATGTCCCACTAGGGCCTGGTGGGCAGGGAGCCAGATCCCGTAATGGTATGGTAGATTCTCGGCCGTCGGGGTAACGTATGTATGCATAGGTGGGGTTGGCATCGGTTAGTTCGACCTCGTCTACGAGAGGGTCATTTTTAGACGTCCGAACGTATCTTCGGAGTAGTACAGGTCCAGGAGTAGTTAGCCATGATGGGAGGGATGTCCCATAAGATGAGCGACGCTGGAATCCAAAGAACCGCTCATGAGGTGTTGTATTTGTGGCTGTAGAAAGAAGGGACCGTATAGAGTGCAATGCATCTGGAAGCACTGCTTCCCATTGCTGGTTTGGTAGGCCCCGAGATCTTAAAGCAAGATGTACGGAATTCCAGATGATACCGTTATACCTCTCTACCTGCCCATTTCCGATGGGATGATATGGCGTCGTTTTGCTTGTAGCAATTCCCCATTCTGAGAGGTAGTCCTTGAGTTCCCTTGACATAAAGGATGGACCCCGATCCGAGTGAATGTAAGCCGCCATGCCACAGAGAGAAAATACCTGCTCAAGGCAGCAGATTACTGTGGACGCCAGCATATTGGAGCAGGGGAAGGCAAACGGAAAACGTGAATATTCATCAATCATGGTGAGCAAATATGTGTTCCGAGTTGAAGAGGGCACTGGGCCCTTAAAATCGATGCTAAGTCGTTGCATCAGTTGGGTTGCGTGTATGAGCATACCATCTGCGGGGCGGAAGAACTGAGGTTTTAATTCTGCACAAAGCCGGCATTTTGAGCACATTTTCTTTACATCTCCAGTAGAAAAAGGGAGATTCCGTGATTGTACGAAATGTAGCATGCGCGTAATGCCAGGATGACACAATCCATTATGGACATCTATGAGAGTAGAGGACGACATTGTGGAGCAGAATGCTCGTGTGAGGGTATCCGGGGCCACATTCTCCTTGCCAGGTCGATAGTGAATGGTGTAACCAAAAGAGGCCAGTTCCATCCTCCAAAGCTGTATTTTATTATTCTTAATTTTGGTTAGTTTTCGATTATCGAGCATGAAGGGACTGATCGCTGGTCCATGATTAATGTAAAGAGCTGGCGAGCTAGGAAATGGTTCCACTTCCGTACCGCCTCTATGATGGCTGTGGCTTCCTTCTCAACTGGAGGATAATGTAGCTCGGCACCTTGTAAGGTCCTGGACATAAATGCTACAGGACGACCTTCCTGATTTAGAGTAGCTGAGATCGCCACCTCCGAGGCATCACATTCGACTATGAAAGGGAGATTCTCATCGATGGAGTGAAGAGCCGCTTTCTCCAACTTTTTTTGAGAAGGTTAAAGGCTGCAACAGCCGCTGTTTCCAATGGAAATGATCTAGCATGCAGCAAGGGTTGGATTTTGTCTGAAAAATGAGGAATCCATTTAGCGTAGTATGCAAACAGACTGAGAGCCCGACGTAAAGAAGCCGGATTCTTAGGTGACGGGAGCTCTTGGAGCGGGCGAAGTCTTTCTGGGTCTGGCTTAATGATACCATTGCCTACGCAGTAGCCAAGGATGTTGATGGTCGGTTGCGACTCAACAGATTTAGATTCATTCAAGTTAAGTTACGGTGATGAAGAGCATCCTGAAATTTTTGGAGGTTGGCGTCGTGTTCCTGTTGATCGTGACCTGCAATAGTAATGTTATCAAGATAGGGAAAAGTGTCCCTTAAGTTTTCCTGCTTAACCAGGCCATCCATTGCCCGTTGGAAGATAGCCACTCCATTAGTAACCCCGAATGGGAGGCGACGAAATTGGTACAGCCGTCCATTAGCCTCAAAGGCCGTGTACTGCTTATCTGAGACCTTCAAGGGTACCTGATGATAGGCACTTTTCAAATCGTAAGTTGAGAACACTTTGTATTCGGCCAGTTTATTAACCATATCATCAATGCGTGGCAATGGGTAGGCGTCCAAGTCAGTATATTGATTGATGGTTTGCGAATAATCAATGCATAGTCATTGTTTGTGAGGTTTTAGAGGGTTCTTGACGATGACGATTTGAGCCCGTCAGGGCGACGAACATGGTTCGATGATATCCTCTGCTAAAAGTCGAGAGATTTCAGCCTCAATAAAAGATTGGTCTTCCTGACTAAAGCGCCGCGATTTCGTTATTATTGTTTTGCATCGAGGAGGAATACTGGCAAATAATGAGGGTTCTTCAAGTGAAGCTGCTGATAATGCACAAAACGGTAATTTAGACAGTATATTAGAAATAGTAAGTCCAGGTTTGGATCCGCCGAACTCAATGGTGAGTTTCTTATGCTGTTTTTGAAAATCCAGCCCTAAGATGAGATCACTACATAAGTCCTTGAGCACCGAAAGTCAGGTGGAGGGATACATGCGACCATTAAGTGTCATATCAATAATACAAAAGCTGGAGATTCTGGTATTAAGTGATGACTGAGCCATCGCAATTGCCTGGTCCGATGGGAAGATATGTAGTTTCAATTTCGCAACAATCTGTTCTCTAATGAAACTATCAGTACTTCCTGAGTCAATTAAGGCATCTAAGGTATGCCCATTAACTGAAACTTTTGTAGCTGCATGAAACAGGTTCTGTGGGCAAGCAGCTGTAATTGGTGTGGTTGCACAGAGAGTGGCTGAAACTCTAGGTGTGCTTCTTCGGGAGAGAGCTCGAGCGGAAGCTTGATAGGTCCTAGCCGGAGCATCTTGATAGGCCCTAGTTGGGGCAGTTCGGTAGGCCTTAGCTGGATAGGCCCTCGCAGAGGCTCTTGATTGGCAAACTTTTGCAAAGTGTCCATTTTTATCGCAATGACTGCAGATCGCATTGCGAGCAGGGCAGAATTTCCTAGGGTGAAAAGAATCTCCACAAAAGAAGCATTCCTTCCTAGATTGCCAAGAGGCTGCTAAAGTGGGGCCATCCTCCTCTTCTTCATCAGAATTATCATCAGGATTAGATTCCTCCATGATAGGGTTCACCTGAGGCCACTTGAATCGTCTGGTTGCAGTTACAGCAGCAGATCGCGATCTGGGCAGCTGATAGAGGTCTGCATTTTTCTTTGCCAAATCCAGAGAACAAGCCAGGTCAAAAGCCTTTTGTAGCTCAAGTGTTTTACTTTCTAGCAGACGCTGGCGTATAAATGGAGAGGCAATCCCGCAGATGAAAGCATCACGAATCATTTCTTCGCGGTACAGCTCAGCCGAGGCTGCCTGAAAGTTACAATCTACGCTGAGCCTGCGAAGTTCTTGAAGGAATTCGTTAATCGATTCCCCTGGCCCTTGTCGGGCTGTGGCCAGTAGATGTCTAGCATAGACCTCATTTGCGGTCTTGGCATATAGTTTTTTAAGTGCCCGGATCACCTCATCGTAATTATCCCATTCATCAACATATTCAAACACTGTTGGGGTCACATAGTTGATAAGTATCCTCAGTTTAGTAGAAGCATTCAAAACTGAGATGAGGAGAAACTTCTTCACTCAGAGGGTGGTAGGTTTGTGGAATTTGTTGCCCCAGAAAGCTGTGGAAGCTACATCATTAAATAAATTTAAAACAGAAATAGATAGTTTCCTAGAAGTAAAGGGAATTAAGGGTTACGGGGAGCGGGCAGGAAATTGGACATGAGTCTAGGTTCGGAATGGTCATGGCCCTGTGGGTAGTGGAGTGGGCCCAGGGGCCGTGTAGCCTTGTTCTGCTCCTACTGTGTTCTAATTCTGTTAGATTTCAGGAGATGGTTTTATTCCTGTTCCTGGCTGCGGTGGAGATCGCCTTTACAGAAGGTAAGTACTGTAGAAAATATAGGGACAGAGTGATCTCCTGGAAGAATTTCGATCGCCTAGATGGGTCGGAGAGGAATTTCCCAGATTTTTTTCTCCCAAATTGGCCATTGGGTCTTTATCTGGTTTTTCGCCTCTCCCGGGAGATCACATGGGTTCGGGTGGATGCAGAGTGATAGAAGATTTGAGGTTAGGATCAGATCAGCCATGATCTTATTGAATGGTGGAGCAGGCTCGAGGGGCCGATTGGCCTACTCCTGCTCCTATTTCTTATGTTCTTATGTACATTCATCAAGAAAATTCTCAAAAGTACGGTACCAATGCTTCCATACCCTGCCAGCTGCTGGTGCGTTTTGGTCCAAGTCCAGATGAGTAGGTTTAAGGATGTTTTCCATGATGGGTGGTTCCCTGGATCCTTAACTCCGAGTTTGTCCGAACTGTAAATACTAAGTTGTTTAAATTGATGTAATAAAAAGTCTCACACATCAAGGAACTGTAAAGTAAGCTTTAAACAACTTATAATTCTACTATATACAAGAGCGGTCTTCACCATGCCTCTAGGAGAAGCCCTTTCACTATACTGAGCAGTTCAGTATTTATACTAGTCCAAACACAGGAAGTGACGTATGCACAGGAAGTGATGTAAGCACAGAGTTGACAGTTCACAGGAAGTGATGTGCACATAACTTCCTCCGGAAGTTATTTATTATTATTACATAGAGGTCTGTCTCTCTCCACTATTCAGATAGAGTTCTGTCGCTCTCCACTATTCAGATAGAAGTCTGTGCCACTCCAATATTCAGATAGTGGTCCGTGTCTCTCCACTATTCAGATAGAGGTCTGTGCCACTCCAGTATTCAGGTAGAGGTATATACCTGTCCACTATTCAGATAGAGGTATCTCTCTCTCCACTATTCAGATAGAGGTCTGTACCTCTCCACTATTCAGATAGAGTTCTGTCTCTCTCCACTATTCAGATAGACGTCTGTGCCTCTCCAATATTCAGATAGATATCTGTGCCACTCCACTATTCAGATAGAGGCCAGTACCTCTCGACTATTCAGATAGAGGTCTCTCTCTATCCACTATTCAGATAGAGATCTGTACCTCTCCACTATTCAGATTGAGGTCTGTTTCTCTCCCCTATTCAGATAGAAGTATGTGCCCCTCCAATACTCAGATAGTGGTCCGTGTCTTTCCACTATTCAGATAGATGTCTTTGCCTCTCCACTATTCAGACAGAGTTCTGTCCCTCTCCACTATAGATTTAGAGGTCTGTCTCTCTCCACTATTCAGATAAAGGTCTGTCGTTCGCCACTATTCAGATAGACGTCTGTCTCTCTCCACTATTCAGATAGAAGTCTGTCTCCCTCCAGTATCCAGATAGAGGTCTGTACCTCTCCACTATTCAGATAGAGGTCTGTCTCTCTCCAGTATTCAGATAGAGGTCTGTACCTCTCCACTGTTCAGATAGAGGTTTGTCTCTCTCCACTATTCAGATAGAGATCTGTCTCCCTCCAGTATCCAGATAGAGGGCTGTACCTCTCCACTATTCAGATAGAGGTCTGTCTCTCTCCAGTATTCAGATAGACGTCTGTGCCTCTCCAATATTCAGATAGAGGTCAGTACCTCTCCACTATTCAGATAGAGCTCTGTCGCTCTCCACTATTCAGATAGATATCTGTCTCTCTCCACTATTCAGATGGAGGTTTGTACCTCTCCACTATTCAGATAGAGGTCTGTACCTCTCCACTATTCAGAGAGAGGTCTGTCGCTCTCCACTGTACAGATAGAGGTCTGTCTCTCTCCACTATTCAGACAGAGGTCTGTGCCTCTCCAATATTGAGATAGAGGTCTGTGTCTCTCGACTATTCAGATAGAGGTCATTGTCTCTGCACTAATGAGATAGAGGTCTGTACCTCTCCAATATTCAGATAGAGGTCTGTACCACTCCTCTATTCAGATAGAGGTCTGTACCTCTCCACTATTCAGATTGAGGTCTGTCCCTCTCCTCTATTCATATAGAGCCTGTCACTCTCCACTATTCAGATAGAGGTCTGTGCCTCTCCACTAATCAGATAGAGGTCTGTACCTCTCCACTATTTAGACAGAGGTCTGTCTCTCTCCGCTATTCAGATTGAAGTCTGTTTCTCTCCACTATTCAGATAGAAGTCTGATCCTCTCCGGTAATCATATAGTGTCTATCTCTCTCCACTATTCAGAAAGATGTCTTTGCCTCTCCACTATTAGATAGAGGTCTGTACCTCTCCACTATTCAGATAGATATCTGTGTCTCTCCACTATTGAGATAGAGGTCTGTGCCTCACCACTATTCAGAACGAGATCCCTACCTCTCCACTATTCAGATAGAGGTCTGTAGCTCTCAACTATTCAGATAGAGGTCTGTGCCTCTCCACTATTCAGATAGAGGCCTGTTCCTCCCCACTATTCTGGTATCGGTCTGTCTCTCTCCACTAGTCAGATAGACGTCTGTCTCTCTCCACTATTCAGATAGAGGTCTGTACCTCTCCACTATTCAGATAGAGTTCTGTCTCTCTCCACTATTCAGATAGACGTCTGTGCCTCTCCAATATTCAGATAGATATCTGTGCCACTCCACTATTCAGATAGAGGTCAGTACCTCTCCACTATTCAGATAGAGGTCTCTCTCTATCCACTATTCAGATAGAGATCTGTACCTCTCCACTATTCAGATTGAGGTCTGTTTCTCTCCCCTATTCAGATAGAAGTATGTGCCCCTCCAATACTCAGATAGTGGTCCGTGTCTTTCCACTATTCAGATAGATGTCTTTGCCTCTCCACTATTGAGATAGAGGTCTGTGACTCACCACTATTCAGAACGAGATCCCTACCTCTCCACTATTCAGATAGAGGTCTGTAGCTCTCAACTATTCAGATAGAGGTCTGTGCTTCTCCACTATTCAGATAGAGGTCTGTAGCTCTCAACTATTCAGATTGAGGTCTGTGCTTCTCCACCATTCAGATAGAGGTCTGTTCATCTCCACTATTCAGATAGAGGTCTATACTTCACCACTATTCAGATAGAGGCCTCTCTCTCCTCTATTCAGATAGATGTCTGTACCTCTCCATTATTCAGATAGAGGTCTGTCTCTCCACTATTCAGATAGAAGTCTGTGCCACTCCAGCAATCAGATAGTATCTGTCTCTCTCCACTATTCAGATAGAGGTCTGTACCTCTCCAGAATTCAGATAGAGGTCTGTACCTCTCCACTATTCAGATAGATTTCTGTCTCTCTCCATGAATCAGATATAGGTCTGTACCTCTCCACTATTCAGATAGAGGTCTGTCCCTCTCCACTATTCAGACAGAGGTCTGTACCGCCCTACTATTCAGGTAGAAGTCTGTTCACCTCCACTATTCAGATAGAGATCTATACTTCACCACTATTCAGATAGAGGCCTCTCTCTCCTCTATTCAGATAGAGGCCTGTACCTGTCCACTATTCAGATAGAGGACTGTCTCTCTCCACTATTCAGATAGAGTTCTGTCGCTCTCCACTATTCAGATATGGGTCTGTCTCTCTCCACTATTCAGATAGAGGGCTGTCTTCTCCTCTATTCAGATTGAGGTCTGTTTCTCTCCACTATTCAGATAGAGGTCTATATCTCTCCACTATTCAGATAGAGACCTGTTCCTCCCCACTATTCAGATAGCGGTCTGTCTCTCTCCACTCTTCAGATAGAGGTCCGTCTCTCTCCAGTATTCAGATAGAGCTCTGTACCTCTCCACTATTCAGATAAAGGTCTTTCTCTCTCCAGTATTCAGATAGAGGTCAGTACCTCTCCACTTTTCAGGTAGAGGTCTATGGCTCTCCACTAGATAAAGGTCTATCTCTCTCCACTATTCAGAGAGAGGTCTGTCGCTCTCCACTATTCTGATAGAGGTCTTTAACTCTGCACTATTCAGATAGAGGTTTGTACCTCTCCACTATTCAGATAGAGGTCTGTACCTCTCCACTCTTCAGATTGAGGTCTGTACCACTCCTCTATTCATAAAGAGATCTGTACCTCTCCATTATTCAGATAGAGGTCTGTACCTCTCCACTATTCAGATAGAGGTCTGTGTCTCTCCACTATTCAGATAGAGGTCTGTCGCTCGACACTATTCAGATCGACATCTGTCTCTCTCCACTAATCAGATAGAGGCCTGTTTCTCTCCATTATTCCGATAGAGTTCTGGCACTCTCCACTATTCAGACAGAGGTCTGTATCTCTCCACTATTCAGACAGAGGTCTGTCGCTCTCCACTATTCAGATAGACATCTGTGCCACTCCAATATTCAGATAGTGGTCTGTGACTCTCAACTATTCAGATAGAGGTCTGTGCCACTCCACTATTCAGATAGAGGTATGCACCTGTCCACTATTCAGATAGAGGTATCTCTCTCTCCATTATTCAGATAGAGGTCTGTACCTCTCCACTATTCAGATAGAGGTCTGTGCCTCTCCACTATTCAGGTAGAGGTCTGTACCTCTCCACTATTCAGGTAGAGGTCTGTACCTCTCCACTTTTCAGATTGAGGTCTGTGCCTCTCCACTATTCAGGTAGAGGTCTGTACCTCTCCACTATTCAGATAGAGGTCTGTGCCTCTCCACTATTCAGGTAGAGGTCTGTACCTCTCCACTTTTCAGATTGAGGCTGTACCTCTCCACTATTCCGATAGAGGTCTGTTTCTCTCCACTGTTCAGATAGAGGTCAGTGCCTCTCCAGTATTCAGATAGAGGCCTGTCTCTCTCCACTATTCAGATAGACGTCTGTGCCTCTCCAATATTCAGATAGATATCTGTGCCACTCCACTATTCAGAAAGAGGTCAGTACCTCTCCACTATTCAGATAGAGGTCTCTCTCTATCCAGTACTCAGACAGAGATCTGTACCTCTCCACTATTCAGATTGAAGTATGTGCCCCTCCACTATAGATTAAGAGGTCTGTGCCTCTCCACTATTCAGATAGAGGTCTGTACCTCTCCACTATTATGATAGAGGTCTGCACCTCTCCACTATTCAGATAGAGGTCTGTGCCTCTCCACTATTCAGGTAGAGGTCTGTACCTCTCTACTATTCAGATTGAGGCTGTACCTTTCCACTATTCAGATAGAGGTCTGTCCCTCTCCACTATAGATTTAGAGGTCTGTTCCTCCCCACTATTCAGATTGCAGTCTGTCTCTCTCCACTATTCAGATAAAGGTCTGCCGTTCGCCACTATTCAGATAGATGTCTGTCTCTCTCCACTATTCAGATAGAGGTCTGTCTCTCTCCAGTATTCAGATAGAGGTCTGTACCTCTCCACTGTGCAGGTAGAGGTCTGTCTCGCTCCACTATTCAGATAGAGATCTGTCTCCCTCCAGTAATCAGATAGACGTCTGTGCCTCTCCAATATTCAGATAGAGGTCAGTACCTCTCCACTATTCATATAGAGCTCTGTCGCTCTCCACCATTCAGATAGGGGTCTGTCCCGCTCCACTATTCAAATAGAAGTCTGTCTCTCTCCACTATTCAGATAGAGGTCTGTACCGCTCTACTATTCAGATAGAGGTCTGTTCAGCTCCACTATTCAGATAGAGGTCTGTCTCTCTCCTCTATTCAGATAGATGCCTGTACTTCTCCACTATTCAGATAGAGATCTGTCTCTCTCCACTATTCAGATAGAGGTCTGTACCTCTCCACTATTCAGATAGAGGTCTGTCTCTCTCCACTATTCAGATAGAGTTCTGTCGCTCTCCACTATTCAGATAGAAGTCTGTGCCATTCCAGTAATCAGATAGTATCTGTCTCTCCCCACTGTTCAGATAGAAGTCTGTGTCACTCCAACATTCAGATAGTGGTCTGTGTCTCTCCACTATTCAGATACAGGTCTGTGCCACTCCACTATTCAGATAGAGATATGTACCTGTCCACTATTGAGATAGAGATATCTCTCTCTCCACTATTCAGATAGAGGTCTGTACCTCTCCAGAATTCAGATAGAGATCTGTACCTCTCCACTATTCAGATAGAGGTCTCTCCCTCACCACTATTCAGATAGAGGTCTGTACCGCTCTACTATTCAGATAGAGGTCTGTTCACCTCCACTATTCAGATAGAGGTCTATACTTCACCACTATTCAGATAGAGGCCTCTCTCTCCTCTATTCAGATAGAGGCCTGTACCTCTCCACTATTCAGATAGAGGACTGTCTCTCTCCACTATTCAGAGAGAGGTCTGTACCTCTCCACTATTCAGATAGAGGTCTTTCTCTCTCCAGTATTCAGAGAGAGATCTGTACCTCTCCACTATTCAGATTGAGGTCTGTTTCTCTCCCCTATTCAGATAGAAGTATGTGCCCCTCCAATACTCAGATAGTGGTCCGTGTCTTTCCACTATTCAGATAGATGTCTTTGCCTCTCCACTATTGAGATCGAGGTCTGTGACTCACCACTATTCAGAACGAGATCCCTACCTCTCCACTATTCAGATGGAGGTCTGTAGCTCTCAACTATTCAGATAGAGGTCTGTGCTTCTCCACTATTCAGATAGAGGTCTGTAGCTCTCAACTATTCAGATAGAGGTCTGTGCTTCTCCACCATTCAGATAGAGGTCTGTTCATCTCCACTATTCAGATAGAGGTCTATACTTCACCACTATTCAGATAGAGGCCTCTCTCTCCTCTATTCAGATAGATGTCTGTACCTCTCCATTATTCAGATAGAGGTCTGGCTCTCTCCACTATTCAGATAGAAGTCTGTGCCACTCCAGTAATCAGATAGTATCTGTCTCTCTCCACTATTCAGATAGAGGTCTGTACCTCTCCAGAATTCAGATAGAGGTCTGTACCTCTCCACTATTCAGATAGAGTTCTGTCTCTCTCCACTATTCAGATAGACGTCTGTGCCTCTCCAATATTCAGATAGATATCTGTGCCACTCCACTATTCAGATAGAGGTCAGTACCTCTCCACTATTCAGATAGAGGTCTCTCTCTATCCACTATTCAGATAGAGATCTGTACCTCTCCACTATTCAGATTGAGGTCTGTTTCTCTCCCCTATTCAGATAGAAGTATGTGCCCCTCCAATACTCAGATAGTGGTACATGTCTTTCCACTATTCAGATAGATGTCTTTGCCTCTCCACTATTGAGATAGAGGTCTGTGACTCACCTCTATTCAGAACGAGATCCCTACCTCTCCACTATTCAGATAGAGGTCTGTAGCTCTCAACTATTCAGATAGAGGTCTGTGCTTCTCCACTATTCAGTTAGAGGTCTGTAGCTCTCAACTATTCAGATTGAGGTCTGTGCTTCTCCACCATTCAGATAGAGGTCTGTTCATCTCCACTATTCAGATAGAGGTCTATACTTCACCACTATTCAGATAGAGGCCTCTCTCTCCTCTATTCAGATAGATGTCTGTACCTCTCCATTATTCAGATAGAGGTCTGTCTCTCTCCACTATTCAGATAGAAGTCTGTGCCACTCCAGTAATCAGATAGTATCTGTTTCTCTCCACTATTCAGATAGAGGTCTATACTTCACCACTATTCAGATAGAGGCCTCTCTCTCCTCTATTCAGATAGATGTCTGTACCTCTCCAGAATTCAGATCGAGGTCTGTACCTCTCCACTATTCAGATAGATTTCTGTCTCTCTCCATGAATCAGATATAGGTCTGTACCTCTCCACTATTCAGATAGAGGTCTCTCCCTCTCCACTATTCAGATAGAGGTCTGTACCGCCCTACTATTCAGATAGAAGTCTGTTCACCTCCACTATTCAGATAGAGATCTATACTTCACCACTATTCAGATAGAGGCCTCTCTCTCCTCTATTCAGATAGAGGCCTGTACCTCTCCACTATTCAGATAGTGGACTGTCTCTCTCCACTATTCAGATAGAGTTCTGTCGCGCTCCACTATTCAGATATGGGTCTGTCTCTCTCCACTATTCAGATAGAGGGCTGTCTTCTCCTCTATTCAGATTGAGGTCTGTTTCTCTCCACTATTCAGATAGAGGTCTATATCTCTCCAATATTCAGATAGAGGTCTGTTCCTCTCCACTGTTCCGATAGAGGTCTTTGCCTCTCCACTATTCAGATAGAGGCCTGTTCCTCCCCAATATTCAGATAGCGGTCTGTCGCTCGCCACTATTCAGATAGACGTCCGTCTCTCTCCACTATTCAGATAGAGGTCCGTCTCTCTCCAGTATTCAGATAGAGGTCTGTACCTCTCCACTATTCAGATAGAGGTTTTTCTCTCTCCAGTATTCAGATAGAGGTCAGTACCTCTCCACTTTTCAGGTAGAGGTCTATGGCTCTCCACTAGATAAAGGTCTGTCTCTCTCCACTATTCAGAGAGAGGTCTGTCGCTCTCCACTATTCTGATAGAGGTCTTTAACTCTGCACTATTCAGATAGAGGTTTCTACCTCTCCACTATTCAGATAGCGGTCTGTACCTCTCCACTCTTCAGATTGAGGTCTGTACCACTCCTCTATTCATAAAGAGATCTGTACCTCTCCATTATTCAGATAGAGGTCTGTACCTCTCCACTATTCAGATAGAGGTCTGTGTCTCTCCACTATTCAGATAGAGGTCTGTCGCTCGACACTATTCAGATCGACATCTGTCTCTCTCCACTAATCAGATAGAGGCCTGTTTCTCTCCATTATTCAGATAGAGTTCTGGCACTCTCCACTATTCAGACAGGGGTCTGTCTCTCTCCACGAATCAGACAGAGGTCTGTATCTCTCCACTATTCAGACAGAGGTCTGTCTCTCTCCACTATTCAGATAGAAGTCTGTGCCACTCCAGTAATCAGATAGTATCTGTTTCTCTCCACTATTCAGATAGAGGTCTGTACCTCTCCAGAATTCAGATCGAAGTCTGTACCTCTCCACTATTCAGATAGATTTCTGTCTCTCTCCATGAATCAGATATAGGTCTGTACCTCTCCACTATTCAGATAGAGGTCTCTCCCTCTCCACTATTCAGATAGAGGTCTGTACCGCCCTACTATTCAGATAGAAGTCTGTTCACCTCCACTATTCAGATAGAGATCTATACTTCACCACTATTCAGATAGAGGCCTCTCTCTCCTATTCAGATAGAGGCCTGTACCTCTCCACTATTCAGATAGAGGACTGTCTCTCTCCACTATTCAGATAGAGTTCTGTCGCGCTCCACTATTCAGATATGGGTCTGTCTCTCTCCACTATTCAGATAGAGGGCTGTCTTCTCCTCTATTCAGATTGAGGTCTGTTTCTCTCCACTATTCAGATAGAGGCCTATATCTCTCCAATATTCAGATAGAGGTCTGTTCCTCTCCACTGTTCCGATAGAGGTCTTTGCCTCTCCACTATTCAGATAGAGGCCTGTTCCTCCCCAATATTCAGACAGCGGTCTGTCGCTCGCCACTACTCAGATAGACGTCCGTCTCTCTCCACTATTCAGATAGAGGTCCGTCTCTCTCCAGTATTCAGATAGAGGTCTGTACCTCTCCACTATTCAGATAGAGGTCTTTCTCTCTCCAGTATTCAGATAGAGGTCAGTACCTCTCCACTTTTCAGGTAGAGGTCTATGGCTCTCCACTAGATAAAGGTCTGTCTCTCTCCACTATTAAGAGAGAGGTCTGTCGCTCTCCACTATTCTGATAGAGGTCTTTAACTCTGCACTATTCAGATAGAGGTTTGTACCTCTCCACTATTCAGATAGCGGTCTGTACCTCTCCACTCTTCAGATTGAGGTCTGTACCACTCCTCTATTCATAAAGAGATCTGTACCTCTCCATTATTCAGATAGAGGTCTGTACCTCTCCACTATTCAGATAGAGGTCTGTGTCTCTCCACTATTCAGATAGAGGTCTGTCGCTCGACACTATTCAGATCGACATCTGTCTCTCTCCACTAATCAGATAGAGGCCTGTTTCTCTCCATTATTCAGATAGAGTTCTGGCACTCTCCACTATTCAGACAGGGGTCTGTCTCTCTCCACGAATCAGACAGAGGTCTGTATCTCTCCACTATTCAGACAGAGGTCTGTCGCTCTCCACTATTCAGATAGAAGTCTGTGCCACTCCAATATTCAGATTGTGGTCTGTGACACTCAACTATTCAGATAGAGGTCTGTGCCACTCCACTATTCAGATAGAGGTATGTACCTGTCCACTATTCAGATAGAGGTATCTCTCTCTCCATTATTCAGATAGAGGTCTGTGCCTCTCCACTATTCTGATAGAGGTCTGTTTCTCTCCACTATTCAGATAGACGTCTGTGCCTCTCCAATATTCAGATAGATATCTGTGCCACTCCACTATTCAGATAGAGGTCAGTACCTCTCCATTATTCAGATAGAGGTCTGTGCCTCTCCAGTATTCAGATAGAGGCCTGTCTCTCTCCACTATTCAGATAGACGTCTGTGCCTCTCCAATATTCAGATAGATATCTGTGCCACTCCTCTATTCAGATAGAGGTCAGTACCTCTCCACTATTCAGATAGAGATCTCTCTCTTTCCAGTACTCAGACAGAGATCTGTACCTCTCCACTATTCAGATTGAGGTCCGTTTCTCTCCACTATTCAGATAGAAGTATGTGCCCCTCCACTATAGATTAAGAGGTCTGTGCCTCTCCACTATTCAGATAGAGGTCTGTGCCTCTCCACTATTCAGGTAGAGGTCTGTACCTCTCTACTATTCAGATTGAGGCTGTACCTCTCCACTATTCAGATAGAGGTCTGTGCCTCTCCACTATTCAGGTAGAGGTCTGTACCTCTCTACTATTCAGATTGAGGCTGTACCTCTCCACTATTCAGATAGAGGTCTGTGCCTCTCCACTATTCAGATAGAGGTCTGTCCCTCTCCACTATAGATTTAGAGGTCTGTGCCTCTCCACTATTCAGATAGAGACCTGTTCCTCCCCACTATTCAGATTGCAGTCTGTCTCTCTCCACTATTCAGATAAAGGTCTGTCGTTCGCCACTATTCAGATAGATGTCTGTCTCTCTCCACTATTCAGATAGAGGTCTGTCTCTCTCCAGTATTCAGATAGAGGTCTGTACCTCTCCACTGTGCAGATAGAGTTCTGTCTCGCTCCACTATTCAGATAGAGGTCTGTCTCCCTCCAGTAATCAGATAGAGGTCTGTACCTCTCCACTATTCAGATAGAGGTCTGTCTCTCTCCAGTATTCAGATAGACGTCTGTGCCTCTCCAATATTCAGATAGAGGTCAGTACCTCTCCACTATTCATATAGAGCTCTGTCGCTCTCCACCATTCAGATAGGGGTCTGTCCCGCTCCACTATTCAGATAGAGGTCTGTCTCTCTCCACTATTCAGATAGAGGTCTGTTCAGCTCCACTATTCAGATAGAGGTCTATACTTCACCACTATTCAGATAGAGGTCTGTCTCTCTCCTCTATTCAGATAGATGCCTGTGCTTCTCCACTATTCAGATAGAGATCTGTCTCTCTCCACTATTCAGATAGAGGTCTGTACCTCTCCACTATTCAGATAGAGGTCTGTCTCTCTCCACTATTCAGATAGAGTTCTGTCGCTCTCCACTATTCAGATAGAAGTCTGTGCCATTCCAGTAATCAGATAGTATCTGTCTCTCCCCACTGTTCAGATAGAAGTCTGTGTCACTCCAACATTCAGATAGTGGTCTGTGTCTCTCCACTATTCAGATACAGGTCTGTGCCACTCCACTATTCAGATAGAGATATGTACCTGTCCACTATTGAGATAGAGATATCTCTCTCTCCACTATTCAGATAGAGGTCTGTACCTCTCCAGAATTCAGATAGAGGTCTGTACCTCTCCACTGTTCAGGTAGATTTCTGTCTCTCTCCACGAATCAGATATAGGTCTGTACCTCTCCACTATTCAGATAGAGGTTTCTCCCTCGCCACTATTCAGATAGAGGTCTGTACCGCTCTACTATTCAGATAGAGGTCTGTTCACCTCCCCTATTCAGATAGAGGTCTATACTTCACCACTATTCAGATAGAGGCCTCTCTCTCCTCTATTCAGATAGAGGCCTGTACCTCTCCACTATTCAGATAGAGGACTGTCTCTCTCCAATATTCAGATAGAGTTCTGTCGCTCTCCACTATTCAGATAGGGGTCTGTCTCTCTCCACTATTCAGATAGAGGTCTATACCTCTCCAATATTCAGATAGAGGTCTGTACCTCTCCAATATTCAGATAGATATCTGTGCCACTCCACTATTCAGATAGAGGTCAGTACCTCTCCACTATTCAGATAGAGGTCTCTCTCTATCCACTATTCAGATAGAGATCTGTACCTCTCCACTATTCAGATTGAGGTCTGTTTCTCTCCCCTATTCAGATAGAAGTATGTGCCCCTCCAATACTCAGATAGTGGTCCATGTCTTTCCACTATTCAGATAGATGTCTTTGCCTCTCCACTATTGAGATAGAGGTCTGTGACTCACCTCTATTCAGAACGAGATCCCTACCTCTCCACTATTCAGATAGAGGTCTGTAGCTCTCAACTATTCAGATAGAGGTCTGTGCTTCTCCACTATTCAGTTAGAGGTCTGTAGCTCTCAACTATTCAGATAGAGGTCTGTGCTTCTCCACCATTCAGATAGAGGTCTGTTCATCTCCACTATTCAGATAGAGGTCTATACTTCACCACTATTCAGATAGAGGCCTCTCTCTCCTCTATTCAGATAGATGTCTGTACCTCTCCATTATTCAGATAGAGGTCTGTCTCTCTCCACTATTCAGATAGAAGTCTGTGCCACTCCAGTAATCAGATAGTATCTGTTTCTCTCCACTATTCAGATAGAGGTCTGTACCTCTCCAGAATTCAGATAGAGGTCTGTACCTCTCCACTATTCAGATAGATTTCTGTCTCTCTCCATGAATCAGATATAGGTCTGTACCTCTCCACTATTCAGATAGAGGTCTCTCCCTCTCCACTATTCAGATAGAGGTCTGTACCGCCCTACTATTCAGATAGAAGTCTGTTCACCTCCACTATTCAGATAGAGATCTATACTTCACCACTATTCAGATAGAGGCCTCTCTCTCCTCTATTCAGATAGAGGCCTGTACCTCTCCACTATTCAGATAGAGGACTGTCTCTCTCCACTATTCAGATATGGGTCTGTCTCTCTCCACTATTCAGATAGAGGGCTGTCTTCTCCTCTATTCAGATTGAGGTCTGTTTCTCTCCACTATTCAGATAGAGGTCTGTATCTCTCCAATATTCAGATAGAGGTCTGTTCCTCTCCACTGTTCCGATAGAGGTCTTTGCCTCTCCACTATTCAGATAGAGGCCTGTTCCTCCCCACTATTCAGATAGCGGTCTGTCGCTCGCCACTATTCAGATAGACGTCCGTCTCTCTCCACTATTCAGATAGAGGTCCGTCTCTCTCCAGTATTCAGATAGAGGTCTGTACCTCTCCACTATTCAGATAGAGGTCTTTCTCTCTCCAGTATTCAGATAGAGGTCAGTACCTCTCCACTTTTCAGGTAGAGGTCTATGGCTCTCCACTAGATAAAGGTCTGTCTCTCTCCACTATTCAGAGAGAGGTCTGTCGCTCAACACTATTCTGATAGAGGTCTTTAACTCTGCACTATTCAGATAGAGGTTTGTACCTCTCCACTATTCAGATAGCGGTCTGTACCTCTCCACTCTTCAGATTGAGGTCTGTACCACTCCTCTATTCATAAAGAGATCTGTACCTCTCCATTATTCAGATAGAGGTCTGTACCTCTCCACTATTCAGATAGAGGTCTGTGTCTCTCCACTATTCAGATAGAGGTCTGTCGCTCGACACTATTCAGATCGACATCTGTCTCTCTCCACTAATCAGATAGAGGCCTGTTTCTCTCCATTATTCAGATAGAGTTCTGGCACTCTCCACTATTCAGACAGGGGTCTGTCTCTCTCCACGAATCAGACAGAGGTCTGTATCTCTCCACTATTCAGACAGAGGTCTGTCGCTCTCCACTATTCAGATAGAAGTCTGTGCCACTCCAATATTCAGATTGTGGTCTGTGACTCACAACTATTCAGATAGAGGTCTGTGCCACTCCACTATTCAGATAGAGGTATGTACCTGTCCACTATTCAGATAGAGGTATCTCTCTCTCCACTATTCAGATAGAGGTATCTCTCTCTCCACTATTCCGATAGAGGTCTGTTTCTCTCCACTGTTCAGATAGAGGTCAGTGCCTCTCCAGTATTCAGATAGAGGCCTGTCTCTCTCCACTATTCAGATAGACGTCTGTGCCTCTCCAATATTCAGATAGATATCTGTGCCACTCCACTATTCAGATAGAGGTCAGTACCTCTCCACTATTCAGATAGAGATCTCTCTCTATCCAGTACTCAGACAGAGATCTGTACCTCTCCACTATTCAGATTGAGGTCCGTTTCTCTCCACTATTCAGATAGAAGTATGTGCCCCTCCACTATAGATTAAGAGGTCTGTGCCTCTCCACTATTCAGATAGAGGTCTGTGCCTCTCCACTATTCAGGTAGAGGTCTGTACCTCTCTACTATTCAGATTGAGGCTGTACCTCTCCACTATTCAGATAGAGGTCTGTGCCTCTCCACTATTCAGGTAGAGGTCTGTACCTCTCTACTATTCAGATTGAGGCTGTACCTCTCCACTATTCAGATAGAGGTCTGTGCCTCTCCACTATTCAGATAGAGGTCTGTCCCTCTCCACTATAGATTTAGAGGTCTGTGCCTCTCCACTATTCAGATAGAGACCTGTTCCTCCCCACTATTCAGATTGCAGTCTGTCTCTCTCCACTATTCAGATAAAGGTCTGTCGTTCGCCACTATTCAGATAGATGTCTGTCTCTCTCCACTATTCAGATAGAGGTCTGTCTCTCTCCAGTATTCAGATAGAGGTCTGTACCTCTCCACTGTGCAGATAGAGTTCTGTCTCGCTCCACTATTCAGATAGAGGTCTGTCTCCCTCCAGTAATCAGATAGAGGTCTGTACCTCTCCACTATTCAGATAGAGGTCTGTCTCTCTCCAGTATTCAGATAGACGTCTGTGCCTCTCCAATATTCAGATAGAGGTCAGTACCTCTCCACTATTCATATAGAGCTCTGTCGCTCTCCACCATTCAGATAGGGGTCTGTCCCGCTCCACTATTCAGATAGAGGTCTGTCTCTCTCCACTATTCAGATAGAGGTCTGTACCGCTCTACTATTCAGATAGAGGTCTGTTCAGCTCCACTATTCAGATAGAGGTCTATACTTCACCACTATTCAGATAGAGGTCTGTCTCTCTCCTCTATTCAGATAGATGCCTGTGCTTCTCCACTATTCAGATAGAGATCTGTCTCTCTCCACTATTCAGATAGAGGTCTGTACCTCTCCACTATTCAGATAGAGGTCTGTACCGCTCTACTATTCAGATAGAGGTCTGTTCAGCTCCACTATTCAGATAGAGGTCTATACTTCACCACTATTCAGATAGAGGTCTGTCTCTCTCCTCTATTCAGATAGATGCCTGTGCTTCTCCACTATTCAGATAGAGATCTGTCTCTCTCCACTATTCAGATAGAGGTCTGTACCTCTCCACTATTCAGATAGAGGTCTGTCTCTCTCCACTATTCAGATAGAGTTCTGTCGCTCTCCACTATTCAGATAGAAGTCTGTGCCATTCCAGTAATCAGATAGTATCTGTCTCTCCCCACTATTCAGATAGAGGTCTGTCTCTCTCCACTATTCAGACAGAGGTCTGTCGCTCTCCACTATTCAGATAGAAGTCTGTGCCACTCCAATATTCAGATTGTGGTCTGTGACACTCAACTATTCAGATAGAGGTCTGTGCCACTCCACTATTCAGATAGAGGTATGTACCTGTCCACTATTCAGATAGAGGTATCTCTCTCTCCATTATTCAGATAGAGGTCTGTGCCTCTCCACTATTCTGATAGAGGTCTGTTTCTCTCCACTATTCAGATAGACGTCTGTGCCTCTCCAATATTCAGATAGATATCTGTGCCACTCCACTATTCAGATAGAGGTCAGTACCTCTCCATTATTCAGATAGAGGTCTGTGCCTCTCCAGTATTCAGATAGAGGCCTGTCTCTCTCCACTATTCAGATAGACGTCTGTGCCTCTCCAATATTCAGATAGATATCTGTGCCACTCCTCTATTCAGATAGAGGTCAGTACCTCTCCACTATTCAGATAGAGATCTCTCTCTTTCCAGTACTCAGACAGAGATCTGTACCTCTCCACTATTCAGATTGAGGTCCGTTTCTCTCCACTATTCAGATAGAAGTATGTGCCCCTCCACTATAGATTAAGAGGTCTGTGCCTCTCCACTATTCAGATAGAGGTCTGTGCCTCTCCACTATTCAGGTAGAGGTCTGTACCTCTCTACTATTCAGATTGAGGCTGTACCTCTCCACTATTCAGATAGAGGTCTGTGCCTCTCCACTATTCAGGTAGAGGTCTGTACCTCTCTACTATTCAGATTGAGGCTGTACCTCTCCACTATTCAGATAGAGGTCTGTGCCTCTCCACTATTCAGATAGAGGTCTGTCCCTCTCCACTATAGATTTAGAGGTCTGTGCCTCTCCACTATTCAGATAGAGACCTGTTCCTCCCCACTATTCAGATTGCAGTCTGTCTCTCTCCACTATTCAGATAAAGGTCTGTCGTTCGCCACTATTCAGATAGATGTCTGTCTCTCTCCACTATTCAGATAGAGGTCTGTCTCTCTCCAGTATTCAGATAGAGGTCTGTACCTCTCCACTGTGCAGATAGAGTTCTGTCTCGCTCCACTATTCAGATAGAGGTCTGTCTCCCTCCAGTAATCAGATAGAGGTCTGTACCTCTCCACTATTCAGATAGAGGTCTGTCTCTCTCCAGTATTCAGATAGACGTCTGTGCCTCTCCAATATTCAGATAGAGGTCAGTACCTCTCCACTATTCATATAGAGCTCTGTCGCTCTCCACCATTCAGATAGGGGTCTGTCCCGCTCCACTATTCAGATAGAGGTCTGTCTCTCTCCACTATTCAGATAGAGGTCTGTTCAGCTCCACTATTCAGATAGAGGTCTATACTTCACCACTATTCAGATAGAGGTCTGTCTCTCTCCTCTATTCAGATAGATGCCTGTGCTTCTCCACTATTCAGATAGAGATCTGTCTCTCTCCACTATTCAGATAGAGGTCTGTACCTCTCCACTATTCAGATAGAGGTCTGTCTCTCTCCACTATTCAGATAGAGTTCTGTCGCTCTCCACTATTCAGATAGAAGTCTGTGCCATTCCAGTAATCAGATAGTATCTGTCTCTCCCCACTGTTCAGATAGAAGTCTGTGTCACTCCAACATTCAGATAGTGGTCTGTGTCTCTCCACTATTCAGATACAGGTCTGTGCCACTCCACTATTCAGATAGAGATATGTACCTGTCCACTATTGAGATAGAGATATCTCTCTCTCCACTATTCAGATAGAGGTCTGTACCTCTCCAGAATTCAGATAGAGGTCTGTACCTCTCCACTGTTCAGGTAGATTTCTGTCTCTCTCCACGAATCAGATATAGGTCTGTACCTCTCCACTATTCAGATAGAGGTTTCTCCCTCGCCACTATTCAGATAGAGGTCTGTACCGCTCTACTATTCAGATAGAGGTCTGTTCACCTCCCCTATTCAGATAGAGGTCTATACTTCACCACTATTCAGATAGAGGCCTCTCTCTCCTCTATTCAGATAGAGGCCTGTACCTCTCCACTATTCAGATAGAGGACTGTCTCTCTCCAATATTCAGATAGAGTTCTGTCGCTCTCCACTATTCAGATAGGGGTCTGTCTCTCTCCACTATTCAGATAGAGGTCTATACCTCTCCAATATTCAGATAGAGGTCTGTACCTCTCCAATATTCAGATAGATATCTGTGCCACTCCACTATTCAGATAGAGGTCAGTACCTCTCCACTATTCAGATAGAGGTCTCTCTCTATCCACTATTCAGATAGAGATCTGTACCTCTCCACTATTCAGATTGAGGTCTGTTTCTCTCCCCTATTCAGATAGAAGTATGTGCCCCTCCAATACTCAGATAGTGGTCCATGTCTTTCCACTATTCAGATAGATGTCTTTGCCTCTCCACTATTGAGATAGAGGTCTGTGACTCACCTCTATTCAGAACGAGATCCCTACCTCTCCACTATTCAGATAGAGGTCTGTAGCTCTCAACTATTCAGATAGAGGTCTGTGCTTCTCCACTATTCAGTTAGAGGTCTGTAGCTCTCAACTATTCAGATAGAGGTCTGTGCTTCTCCACCATTCAGATAGAGGTCTGTTCATCTCCACTATTCAGATAGAGGTCTATACTTCACCACTATTCAGATAGAGGCCTCTCTCTCCTCTATTCAGATAGATGTCTGTACCTCTCCATTATTCAGATAGAGGTCTGTCTCTCTCCACTATTCAGATAGAAGTCTGTGCCACTCCAGTAATCAGATAGTATCTGTTTCTCTCCACTATTCAGATAGAGGTCTGTACCTCTCCAGAATTCAGATAGAGGTCTGTACCTCTCCACTATTCAGATAGATTTCTGTCTCTCTCCATGAATCAGATATAGGTCTGTACCTCTCCACTATTCAGATAGAGGTCTCTCCCTCTCCACTATTCAGATAGAGGTCTGTACCGCCCTACTATTCAGATAGAAGTCTGTTCACCTCCACTATTCAGATAGAGATCTATACTTCACCACTATTCAGATAGAGGCCTCTCTCTCCTCTATTCAGATAGAGGCCTGTACCTCTCCACTATTCAGATAGAGGACTGTCTCTCTCCACTATTCAGATATGGGTCTGTCTCTCTCCACTATTCAGATAGAGGGCTGTCTTCTCCTCTATTCAGATTGAGGTCTGTTTCTCTCCACTATTCAGATAGAGGTCTGTATCTCTCCAATATTCAGATAGAGGTCTGTTCCTCTCCACTGTTCCGATAGAGGTCTTTGCCTCTCCACTATTCAGATAGAGGCCTGTTCCTCCCCACTATTCAGATAGCGGTCTGTCGCTCGCCACTATTCAGATAGACGTCCGTCTCTCTCCACTATTCAGATAGAGGTCCGTCTCTCTCCAGTATTCAGATAGAGGTCTGTACCTCTCCACTATTCAGATAGAGGTCTTTCTCTCTCCAGTATTCAGATAGAGGTCAGTACCTCTCCACTTTTCAGGTAGAGGTCTATGGCTCTCCACTAGATAAAGGTCTGTCTCTCTCCACTATTCAGAGAGAGGTCTGTCGCTCAACACTATTCTGATAGAGGTCTTTAACTCTGCACTATTCAGATAGAGGTTTGTACCTCTCCACTATTCAGATAGCGGTCTGTACCTCTCCACTCTTCAGATTGAGGTCTGTACCACTCCTCTATTCATAAAGAGATCTGTACCTCTCCATTATTCAGATAGAGGTCTGTACCTCTCCACTATTCAGATAGAGGTCTGTGTCTCTCCACTATTCAGATAGAGGTCTGTCGCTCGACACTATTCAGATCGACATCTGTCTCTCTCCACTAATCAGATAGAGGCCTGTTTCTCTCCATTATTCAGATAGAGTTCTGGCACTCTCCACTATTCAGACAGGGGTCTGTCTCTCTCCACGAATCAGACAGAGGTCTGTATCTCTCCACTATTCAGACAGAGGTCTGTCGCTCTCCACTATTCAGATAGAAGTCTGTGCCACTCCAATATTCAGATTGTGGTCTGTGACTCACAACTATTCAGATAGAGGTCTGTGCCACTCCACTATTCAGATAGAGGTATGTACCTGTCCACTATTCAGATAGAGGTATCTCTCTCTCCACTATTCAGATAGAGGTATCTCTCTCTCCACTATTCCGATAGAGGTCTGTTTCTCTCCACTGTTCAGATAGAGGTCAGTGCCTCTCCAGTATTCAGATAGAGGCCTGTCTCTCTCCACTATTCAGATAGACGTCTGTGCCTCTCCAATATTCAGATAGATATCTGTGCCACTCCACTATTCAGATAGAGGTCAGTACCTCTCCACTATTCAGATAGAGATCTCTCTCTATCCAGTACTCAGACAGAGATCTGTACCTCTCCACTATTCAGATTGAGGTCCGTTTCTCTCCACTATTCAGATAGAAGTATGTGCCCCTCCACTATAGATTAAGAGGTCTGTGCCTCTCCACTATTCAGATAGAGGTCTGTGCCTCTCCACTATTCAGGTAGAGGTCTGTACCTCTCTACTATTCAGATTGAGGCTGTACCTCTCCACTATTCAGATAGAGGTCTGTGCCTCTCCACTATTCAGGTAGAGGTCTGTACCTCTCTACTATTCAGATTGAGGCTGTACCTCTCCACTATTCAGATAGAGGTCTGTGCCTCTCCACTATTCAGATAGAGGTCTGTCCCTCTCCACTATAGATTTAGAGGTCTGTGCCTCTCCACTATTCAGATAGAGACCTGTTCCTCCCCACTATTCAGATTGCAGTCTGTCTCTCTCCACTATTCAGATAAAGGTCTGTCGTTCGCCACTATTCAGATAGATGTCTGTCTCTCTCCACTATTCAGATAGAGGTCTGTCTCTCTCCAGTATTCAGATAGAGGTCTGTACCTCTCCACTGTGCAGATAGAGTTCTGTCTCGCTCCACTATTCAGATAGAGGTCTGTCTCCCTCCAGTAATCAGATAGAGGTCTGTACCTCTCCACTATTCAGATAGAGGTCTGTCTCTCTCCAGTATTCAGATAGACGTCTGTGCCTCTCCAATATTCAGATAGAGGTCAGTACCTCTCCACTATTCATATAGAGCTCTGTCGCTCTCCACCATTCAGATAGGGGTCTGTCCCGCTCCACTATTCAGATAGAGGTCTGTCTCTCTCCACTATTCAGATAGAGGTCTGTACCGCTCTACTATTCAGATAGAGGTCTGTTCAGCTCCACTATTCAGATAGAGGTCTATACTTCACCACTATTCAGATAGAGGTCTGTCTCTCTCCTCTATTCAGATAGATGCCTGTGCTTCTCCACTATTCAGATAGAGATCTGTCTCTCTCCACTATTCAGATAGAGGTCTGTACCTCTCCACTATTCAGATAGAGGTCTGTCTCTCTCCACTATTCAGATAGAGTTCTGTCGCTCTCCACTATTCAGATAGAAGTCTGTGCCATTCCAGTAATCAGATAGTATCTGTCTCTCCCCACTGTTCAGATAGAAGTCTGTGTCACTCCAACATTCAGATAGTGGTCTGTGTCTCTCCACTATTCAGATACAGGTCTGTGCCACTCCACTATTCAGATAGAGATATGTACCTGTCCACTATTGAGATAGAGATATCTCTCTCTCCACTATTCAGATAGAGGTCTGTACCTCTCCAGAATTCAGATAGAGGTCTGTACCTCTCCACTGTTCAGGTAGATTTCTGTCTCTCTCCACGAATCAGATATAGGTCTGTACCTCTCCACTATTCAGATAGAGGTTTCTCCCTCGCCACTATTCAGATAGAGGTCTGTACCGCTCTACTATTCAGATAGAGGTCTGTTCACCTCCCCTATTCAGATAGAGGTCTATACTTCACCACTATTCAGATAGAGGCCTCTCTCTCCTCTATTCAGATAGAGGCCTGTACCTCTCCACTATTCAGATAGAGGACTGTCTCTCTCCAATAATCAGATAGAGTTCTGTCGCTCTCCACTATTCAGATAGGGGTCTGTCTCTCTCCACTATTCAGATAGAGGTCTATACCTCTCCAATATTCAGATAGAGGTCTGTACCTCTCCACTATTCAGATAGAGGTCTTTCTCTCTCCAGTATTCAGAGAGAGGTCAGTACCTCTCCACTATTCAGATAGAGGTCTTTCTCTCTGCAGTATTCAGATAGAGGTCAGTACCTCTCCACTATTCAGGTAGAGGTCTATGGCTCTCCACTATTCAGATAAAGGTCTGTCTGAATTCAATTCAATTCAATTCAAATCGCTTTAGTGGCATGACAAGGTACATCTTGTGTTGTCAAAGCATCGAAAAACATTCATGGTTGAACACATAAATACTGATCTATCCATACAGTGTATAAACAGATATATCCCTGAGTGTATAAATATACATTCATATAATTTGTATATACTCTTTTCTTATATTTAGTGGTTGGCCCTCTGTTTATGGCAAGCTGTAACATAGTGTGCCGCTAAGGTTACACAATTTCTCTCTTCCCCTAGTAGGTATGGGAGTTTTTGGTCGTCATTCAAATTTCTGAATTCCGGGCATATTTTTGTGAATTTTGGGTAGAAATTCTCCCTTATGCCCTGATATTTTCTACAAGCTGTGAGGAAGTGCATCTCTGTCTCCACCACTCCCTGACTGCAGTGAGAGCATATCCTGTCCTCTCTTGGTAGCCGGGTCTGCCTGTGTCTACCTGTTTCGTTCGCCAGTCTATGTTCACTAAGTCTGTACATTTTCAAGGTTTTTCTCAGTTTGCTATCCTTTACCATGGTCAGGTAATCAGCCATGTTCTATTGTCTGTTTAGGGCCAAGTAGCAATTGAGTTTGTTTTGGGTTTTTGTTGTTTCTGCCCAATATGACAGATATTGTTCCTTTTGCTTAGTGACGATTGTGTTGGGTCAAATTCTTTGTGTTATGCTGTCACTGTCCTGGGGCTGGTTATTGTTAGTAGTGTTAGTAGTTACTTCACTGAGTCCCAGGACTAGTTGACTGAGGGTATTCTTCTTTATGGTCCTCTCTTGGCATTTCAGGTCTTCGTAATGATAGCAGTGGGGGTTGCTCATTTTTAGGTGTTCCCAAAATTTGGTGGCTCTTTTTTGGATAGTGATTATTAATGGATATTGGCCTAGTTCTGCCCTGCATGCATTGTTTACGGTTTTCCTTTGAGTCCAGAGGATACTTTTACAGAATTCTGCATGTAGGATCTCAATTGGGTGTTTGTCCCATTTTGCAAATTCTTGTTGTGTTAGCGGTCCCCACACCTCACTGCCATAGAGTGCAATTGGTTCAATTACTGATTTAAAGATTTTGAGCCAAATGCTAATTGGGATTTCTATTTGGATTGATTTTTTAATGGCATAGAAAGCCCTTCTTGCTTTCCCTTTCAGTTCATTCACAGCCAGATGAAAATTTCCCGTAGAACTGATTTTTAAGCCCAAGTATGTGTAGTTAGTGGTTTGTTCAATTTTGGTTGTTCCTAGTGTGAAATTTATTTTGGGTCCCTGATGTCTGGATCTTTGCTAGAACACAAGGACTTTGGTTTTTGGGGGATTTATTGTCAGGGCCCAGGCCTGGCAGAACGACTCCAGCAGATCCAGGTTCTGCTGTAGACCCTCTTTAGTTGGTGACAGCAGAACCAGGTCATCTGCATAGAGGAGGAATTTAACCTTGGATTCATATAGGGTGAGGCCGGGTGCTGTAGATTGTTCAAGTAGTTTTGCCAATTCATTTATGTAAATATTAAAGAGTGTCGGTGAGATGGGCGAGCCCTGCATTAACCCCCGCTCCTGTGGGAAGTATTTTATTTGTTTGTCTCCAATTTTAACTGCACATTTATTGTTTGTATACATTGATTTAATTACATCATATGTTTTTCCCCCTACCCCGCTTTCGATAAGTTTCAGGAATAGACCGTCGTGCCAGATGGAATCGAAAGTCTTCTGGAAATCTATAAAGCATGCGTAGATTTTGCTTTTGTTTTGATGAACACGTTTGTCAATTAGGGTCTGTAGGGTGAAGATATGATCTGATGTTCTATAGTTTGGTAGGAATCCAATTTGGCTTTTACTCAAGACATTGTGCTCCTCAAGGAAGTTTATAAGTCTTTTGTTTATGATACTACAGAATACCTTCCCCAGGTTATTGTTTACACAGATGCCTCGATAGTTATTTGGGTCGGCTTTGTCCCCACTTTTGTATATGGGCATTATGAGTCCTTTGTTCCAGATATCAGGGAAGTAACCGACACTCAGAACCAAGTTGAAGAGTTTTAGGATAGCCAGTTTCATTTTATCGTCAGTGTGTTTAGTCATCTCGCTTAGTATGCCGTCTGCACCGCAAGCTTTTCCTGGTCGCAGGTCCTTGAGTTTTTCAAATAGTTCTTTTTCTGTTATTATGGAGTCTAGCAGGTTTTGGTTATCTTTTATGGCCATTTTGAGCTTTTCCAGTTTTTTGCATATTTGGTGTTGCTCTGGCCTTAGTGTGTTTTTCTGGTATAATTTTTCAAAGTGGTTTTCCCATGTGTCTCCATTTTGAATGGCCAATTCATCGTGTTGTTTTTTTGTGTAATGTATTCCAGTTGTCCCAGAAACAATTGGAATCAATGGATTCCTCAATGGAGCTGAGTGTATTCTTAATATACTGCTCTTTTTTGGTTCTGAGTGTGTTTCTGTATTGTGTTAGTGTCTGACAATAAGTAAGGCGTAATTCCTCGTTTTCTGGCTGTCTGTGTTTTTGGTTTGATATTTTTCTAAGTTTTTTCCTCATGTTATGGCAATCTGGGTCAAACCATTTTTCATAGTTTTTTGTTTTGGGTTTGTTCTTGCTAGCTTTCAAGTTTGACCTTGTTGCCAAATTATCAAAAATATTATTTAGGTTATTCACTGCTCGGTTTACGCCTTCTTTATTGTGAGTGTATATGTTTTCCAGAAAGGTGTCCAAGAGAGCTTGCTAATTGCTTTCTGGTATTTTTCCGTGCTGTTTTTGGCCCATCTGTATGATTTTTTGGTGTTGTACAGCTTACTGGGTTGTGTTTCTGTGTTGGTTGTTTCTGTCTTTTTAAGATACATAGTAATTTGACTGTGGTCTGACAGTGTTGTTTGTGGTTTGACTGTGAATGCTCTGAAAGAGGATGGGTCCAAATCCGTAATCATATAGTCTACGGTGCTACAGCCAAGAGGTGAGCAATAGGTCGATCTTCCTAGGAGGTCTCCCCATGAACCTACCATTGACAATGTGCAGACCCAGCCTTCGACAGAGCTGCAGGAGCTGTTTTCCGTTAGTATTTGTCTGTTTGTCACAGTTATGCCTGTATGGATGGGAAGGGATATCGAAGTGGTTATTCCCAAATATGTAATTGTTTCCCTGATTATTGGTGAAGTCTGGTTCTTCGCCAGTTCTTGAATTGAGGTCACCACAGATCAAAACGTTCCCCTGGGCCTGGAATCGGATAATCTCCCTCTCAATGTTGGAGAAGGTGTCCTCTTTAAAGTACGGGGATTCCATTGGGGGGATATAGAGTGCGCAAATGAAAACATCTTGAGTGTTAGAGATAATCCCCCTCTCAATTTTGAGCCACATGTGGTTTTCGCCCTTTTTTATAAATTTGATGCAATTCTTAAGCTGTTTTAAATCAAATCAGTATGCCTCCAGAGTCTCTGCCTTGGGTTACTCCTGGCAATTTATTGGAGGGGACCACCAGCTCCGTGTACCCTTGGGGACGGCCAGTGTGTCCTTCTCCTCTATACCAAGTTTCCTGTAAAATGATAATATCCAGATCTTTAGTTTCATCTATGAACTCTGGGGTCCTACTCTTCACATCGAGCACTGAAGAGCGTAGACCTTGGATATTCCAGGTCGAAATATATAAGGATTTCATGTTAAGTTTGATCTTTTACTATGATAGGCTAAAGAATGATATGTGTTTGTCGTGTCTAAATGGGGGAAATAAAGATCATCTCAATTGTCTATAAATGCTAATACTACTTGGTTACAACTCTTTCTAGTAACTAGTCCTTAATTTTTTTTTTCATTTTCTGATCCATAAGGCGGAAGTAGATGCTGCTGCACGTCTGCTAAGTGTCTCTTAATGGATTGTCTCTGCCTGAGGTATTGCGTACGCCCTGTGCATCTCTCCCTCTGTCTGGCTAGGGGCGGTCCTGTTCCCCTGTAGGACAGGAGTGGTGCAGGTCTGATAATGTTGTTGTGCATGGGGATCCTCTCTGGTCCCGGTTGGTGTGGTGGTGGTATCTGTAGTAGTCCTGGTATGTACCCCGCTGAACTCTGGTGGTCGGGGGGGGGGGGTCCTCCTGGAGTCTGGGTATGGACCCGGTTAAAAGCGACGTCCTTCAGGGCTTTAGCAAAGATCGATATTCGTTTCCTGTGGATATGGACGCGGTCGTGAAGACATTCCACATTGAGGGTGGGGTGTTGGGCCAGGTGCACGTTGTGTTTTAATTCACAGTCTCTTGCTATGCTGGCATTTATCTCACGAATTGTTTTGTTGTTAAAGTCTGTTCTCGGCAATATTCTGGAAACAGTGATTCTAGTGTTTGGGAATGTATTGCTTGCCTTCTGAATCACTGCTCTGAGCGATGTTGCTACCCCTTTCTGCTGGGCCTTTAGGTCATTTGTGCCAGTGTGTATTATTATGTGTTGGGGGGAGCCTAATCGGGTTTTGGTCAGCCATTCCAGGGCTCCGTCTGTTGTTGGGCACTGGATCTTTTTTACTATATGTCTTGGGAAGAGCTTTTTCTCCCATAGAAATTTCCCATTTGAGTCTATGAGTATTATGATGTCAGCCTTGTTGGTGTTTACTGTCTGGTGGCTTTCGCCTGGACTCATAGGTTGTGCGTTGGACTGGGGTGGTCGTGTCTGGTGTGTGCGCTCCTCTTGTGAGCGGCTCGCTTGTGGTTCCACAGTGGTGGGGGAAGACTGAGCTTCAGTATGCTGGTCGGTCTGTGTGGCACCCCTTGTATTGTGTGTCTGCTGCTGTTGTTCAGTGTGGGAGTGCAGCTGTTCAGTCGGGCTCTGTATTGTCTTATCTCTAGCCTCTGGCTGCTGGTCTAATGGTGCTATCTCTCCCCTATGGCTCTCTTTGTTTTTCTGCAGCTCTTTCACCTGATTCCCAAGTAGATTCAGCTCTCTCCTGTATCTCTCCCTCTCTTGCTTTTGTTCATGTTTCAGTTTAAGGACCTCCTCTCTATGTTTAACCAGCTCTGTCTCCAACTGGTTAAATTTATCCTTTAGTTGTATCTGGCTGTGTGATCCCAGGGTGTGTGTCTATCACTTCCTGGCTAGGCTGCTCTTCTCTTGGTGAGCTGGAAGTGGTAGGGGGAGTATGTGTGGCTTCCTCCCTGGTAATTACGCTGGGGTTGGTCAACTGTACCATGTGGCTGTGGGGCCCTGTGGTGAGTGTCTGGTTAGAACTGTGTGGCTCGTTCACCTCCTGACCAGGCTGATTTACTCCTGGTGAGTTGTCAATGGTGGGGGGAGTGCAAGTCGCTTTTTCGCTGTTAGCCACTCTGGGGCTGTTCCTTCCCCTCTCAGTTATTTCTTTCAGTGTCTTGAAGGCCGTTTCAAAGTCGTCGAGGTTGCCTTGCACCAATATTGTTCCGTTATTGTACATGTTGACAGACGTTGTTGCACTGTCCGGGTCCCCTGGTTTCTTAATTTTCAGTTTGGACCCATTAGCGGTTCTTTCCTGCTTAACCCTGGTATAGTGTGATTTTATTGCTGTGATCCAAGCCGCTGACTGATCTGAGTAAAAAATGAGATTACACTTTTTCCCAGTGCTGTACCAGTCAGCAAAAAGAGTTTCTGGTTTTGCTCTCAGCTGGTCTTGCTTGAGCGATTTTTTAGCATTTTTTTTGGTGTTGGGGGGAATCTGGAAGAGTTTGCTCTCAGTGTGCCTCGGGAGCTGCTGTGGCTCCTCTGATTCACTCATTTTTAGTATTGTAGAGGTAGAAATTATTGTTGACCTTAGAATAAGCTTTTCTGGGGCCCCGGGTTTGGTGTTTCCCTCTCCCGGCTCGCGAACTTTCCCAGGCCCCGGACTCGCTGTCCTGGTCTGCGTCTGGGATTTGCTGTTTCCCGGTGTCTCCCGGTTGCTCCCCTCCCCCTCAGAGGTCTCTGAGCCTCTGTCTTGGCCCGGCTCCTCGGGCCTTTCCCTGGCTTCAGGCTCCCTCCCCAGGACCCGTACTCACTGTCTGCGTCTGGGAGCCGCTGCCTCACGTTGCCTTCGGGCTGCTCCCCTCTCCCTCAGAGGTCTCCAGGCCTCTGTCTCGGCCCGGCTCCTCTGGCCTTTCCCTGGTTTACGGTCCTGTGTTCCGGCCGCCGTTCAGGACTCACGCTCCGACCTCCGTTCTGGCCCCATGCGGCCTCCGTTGAGGAGTCACGCTCCGGCTGCTCTTCTGGCCCCGTGCGGCCTCCGTTTAGACCTCGCACTCCGGCTGCTGTTCTGGCCCCGTGCGGCCGCTGTTCGGATTCTTCCTTGGTCTGTATATTCCTCTCCTTCTTCTGTCTTTTTGCATTGGCTTTTCTTTCTGTTTTCTGCTTTCCTCTGGTTTTTTTTTTTTTTTCGGGTCCCGTCTTTGGCACTCTTTTTTTTTTGCGGTCTTTTTCTTCTTTTCTTTCTGTGCTTAAACTAAGTTAAACTAAACTTAAACTTAAACTAGACTAAACTCAACTAAACTGAACTAACTTAGCTGGAATTTATACCTCTTAATACTTGAAATGTAACTTTTTTTCCCCACTTTAAACACTAAAAAGCATTAAAACTCAGCAGCTCATCTTTCGTGCGGCCTCCCTCTCTCCCAGTCTCTCTCACATTCTGTCTCTCTCCACTATTCAGAGAGAGGTCTGTCGCTCTCCACTATTCAGATAGAGGTCTGTGCTTCTCCACTATTCAGAAAGAGGTCTGTGCCTCTCCACTATTCAGATAGAGGCCTGTTCCTCCCCACTATTCTGATATCGGTCTGTCTCTCCCCACTATTCAGATAAAGGTCTGTCGCTCACCACTAGTCAGATAGACGTCTGTCTCTCTCCACTATTCAGATAGACGTCTGTGCCTCTCCAATATTCAGATAGAGGTCAGTACCTCTCCACTATTCAGATAGAGGCCTGTACCTCTCCACTATTCAGATAGAGATCTGTCTCTCTCCACTAGTCAGATAGAGGTCTGTATCTCTCCACTATTCAGATAGAGGTCTGTCTCTCTCCGGTAATCATACAGTGTCTATCTCTCTCCACTGTTCAGGTAGATGTCTTTGCCTCTCCACTATTCAGATAGAGGTCTGCAGCTCTCCACTATTCAGAGAGAGGACTGTTGCTCTCCACTATACAGATAGAGGTCTGTCTCCCTCCACTATTCAGACGGAGGTCTGTGCCTCTCCAATATTGAGATAGAGGTCTGTGTCTCTCGACTATACAGATAGAGGTCATTGCCTCTGCACTAATCAGATAGAGGTCTGTACCTCTCCAATATTCAGATAGATGTCTGTACCACTTCTCTATTCAGATAGAGGTCTGTACCTCTCCACTATTCAGATTGAGGTCTGTACCACTCCTCTATTCATAAAGAGATCTGTACCTCTCCACTATTCAGATAGAGGTCTGTCCCTCTCCTCTATTCATATAGAGCCTGTCCCTCTCCACTATTCAGATAGAGGTCTGTGCCTCTCCACTAATCAGCTAGAGGTCTGTACCTCTCCACTATTCAGATAGAGGTCTGTGCCACTCCACTAATCAGATAGAAGTCTGTCTGTCTCCACTATTTAGACAGAGGTCTGTCTCTCTCCGCTATTCAGATTGAAGTCTGTTTCTCTCCACTATTCAGATCGAAGTCTGATCCTCTCCGGTAATCATATAGTGTCTATCTCTCTCCACTATTCAGATAGATGTCTTTGCCTCTCCACTATTAGATAGAGGTCTGTACCTCGCCACTATTCAGATAGATGTCTGTGTCTCTCCACTATTGCGATAGAGTTCTGTGCCTCTCCACTATTCAGAACGAGATCCCTACCTCTCCACTATTCAGATAGAGGTCTGTAGCTCTCAACTATTCAGAGAGAGGTCTGTCGCTCTCCACTATTCAGAAAGAGGTCTATGCCTCTCCACTATTCAGATAGAGGCCTGTTCCTCCCCACTATTCTGATATCAGTCTGTCTCTCTCCACTATTCAGATAAAGGTCTGTCGCTCACCACTATTCAGATCGACATCTGTCTCTCTCCAATATTCAGATAGAGGTCTGTCTCTCTCCAATATTCAGATAGACGTCTGTGCCTCTCCAATATTCAGATAGAGGTCAGTACCTCTCCACTATTCAGATAGAGCTCTGTCGCTCTCCACTATTCAGATAGAGATCTGTCTCTCTCCACTATTCAGATAGAGGTTTGTACCTCTCCACTAATCAGATAGAGATCTGTCTCTCTCCACTATTCAGACAGAGGTCTATCTCTCTCCACTATTCAGATTGAGGTCTGTTTCTCTCCACTATTCAGATAGATGTCTTTGCCTCTCCACGATTCAGATAGAGGTCTGTACCTCTCCACTATTCAGATAGAGGTCTGTCGCTCTCCTCTATTCATATAGAGCCTGTCCCTCTCCACTATACAGATAGAGGTCTGTCTCTCTCCACTATTCAGGCAGAGGTCTGTGCCTCTCTAATATTGAGCTGGAGTTCTGTGTCTCTCGACTATACAGATAGAGGCCATTGCCTCTGCACTAATCAGATAGAGGTCTGTACCTCTCCAATATTCAGATAGAGGTCTGTACCACTCCTCTATTCAGATAGAGGTCTGTACCTCTCCACTATTCAGATAGAGGTCTGTACCACTCCTCTATTCTTAAAGAGACCTGTACCTCTCCACTATTCTGATAGAGGTCTGTACCTCTCCACTATTCAGTGTATTGATTTCTTGGTGGGTTCAATGACCAGACATTTATGAAAGAGAATGAGTTTTAATCTAAAGTCTGTTCAACTCTTTATAACAGCATTTACAGGAGACATGATGCTGGTGATGCAACTAGAACGAAACTGAAACTAAACCAAACTGCTTGTCTCTCACATGACCTCTGCTGGTCAGGCATAAGTAATCAATCAGGCAACTATGCTGGTAAGACATGATAATCAAACAGGCAAATAACATCACTATTTGCTGATATCATTACATCTCCTTTTCTTAAAACAAAAGTATTTTACTTTTAACTAACAACATGTTTTCTTTGTATTAATCTGCATTTTAACTGTAACACTTAATGAACTTACATTATCATTATCATGATCAAGGTTTTTTAACCTTGCTTTGTGTGTTCACATGAAATATGTCAATACACTAGAACTTGAAGAAAAAATAAGATAACATTACTTCCTTCTATAACAATGGTCCTTAAATTTGCTCAATGATTCTCAGGAGGCTTCACGTGTCTTGAGGATTTTCTGATTGATTGTCCTTGAATCTGAGTTGTTGCCTCAGATGATTGTTTCTCAGCTGTGTGATCAGGTTGTTCAACAGTATCAGTCTCTTGACCTGCTGTGGCTGGTCCCATGAGAAGATCTCGACGATTTCTTCTCAGAACAGCACCCTCATCTGTCTGAATGGTGTATGATCTTGGTTGAACTTCACTCAGGACAGTTCCCTTCTGAGTCCATGTGTTTGTTTTGTCTTTCAACCTTACTTGGTCACCAGTGTGGAGTTCAGGTAGGTTTTGTGTTCCTCTGTCATAGTAGTACTTTTGCTTTTCTTTCTGTTGCTCTTTGAACTTCCTCACTTTCTCCCCCTCTTTTGTTTTCAGGAGGTTCTCGGGATGGGTAGGTTTGACCTTAGCATACGTCCCATAAGGAGTTGGGCTGGTGACATACCACACTCGAGCGGCGTTGTGCGGTATACAAGCATGCTCTGGTAGAAGTCAGTTCCACTGTCTTTTGCCTTGTACATCAGTCTTTTCACTGTCTGGACCGATTTTTCCACTAGACCATTGGACTGTGGAAAGTGAGGACTTGACGTTGTGTGGACAAAGTCCCACTCTTTGGCAAAGTGTCGGAAACTTGCATTGTAAAACTGGGGTCCGTTGTCTGTGAAGACCTCGCTTGCCACGCCATGTCTGGAGAATATGGCTTTCATACATGTTATCACAGCATCTGCAGTGGTGGTGTACAGTCTACAAACCTCTGGATACAGGGAGTAATAGTCTGTGACTACAAGATAGTCCTTCCCTTGACATATGAATAGGTCAGCGCCTACCTTCTGGTAAGGTCTGTCTGGCGCTGGGTGTGGCTTTAGTGGTTCTACCGGATTGCTTGCTCGATATTTCAGGCATATTGTGCAGTTTGACACCTCATTTGTCACATCTTGGTTGATTCGTGGCCAGTACATCACCTCTCGTGCTCTTTTCTTACACTTTTCGATTCCCAGATGTCCTCCATGGATCTTTTTTAACATCTCTTTTCTCAGACTCTTTGGGATAACTATTTTACTTCCTTTGTAGATGATGTCTTCGACCACTGATAGTTCCGCCCTGCAGTTCCAGTACTCTGCCATGTCAGGTGAGCAGTCTTGCTTCATGTTGGGCCATCCATCCAAGATGCTTTTCCTCAGTCGTCTCATTGTTTCATCTTTGTTTGTCTCATTCTTTATGAGCTCCACTTTTGCATCTGCTATGGGCAGTGCACTTGTGATCATGTCCACGTAGGCGTTCACTTTTTCATCCATTGTGGTGTTTGCGGGCTCACTTGGGTCTACAGCTCTGGACAACGTGTCTGCTGTATACATCAGCTTACCCGGTGTGTACGCAACATTCAGTGTATAGCGTTGCAGCCTGATCATCATTCTTTGTATTCTAAGCGGACAGCTATTTAGTGGCTTTTGGAACAATGCAATCAAGGGCTTATGGTCAGTCTCTACACTGATTGCTTGTCCTGCCACAAACTGGTGAAATCTTTCACAGGCGTATGTGATGCTGAGCAGCTCCTTTTCTATTTGAGCATATCGCGTCTCCGCGTCTGTCATTGAGCGCGATGCATATGCAATAGGTTGCCAGTAGTCATATTGTTGCAGAAGAACGGCACCGAGCCCACTCTGTGATGCATCTGATGATATCTTGATGGGTCTCGCTGGGTCATAAAACCTCAGAACTGGTTCCTCTGTGAGCAGTTTCTTTAGATCGCTCCATGACTTCTCATGCTCATGATTCCATTCCCATTCTATGTTCTTTTCAGTTAGTCTTCTCAGTGGCGCCATCTTTTCTGAGAGGTTGGATATGAATTTCCCCATGTAGTTGATCATTCCATTAAACCTCTGCACGTCCTTTTTGCATTGTGGCTTTGGCATATTCTCAATGGCGGACACCTTTCTGGGATCTGGTCTAATGCCCTCACTGCTAAGGATATCTCCCACGAATGTCAGTTCTGTCACCCCGAGCTGGCATTTCTCTCTATTCAGCTTCAGGTTTGTTTTCCTTGTTGCTTCCAGCACTTTTTTCAGTCTCTCGTCATGCTCAGTTCTCGTGGTTCCCCATACTATGATGTCATCCATTGATGTATCAACTCCCTCCAGGTGCTCATAGATCATATGAATTGTTTTGTGATACACTTCAGGAGCTGAGGCAATGCCAAATGGTAACCTTAGGAATCTGTATCTGCCAAATGGACTGTTGAACGTGCACAGTCTTGAACTTGCCTCGTCCAGCTTCATCTGCCAAAATCCTGATGATGCATCTAACTTGCTGAAATACTTTGCATTTGCAAACTGTGCCATGATTTCCTCACGTGTAGGAAGCTTGAAGTGCTCTCTCTTTATTGCTCTGTTTAGATCTCTTGGATCCAGGCAAATTCTGAGCTTTCCATTCTTTTTGTCCACTATGACGAGGGAACTCACCCACTCAGTTGGCTCATCTATCTTCTGAATCACGTTCAGGCTTTCCATCCTGTCCAACTCTGCCTTCAGTTGCTTTTGAAGAGCAAACGGAACTTTTCTGCATGGATGTATGACCGGTGTCATACTTATATCTACTCTGATCGTGTGTTCTCCTGGAATGCAGCCTAGACCCTTAAATAGGTCTTTGTACTCTTTCATGAGTTCATCATAGACTGTCTCTCCTTCGCTTTCCACAACGAGGACTCTCTTTACCAGGTTCAGTCTCTCACAGGCTTTTAAACCTAGTATGGCTTGCACATCCTTTGGCACCACGATTAATGCTAGCGTGTGCTCTCTGTCCTTGTGTGTTACTTTGACAATGCATCTTCCTTTCACTGGTATATCAGTACCTGAGTATCCTGTCACTTTCACTTTGATTCCATGTATCTTTGGTCTGGGTCTAATTTTCTTAAAATCAGTCTCTGATATCACATTAACTTGTGCTCCAGTATCCAATTTAAATGGAATGTGTATGTCATTCACTTTTAGTGTCAACATCCAGTCTCTTTCTTCTTGTTTGTTTTCAGACACAACATCTGCATAGAACTCCTCTATGTCGCTTTCATCTACTGCATGGACCTTGCTTTGTTGCATTTGGTTCTTACAGCAACGGGCATAATGGTTGTTCTTGTTGCAACTATTGCATGTTTCACCATATGCTGGACACTTTCTTGGTGCATGCTGTGTACCGCATTGACTACATGACTTTCGATTGTCCCTTTCATTTTCGTTCACTGGCCACGCCTCTTTTTTCACATTGGCGCTCGTTTTGTTAAACGGTTTGTGTCCGTTCTTTCTCACTGCATCCACGTTGCAGCTATTGTCACTGAACAGCTCCTTTGCCTGCAACTTCACAGTCTCTGTAGCCCTACACAGTGCTATGGCTTTTCCCAGGTCTAGATCTTACTCTCTTAGCAGTCTTTCCCTTAGACCATTATCCGGAATACCACACACCAGTCTGTCTTTTATGAGCGATTCTGCCAGTCCCCCAAATTCACACGATTTGCTTCGGTTTCTCAGTTCAGTCACATACTGATCAATAGTCTCTCCCGTTTTCTGTACACATGTGAAAAATCTGTGCCTCTCAAACGTCACGTTACGTTTAGGTATGCAGTAGGCCTCAAACCGTTCCATTATTTTATCTAGTTTCATTTTGTCTCCATCAACAGCGAATGTGAAGTTATTATACACCTCCAGCGCTTCATCACCCACGACATGTAAGAACAGTGACGATTTCATCTTATCACCTTTCTCGTCAGCTCCGATTGCTGATAAATACAACCCCAAATGTTGTTTGAACCTCCTCCAATTTTCAGCCACATTACCTGTCAACTGAAGCGTCGCCGGTGGGTGTAAACCTTCCATTTTTCACTTCGTTAGCTATTCTCCAATGGTAAGCAACGATGTTCTCTTTTGGCTTGCTAATTTGTGGAGAGCTGATTTAACTTCAGATTTTTTCTTTTCATCTCTTTCAGCCACTTCTGTCACCATGTATTGATTTCTTTGTGGTTCAATGACGAGACATTTATGAAAGAGAATGAGTTTTAATCTAAAGTCTGTTCAACTCTTTATAACAGCATTTACAGGAGACATGATGCTAGTGATGCATCTAGAACGAAACTGAAACTAAACCAAACTGCTTGTCTCTCACATGACCTCTGCTGGTCAGGCATAAGTAATCAATCAGGCAACTATGCTGGTAAGACATGATAATCAAACAGGCAAATAACATCACTATTTGCTGATATCATTACATTCAGATAGAGGTCTGTCCCTCTCCTCTATTCATATAGAGCCTGTCCCTCTCCACTATGCAGATAGAGGTCTGTGCCTCTCCACTAATCAGATAGAGGTCTGTACCTCTCCACTATTCAGATAGAGGTCTGTGCCACTCCACTAATCAGATAGAGGTCTGTCTCTCTCCACTATTTAGACAGAGGTCTGTAGCCCTCAACTATTCAGATAGAGGTCTGTGCTTCTCCACTATTCAGATAGAGGTCTGTGCTTCTCCACTATTCAGAAAGAGGTCTGTGCCTCTCCACTATTCAGATAGAGGCCTGTTCCTCCCCACTATTCTGATATCGGTCTGTCTCTCTCCACTATTCAGATAAAGGTCTGTCGCTCACCACTATTCAGATCGACATCTGTCTCTCTCCACTATTCAGATAAAGGTCTGCCTCTCTGCACTATTCAGATTAATGTCTGTACCTCTCCACTATTCAGATAGAGCTCTGTCGCTCTCCACTATTCAGTCAGAGATCTGCCTCTCTCCACTATTCAGATAGAGTTCTGTACCTCTCCACTATTCAGATAGAGGTCTGTCTCTCTCCACTATTCAGAAAGAGTTCTGTTGCTCTCCACTATTCAGATAGGTGTCTGTCTCTCTCCACTATTCAGATAGAGGTCTGGACCGCTCTACTATTCAGATAGAGGTCTGTTCATCTCCACTATTCAGATAGAGGTCTATACTTCACCACTATTCAGATAAAGGCCTCTCTCTCCTCTATTCAGATAGAGGCCTGTACCTCTCCACTATTCAGATAGAGATCTGTCTCTCTCCACTATTCAGATAGAGGTCTGTACCTCTCCACTATTCAGATAGAGGTCTGTCCCTCTCCTCTATTCATACAGAGCCTGTCCCTCTCCACTATTCAGATAGAGGTCTGTGCCTCTCCACTAATCAGATAGAGGTCTGTACCTCTCCACTATTCAGATAGAGGTCTGTGCCACTCCACTAATCAGATAGAAGTCTGTCTCTCTCCACTATTTAGACAGAGGTCTGTCTCTCTCCACTATTCAGATTGAAGTCTGTTTCTCTCCACTATTCAGATAGAAGTCTGATCCTCTCCGGTAATCATATAGTGTCTATCTCTCTCCACTATTCAAATAGATGTCTTTGCCTCTCCACTATTCAGATAGAGGTCTGCAGCTCTCCACTATTCAGAGAGAGGTCTGTCGCTCTCCACTGTACAGATAGAGGTCTGTCTCTCTCCACTATTCAGACAGAGGTCTGTGCCTCTCCAATATTGAGCTGGAGGTCTGTGTCTCTCGACTATACAGATAGAGGTCATTGCCCCCGCACTAATCAGATAGAGGTCTGTACCTCTCCAATATTCAAATAGATGTCTGTACCACTCCCCTATTCAGATAGAGGTCTGTACCTCTCCACTATTCAGATTGAGGTCTGTCCCACTCCTCTATTCATATAGAGCCTGTCCCTCTCCACAATTCAGATAGAGGTCTGTGCCTCTCCACTATTCAGATAGAGGTCTGTGCCACTCCACTAATCAGATAGAAGTCTGTCTCTCTCCACTATTTAGACAGAGGTCTGTCTCTCTCCAATATTCAGATAGAAGTCTGATCCTCTCCGGTAATCATATAGTGTCTATCTCTCTCCACTATTCAGATAGATGTCTTTGCCTCTCCACTATTAGATAGAGGTCTGTACCTCTCCACTATTCAGATAGATGTCTGTGTCTCTCCACTAATGAGATAGAGGTCTGTGCCTCACCACTATTCAGAACGAGATCCCTACCTCTCCACTATTCAGATAGAGGTCTGTAGCTCTCAACTATTCAGATAGAGGTCTGTGCTTCTCCACTATTCAGAAAGAGGTCTGTGCCTCTCCACTATTCAGATAGAGGCCTGTTCCTCCCCACTATTCAGATAGACGTCTGTCTCTCTCCACTATTCAGATAGAGGTCTGTTCATCTCCACTATTCAGATAGAGGTCTGCTCATCTCCACTATTTAGATAGAGGTCTATACTTCACCACTATTCAGATAGAGGCCTCTCTCTCCTCTATTCAGATAGATGTCTGTACCTCTCCACTATTCAGATAGAGGTCTGTCTCTCTCCACTATTCAGATAGAAGTCTGTGCCACTCCAGTAATCAGATAGTATCTGTCTCTCTCCACTATTCAGATAGAGGTCTGTACCTCTCCAGAATTCAGATAGATTTCTGTCTCTCTCCATGAATCAGATATAGGTCTGTACCTCTCCACTATTCAGATAGAGGTCTCTCCCTCTCCACTATTCAGATAGCGGTCTCTCCCTCTCCACTATTCAGATAGAGGTCTGTACCGACCTACTATTCAGATAGAGGTCTGTTCACCTCCACTATTCAGATAGAGGTCTATACTTCACCACTATTCAGATAGAGGCCTCTCTCTCCTCTATTCAGATAGAGGCCTGTACCTCTCCACTATTCAGATAGAGGACTGTCTCTCTCCACTATTCAGATAGAGTTCTGTCGCTCTCCACTATTCAGATATGGGTCTGTCTCTCTCCACTATTCAGATAGAGGTCTATCTTCTCCACTATTCAGATTGAGGTCTGTTTCTCTCCACTATTCAGATAGAGGTCTATACCTTTCCAATATTCAGATAGAGGTCTGTTCCTCTCCACTGTTCCGATAGAGGTCTTTGCCTCTCCACTATTCAGATAGAGGTCTGTGCCTCTCCACGATTCAGATAGAGGCCTGTTCCTCCCCACTATTCAGATAGCGGTCTGTCTCTTTCCACTCTTCAGATAAAGGTCTGTCGCTCGCCACTATTCAGATAGACGTCTGTCTCTCTCCACTATTCAGATAGACGTCTGTCTCTCTCCACTATTCAGATAGAGGTCTTTCTCTCTCCAGTATTCTGATAGAGGTCAGTACCTCTCCACGATTCAGGTAGAGGTCTATGGCTCTCCATTAGATAAAGGTCTGTCTCTCTCCACTATTCAGAGAGAGGTCTTTACCTCTCCACTATTCAGATAGATGTCTGTGTCTCTCCAACATTCAGATAGAGGTTTGTACCTCTCCACTGTTCAGTTAGAGGTCTGTACCTCTCCACTATTCAGATAGAGCTCTGTACCTCTCCACTATTCAGATTGAGGTCTGTACCACTCCTCTATTCATAAAGAGATCTGTACCTCTCCACTATTCTGATAGAGGTCTGTACCTCTCCACTATTCAGATAGAGATCTGTCCCTCTCCTCTATTCATATAGAGGTCTGTACCTCTCCACTATTCAGATAAAGGTCTATTTCTCTCCATTATTCAGATAGAGTTCTGTCGCTCTCCACTATTCAAATTGGGGTCTGTCTCTCTCCACTATTCAGATAGAGTTCTGTCGCTCTCCACTATTCAGATAGAAGTCTGTGCCACTCCAATATTCAGATAGTGGTCTCTGTCTCTCCACTATTCAGATAGAGGTCTGTGCCACTCCACTATTCAGATAGAGGTGTGTACCTGTCCACTATTCAGATAGAGGTATCTCTCTCTCCACTATTCAGATATACATCTGTGCCTCTCCAATATTCAGATAGACATCTGTGCCACTCCACTATTCAGATAGAGGTCAGTACCTCTCCACTATTCAGATAGAGGTCTCTCTCTATCCACTATTCAGATAGAGATCTGTACCTCTCCACTATTCAGATTGAGGTCCGTTTCTCTCCCCTATTCAGATAGAAGTATGTGCCCCTCCAATACTCAGATAGTGGTCCGTGTCTTTCCACTATTCAGATAGATGTCTTTGCCTCTCCACTATTCAGACAGAGGTCTGTACCTCTCCACTATAGATTTAGAGGTCTGTCTCTCTCCACTATTCAGATAAAGGTCTGTTGTTCGCCACTATTCAGATAGACCTCTGTCTCTCTCCACTATTCAGATAGAGGTCTGTCTCCCTCCGATATCCAGATAGAGGTCTGTACCTCTCCACTATTCAGATAGAGGTCTGTCTCTCTCCAGTATTCAAATAAAGGTCTGTACCTCTCCACTGTTCAGATAGAGGTCTGTCTCTCTCCACTATTCAGATAGAGGTCTGTCTCCCTCCAGTAGCCAGATAGAAGTCTGTACCTCTCCACTATTCAGATAGAGGTCAGTACCTCTCCACTATTCAGATAGAGCTCTGTCGCTCTCCACTATTCAGATAGAGATCTGTCTCTCTCCACTATTCAGATGGAGGTTTGTGCCTCTCCACTATTCCGATAGAGGTCTGTAGCTCTCCACTATTCAGAGAGAGGCCTGTCGCTCTCCACTATACAGATAGAGGTCTGTCTCTCTCCACTATTCAGACAGAGGTCTGTGCCTCTCCTATATTGAGATAGAGGTCTGTGTCTCTCGACTATTCAGATAGAGGTCATTGTCTCTGCACTAATCAGATAGAGGTCTGTACCTATCCAATATTCAGATAGAGGTCTGTACCACTCCTCTATTCAGATAGAGGTCTGTACCTCTCCACTATTCAGATTGAGGTCTATACCACGCCTCTGTTCATAAATAGATCTGTACCTCTCCACTATTTAGACAGAAGTCTGTCTCTCTCCTCTATTCATATAGAGCCTGTCCCTCTCCACTATTCAGTTAGAAGTCTGATCCTCTCCGGTAATCATATAGTGTCTATCTCTCTCCACTATTCAGATAGATGTCTTTGCCTCTCCACTATTAGATAGAGGTCTGTACCTCTCCACTATTCAGATAGATGTCTGTGTCTCTCCACTATTGAGATAGAGGTCTGTGCCTCACCACTATTCAGAACGAGATCCCTACCTCTCCACTATTCAGATAGAGGTCTGTAGCTCGCAACTATTCAGATAGAGGTCTGTGCTTCTCCACTATTCAGATAGAGGTCAGTGCTTCTCCACTATTCAGAAAGAGGTCTTTACCTCTCCACTATTCAGATAGATGTCTGTGTCTCTCCAACATTCAGATAGAGGTTTGTACCTCTCCACTATTCAGATAGAGGTCTGTACCTCTCCACTCTTCAGATTGAGGTCTGTACCACTCCTCTATTTATAAAGAGATCTGTACCTCTCCACTATTCTGATAGAGGTCTGTACCTCTCCACTATTCAGATAGAGAGATCTGTCCCTCTCCTCTATTCATATAGAGGCCTGTCCCTCCACTATTCAGATTGAGGTCTGTGTCTCACCACTATTCAGATTGTGGCTGTATCACTCCACTATTCAGATAAAGGTCTGTCGCTCGCCACTATTCAGATCGACATCTGTCTCTCTCCACTATTCAGATAGAGGCCTGTCTCTCTCCACTAATCAGACAGAGGTCTGTACCTCTCCACTATTCAGACAGAGGTCTGTCTCTCTCCACTATTCAGATAGAGTTCTGTCGCTCTCCACTATTCAGATAGAAGTCTGTGCCACTCCAATATTCAGATAGTGGTCTGTGTCTCTCAACTATTCAGATAGAGGTCTGTGCCGCTCCACTATTCAGATAGAGGTATGTACCTGTCCACTATTCAGATAGAGGTATCTCTCTCTCCACTATTCAGATAGAGGTCTGTACCTCTCCACTATTCAGATTGAGGCTGTACCTCTCCACTATTCAGATAGACGTCTGTTTCTCTCCACTATTCAGATAGAGTTCTGTGCCTCTCCAGTATTCAGATAGAGGCCTGTCTCTCTCCACTATTCAGATAGAGGTCTGTCTCTCTCCACTATTCAGATAGATATCTGTGCCGCTCCACTATTCAGATAGAGGTCTCTCCCTCTCCACTATATATTTAGAGGTCTGTGCCTCTCCACTATTCAGATAGAGACCTGTTCCTCCCCACTATTCAGATTGCGGTCTGCCTCTCTCCACCATTCAGATAGAGGTCTGTCTCCCTCCAGTATCCAGATAGAGGTCTGTACCTCTCCAGTATTCAGATAGAGGTCTTTTTCTCTCCAGTATTCAGATAGAGGTCTGAACCTCTACACTGTTCAGATAGAGGTCTGTCTCTCTCCACTATTCAGATAAAGGTCTGTCTCTCTCCACTCTTCAGATAGAGTTCTGTCGCTCTCCACATTCAGATAGGTGTCTGTCTCTCTCCACTATTCAGACAGAGGCCCGTCTCTCTCCACTATTCAGATAGAGGTCTGTCTCTCTCCACTATTCAGATAGAGGTCTGTACCGCTCTACTATTCAGATAGAGGTCTCTACCGCCCTACTATTCAGATAGAGGTCTGTTCATCTCCACTATTCAGATAGAGGTCTATACTTCACCACTATTCAGATAAAGGCCTCTCTCTCCTCTATTCAGATAGAGGCCTGTACCTCTCCACTATTCAGATAGAGATCTGTCTCTCTGCACTATTCAGATAGAGGCCTGTAGCTCTCCACTATTCAGAGAGAGGTCTGTCTCTCTCCACTATTCAGACAGAGGTCTGTGCCTCTCCAATATTGAGATAGAGGTCTGTGTCTCTCGACTATACAGATAGAGGTCATTGCCACTTCACTAATCAGATACAGGTCTGTACCTCTCCACTATTCAGATTGAGATCTGTACCTCTCCACTATTCAGATAGAGGTCTGTCCCTCTCCTCTATTCATATAGAGCCTGTCCCTCTCCACAATTCAGATAGAGGTCTGTGCCTGTCCACTAATCAGATAGAGGTCTGTACCTCTCCACTATTCAGATAGTGGTCTGTGCCACTCCACTAATCAGCTAGAAGTCTGCCTCTCTCCACTCTTTAGACAGAGGTCTGTCTCTCTCCACTATTCAGATTGAAGTCTGTTTCTCTCCACTATTCAGATAGAAGTCTGATCCTCTCCGGTAATCATATAGTGTCTATCTCTCTCCACTATTCAGATAGATGACCAATCCAAAACAATTCTGGGAAATGTGGAATAACCTGAGTACAACACAATTGCAAGCATTACCAATCCAAGATGGCGACATCTGGAGAACACATTTTGAAAGCCTCTACAAAGACATCCCAATAAACGAAACAAACCCAAGTCAACATCAGGTCACAGAAAAACTCCACACATTAGAAGCAACAATTAAAGACAACCAAAACGCTCTAGACTCCCCAATCACATGGAAAGAACTGGCCACAAAAACAAAATCTCTCCACCTAAAGAAAGCCTGTGGCCCAGACAACATCAAAAATGAAATGCTCAAGTTCAGCAATATGGAGATGCAGGGTGCGGTACTCAAATTATTCAACATCATATTACGTTCAGGCTGTTTTCCCGATATCTGGTGCCAAGGACTAATCTCCCCCATATATAAAAGTGGAAACAAATCAGACCCAAATAACTACCGCGGCATCTGTGTCAACAGTTGTCTAGGGAAGTTATTCTGCAGTATTCTAAATAGTAGATTACTTGATTTTCTTAACAAACATAATATCCTCAGAAAAAAACCAAATAGGCTTTCTTCCAAAACACCGCACCGCCGACCATATCTATACCCTTCACACCCTCATTGAAAAACATATACACCAAACAAAAAATGGGAAAATATTCGCCTGTTTCATCGACTTCAAGAAAGCCTTTGACTCTATATGGCACGAAGGGCTCTATTATAAACTTCTTCAGTGTGGAATAGGGGGCAAAGTCTATGACCTTATTAAATCAATGTATCTGAAAAACAAATGCGGGGTCAAAATTGGAGACAAACGCACCGATTTCTTCACCCAGAGAAGAGGCGTCCAGCAGGGCTGCAATTTGAGCCCGACCCTGTTCAACATATACATAAATGAATTAGCAGACATGCTGGAGCAAAGCGAGTCACCAGGTCTCCGTCTCCTGGATGGAGAAGTGAAATCCCTGTTCTATGCGGACGACCTGGTTCTGCTGTCTCCCACAGAACAGGGATTACAGCAACAACTAGACCTACTCGACAAATACTGCCAAAATTGGACTCTAACAGTAAATCTAAAGAAAACCAACATCATGATTTTTCAAAAAAGGCCCAGATGTCAGGAAAACAAATACCAGTTTACCCTCAGTGATACCACTATAGGACACACTATGAGCTACACCTACCTTGGTCTAACTATTACAGCATCAGGGAGCTTCAGCATAGCAGTGAATGCACTAAAAGAAAAAGCCCGAAGAGCCCTATATGCAATAAAAAGAAAATTCTACAACATCCAAATCCCAATCAAAATCTGGCTCAAAATATTTGACAGCATAATCCTGCCCATTGCACTGTACGGTAGTGAAGTATGGGGACGCTAAATCACCAAAGCTACACTAAATGGGAAAAACACACAATAGAAGCCCTACATGCAGAATTCTGCCGAAGCATCCTTCGCACCCAAAGAAAAACGCCAACAAATGCATGCAGAGCCGAACTAGGCAGATACCCACTGATAATAAACATCCAAAAACGAGCACTAAACTTCCTAAATCACCTCAAATCTAGCTCCCCAGACACCCTTCATTTCAACGCCTTTCAGACCCAAGAGCTAAACCCAGAAAAGAGTCCCCTGAGTCAGCTGCTACTGAAACTAAGTACTCAGCCGGACCCTGACCAGCCCCAGACCAACACAGCCGTCCAAACACCAATCTGAGTGAACCAAATCATTAAAAAATGCAAAGAAACCTACCTGGAACATTGGAACAAAATAACCGAAAGCCAAAGCAGATTAGAATGTTACCGGGCCCTAAAAAGAGAATATAAACTGGCAGACTACCTCACGACCATCAGAGACACAAAACAGAGACAGACCCTCACCAGGTACAGACTAAGCGACCACCAACTGGAAATTGAAAAAGGCAGATACAAGAAATCCTGGCAGCCTAGAGAGAATAGAATATGCGATCAATGTCTGGCCGGCGAGGTTGAAACAGAGATGCATTTCCTCCTAAAATGCGAAAAATTCAACACATCAAGAAACATATTATTCAACAAGCTAAGCCAAACAACCCCAGATTTCAAGGAATTGGATGACCTGTCAAAATTGAGATTAGTCCTAGGAGAAGGAGACAGACCATACCTTGGGGCCAAATATGTAACAACATGTCACAACCTGAGGACTGTTTAAAATTAAGACTGTTTAAAATTAATATTGAACGTACCAAATGAAGTACAAAGACTGTTTAAAATTAATATTGTTTAAAAGTAATATTGTATGTACCCAACAAATGTCAAATCGATTGACACCTACAGAATGTTGGAAAACTGTACCTTTTTGCTATGTAAGCTTTGGCAATATGGTTCTCTGTAAACTTTCATGCCAATAAAGCATTTGAATTGAATTGAATTGAATTGAATTGTCTTTGCCTCTCCACTATTAGATAGAGGTCTGTACCTCTCCACTATTCAGATAGATGTCTGTGTCTCTCCACTATTGAGATAGAGGTCTGTGCCTCACCACTATTCAGATTGTGGCTGTACCACTCCACTACTGCGATAGAGGTCTGTGCCTCTCCACTATTCAGAACGAGATCCCCACCTCTCCACTATTCAGATAGAGGTCTGTAGCTCTCAACTATTCAGAGAGAGGCCTGTGCTTCTCCACTATTGAGATAGAGGCCTGTTCCTCCCCACTATTCTGATATCGGTCTGTCTCTCTCCACTATTCAGATAAAGGTCTGTCGCTCATCACTATTCAGATCGACATCTGTCTCTCTCCACTATTCAGATAGAGGTCTGTCTCTCTCCAATATTCAGATAGACGTCTGTGCCTCTCCACTATTCAGATAGAGGTCAGAACCTCTCCACTATTCAGATAGAGCTCTGTCGCTCTCCACTATTCAGATAGAGATCTGTCTCTCTCCACTATTCAGATAGAGGTTTGTACCTCTCCACTATTCAGATCGAGCTCTGTCGCTCTCCACATTCAAATAGGTGTCTGTCTCTCTCCACTATTCAGATAGATGTCCCTCTCTCTCCACTATTCGGATAGAGGTCTGTCTCTCTCCACTATTCAGACAGAGGTCTGTCTCTCTCCACTATTCAGATTGAGGTCTGTTTCTCTCCACTATTCAGACAGATGTCTTTGCCTCTCCACGATGCAGATAGAGGTCTGTAGCTCTCCACTATTCAGATAGAGGTCTGTTGCTCTCCTCTATTCATATAGCGCCTGTCCCTCTCCACTATTCAGATAGATGTCTGTGTCGCTCCAATATTGAGATCGAGGTCTGTGCCTCACAACCATTCAGATTGTGGCTGTACCACTCCGCTATTGCGATAGAGGTCTGTGCCTCTCCACTATTCAGATTCTGGCTGTACCACTCCACTATTGCGAAAGAGGTCTGTGCTTCTCCACTATTCAGAAAGAGGTCTGTGCCTCTCCACTATTCAGAGAGAGGCCTGTTCCTGCCCACTATTCTGATATCGGTCTGTCTCTCTCCACTATTCAGATAAAGGTCTGTCGCTCACCACTATTCAGATCGACATCTGTCACTCTCCACTATTCAGATAAAGGTCTGCCTCTCTGCACTATTCAGATGAATGTCTGTACCTCTCCACTATTCAGATAGAGCTCTGTCGCTCTCCACTATTCAGACAGAGATCTGTCTCTCTCCACTATTCAGATAGAGGTCTGCACCGCTCTACTATTCAGATAGAGTTCTGTTCACCTCCACTATTCAGATAGAGTTCTGTAGCTCTCCACTATTCAGATAGGGGTCTGTTTCTCTCCACTGTTCAGATAGAGGCCAGTGCCTCTCCACTATTCAGATAGAGGTCTGTCTCTCTCCACTATTCAGATAGGGGTCTGTCTCTCTCCACTATTCAGATAGAGGTCTGTCTTCTCCACTATTCAGATTGAGGTCTGTTTCTCTCCACTATTCAGATAGGGGTCTGTCTCTCTCCACTATTCAGATAGGGGTCTGTCTCTCTCCACTATTCAGATAGAGGTCTGTCTTCTCCACTATTCAGATAGAGGTCAGTACCTCTCCACTATTCAGATAGAGGTCTCTCTCTATCCACTATTCAGATAGAGATCTGTACCTCTCCAATATTCAGATTGAGGTCCGTTTCTGTCCACTATTCAGATAGAAGTATGTGCCCCTCCAATACTCAGATAATGTTCCGTGTCTTTCCACTATTCTGATAGAGGTCTGTACCTCTCCACTATACAGATAGAGGTCTGTCCCTCTCCACTACAGATTTAGAGGTCTGTACCTCTCCACTATTCAGATAGAGGTCTGTCCCTCTCCACTATAGATTTAGAGGTCTGTGCCTCTCCACTATTCAGATAGAGACCTGTTCCTCCCCACTATTCAGATAGCGGTCTGTCTCTCTCCACTATTCAGATAAAGGTCTCTCTCTATCCACTATTCAGATAGACGTCTGTCTCTCTCCACTATTCAGATAGAGGTCTGTCTCCCTCCAGTATCCAGATAGAGGTCTGTACCTTTCCATTGTTCAGATAGAGGTCTGTCTCTCTCCACTATTCAGTTAGAGGTCTGTCTCCCTCCGGTATCCAGATAGAGGTCTGTACCTTTCCATTATTCAGATAGAGGTCTGTCTCTCTCCAGTATTCAGATAGAGTTCTGTACCTCTCCACTGTTCAGATAGAGGTCTGTCTCTCTCCACTATTCAGATAGAGGTCTGTGCCACTCCACTAATCAGATAGAAGTCTGTCTCTCTCCACTATTTAGACAGAGGTCTGTCTCTCTCCACTATTCAGATTGAAGTCTGTTTCTCTCATCTATTCAGGTAGAAGTCTGATCCTCTCCTGTAATCATATAGTGTCTATCTCTCTCCACTGTTCAGATAGATGTCTGTGTCTCTCCACTATTGCGATAGAGGTCTGTGCCTCTCCATGATTCAGAACGAGATCCCTACCTCTCCACTATTCAGATAGAGGTCTGTAGCTCTCAACTATTGCGATAGATGTCTGTGCTTCTCCACTATTCAGAAAGAGGTCTGTGCCTCTCCACTATTCAGATAGAGCTCTGTCGCTCTCCACTATTCAGATAGAGGTCTGTACCTCTCCACTAGTCAGATAGAGGTCTGTCTCTCTCCACTATTCAGATAGAGGTCTGTACCTCTCCACTATTCAGATGGAGGTCTGTCTCTCTCCACTATTCAGTTAGAGGTCTGTCTCTCTCCACTATTCAGTTAGAGGTCTGTCTCCCTCCAGTATCCAGATAGAGGTCTGTATCTCTCCACTATTCAGATAGAGGTCTGTCTCTCTCCAGTATTCAGATTGACGTCTGAGCCTCTCCAATATTCAGATAGAGGTCAGTACCTCTCCACTATTCAGATAGAGCTCTGTCGCTCTCCACTATTCAGATAGAGATCTGTCCCTCTCCACTATTCAGATGGAGGTTTGTACCTCTCCACTATTCAGTTAGAGGTCTGTCTCCCTCCAATATTCAGATAGAGGTCTGTGTCTCTCCACTATTCAGATTGTGGCTGTACCTCTCCACTATTCAGACAGAGGTCTGTACCTCCCCACTATTCAGACAGAGGTCTGTCTCTCTCCACTATTCAGATAGAAGTCTGTGCCACTCCAATATTCAGACAGAGGTATGTACCTGTCCACTATTCAGATAGAGGTCTGTACATCTCCAGAATTCAGGTAGAGGTCTTTGCCTCTCCACTATTCAGATAGAGGTCTGTGCCTCTCCACTATTCAGGTAGAGGTCTGTACCTCTCCGCTATTCAGATTGAGGCTATACCTCTCCACTATTCAGATAGAGGCCTGTCTCTCTCCGCTATTCAGATAGAGTTCTGTCTCTCTCCACTATTCAGATAGACGTCTGTGCCTCTCCAATATTCAGATAGATATCTGTGCCACTCCACTATTCAGATAGAGGTCAGTACCTCTCCACTATTCAGATAGATTTCTGTCTCTCTCCGCTATTCAGGTAGAGGTCTATGGCTCTCCACTATTCAGGTAAAGGTCTGTACCGCTCCACTATTCAGATAGAGGTCTGCCTCTCTCCAGCATTCAGATAGACGTCTGTACCTCTCCACTATTCAGAGAGAGGTCTGTCTCTCTCCAGTATTCAGATAGAAGTCTGTGCCTCTCCAATATTCAGATAGAGGTCAGTACCTCTCCACTATTCAGATAGAGCTCTGTCGCTCTCCACTATTCAGATAGAGGTCTGTCTCTCTCCACTATTCAGATAGAGTTCTGTCGCTCTCCACCATTCAGATAGAGGTCTGTACCTCTCCACTATTCAGATAGAGGTCTGTCGCTCTCCTCTATTCATATAGAGCCTGTCCCTCTCCACTATACAGATAGAGGTCTGTCTCTCTCCACTATTCAGATAGAGGTCTGTGCCACTCCACTAATCAGATAGAAGTCTGTCTCTCTCCATTATTTAGACAGAGGTCTGTCTCTCTCCACTATTCAGATTGAAGTCTGTTTCTCTCATCTATTCAGGTAGAAGTCTGATCCTCTCCTGTAATCATATAGTGTCTATCTCTCTCCACTATTCAGATAGATGTCTGTGTCTCTCCACTATTGCGATAGAGGTCTGTGCCTCTCCATGATTCAGAATGAGATCCCTACCTCTCCACTATTCAGATAGAGGTCTGTAGCTCTCAACTATTGCGATAGAGGTCTGTGCTTCTCCACTATTCAGAAAGAGGTCTGTGCCTCTCCACTATTCAGATCGAGCTCTGTCGCTCTCCACTATTCAGATAGAGGTCTGTTCCTCTCCACTTGTCAGATAGAGGTCTGTCTCTCTCCACTATTCAGATAGAGGTCTGTACCTCTCCACTATTCAGATAGAGGTCTGTCTCTCTCCACTATTCAGATAGAGGTCTGTCTCTCTCCACTATTCAGATAGAGGTCTCTGCCTCTCCACTAATCAGACAGAGGTCTGTCTCACTCCACTATTCAGATAGAGGTCTCTGCCTCTCCACTAATCAGATAGAGATCTGTCTCTCTCCACTATTCAGATAGAGGTCTATACCTATCCATTATTCAGATAGAGGTCTGTCTCTCTCCACTATTCAGATAGAGGTCTGTACCTCTCCACTATTCAGATAGAGGTCTGTTTCTCTCCACTATTCAGATAGAGGTCTCTGCCTCTCCACTAATCAGAAAGAGATCTGTCTCTCTCCACTATTCAGACAGAGGTCTGTCTCTCTCCACTATTCAGATTGAGGTCTGTCTCTCTCCACTATTCAGATAGAGGTCTGTGCCTCTCCAATATTGAGCTGGAGGTCTGTGTCTCTGGACTATACAGATAGAGGTCATTGCCCCTGCACTAATCAGTTAGAGGTCTGTACCTCTCCAGTATTCAGATAGATGTCTGTACCACTCCTCTATTCAGATAGAGGTCTGTCCCTCTCCTCTATTCATATAGAGCCTTTCCCTCTCCACTATGCAGATAGAGGTCTGTACCTCTCCGCTATTCAGATAGAGGTCGGTGCCACTCCACTAATCAGATAGAGGTCTGTCTCTCTCCACTATTTAGACAGAGGTCTGTCTCTCTCCACTATTCAGATTGAAGTCTGTTTCTCTCCACTATTCAGATAGAGGTCTGTCTCTCTCCAGTATTCAGATAGACGTCTGTGCCTCTCCAATATTCAGATAGAGGTCAGTACCTCTCCACTATTCAGATACAGCTCTGTCGCTCTCCACTATTCAGATGGAGGGTTGTACCTCTCCACTATTCAGATAGAGGTCTGTCTCTCTCCACCATTCAGATAGGGGTCTGTGCCACTCCAGTAATCAGATAGTATCTGTCTCTCCCCACTGTTCAGATAGAAGTCTGTGCCACTCCAATATTCAGATAGTGGTCTGTGTCTCTCCACTATTCAGATACAGGTCTGTGCCACTCCACTATTCAGATAGAGGTATGTACCTGTCCACTATTCAGATAGAGATATCTCTCTCTCCACTATTCAGATAGAGGTCTGTACCTCTCCAGAATTCAGATAGAGGTCTGTACCTCTCCACTATTGAGATAGATTTCTGTCTCTCTCCATGAATCAGATATAGGTCTGTACCTCTCCATTATTCAGATAGAGGTCTCTCCCTCTCCACTATTCAGATAGAGGTCTGTACCGCTCTACTATTCAGATCGAGGTCTGTTCACCTCCACTATTCAGATAGAGGTCTATACTTCACCACTATTCAGATAGAGGCCTCTCTCTCCTCTATTCAGATAGAGGCCTGTACCTCTACACTATTCAGATAGAGGACTGTCTCTCTCCACTATTCAGATAGAGTTCTGTCGCCCTCCACTATTCAGATAGGGGTCTGTCTCTCTCCACTATTCAGATAGAGGTCTGACTTCTCCACTATTCAGATTCAGGTCTGTTTCTCTCCACTATTCAGATAGAGGTCTATACCTCGCCAATATTCAGATAGAGGTCTGTGCCTCTCCACTGTTCAGATAGAGGTCTGTGCATCTCCACGATTCAGATAGAGGCCTGTTCCTCCCCACTATTCAGATAGCGGTCTGTCTCTCTCCACTCTTCAGATAAAGGCCTGTCGCTCGCCACTATTCAGATAAACGTCCGTCTCTCTCCACTATTCAGATAGAGGTCTGTCTCTCTCCAGTATTCAGATAGAGGTCTGTACCTCTCCACTATTCAGATAGAGGTCTTTCTCTCTCCACTATTCAGGTAGAGGTCTATGGCTCTCCACTATTGAGATAAAGGTCTGTCTCTCTCCACTATTCAGAGAGAGGTCTGTCGCTCTCCACTATTCTGATAGAGGTCTTTCCCTCTCCACTATTCAGATAGATGTCTGTGTCTCTCCACCATTCAGATAGAGGTTTGTACCTCTCCACTATTCAGATAGAGGTCTGTACCACTCCACTATTCAGATAGAGTTCTGTACCTCTCCACTATTCAGATTGAGGTCTGTACCACTCCTCTATTCATAAAGAGATCTGTACCTCTCCACTATTCTGATAGAGGTCTGTTACTCTCCTCTATTCATATAGAGGCCTGTCTCTCTCCACTATTCAGATAGATGTCTTTGCCGCTCCACTATTCAGATAGAGGTCTGTGTCTCTCCACTATTCAGATAGAGGTCTGTGTCTCACCACTATTCAGATTGTGGCTTTATCACTCCACTATTCAGATAATTGTCTGTCGCTCACCACTATTCAGATCGACATCTGTCTCTCTCCACTATTCAGATAGAGGCCTGTCTCTCTCCACTATTCAGATAGAGATCTGTTTCTCTCCATTATTCAGATAGAGTTCTGTCGCTCTCCACTATTCAGATAGGGGTCTGTCTCTCTCCACTATTCAGACAGAGGTCTGTACCTCTCCACTATTCAAACAGAGATCTGTACCTCTCCACTATTCAGACAGAGGTCTGTACCTCTCCACTATTCAGATAGAAGTCTGTGCCACTCCAATATTCAGATAGTGGTCTGTGTCTCTCCACTATTCAGATAGAGGTCTGTGCCACTCCACTATTCAGATAGAGGTCTGCGCCTCTCCACTATTCAGGTAGTGGTCTTTGCCTCTCCACTACTCAGATAGAGGTCTGCCCCTCTCCACTATTCAGATAGAGGTCTGCGCCTCTCCACTATTCAGGTAGAGGTCTGTTCCTGTCCACTATTCAGATTGAGGCTGTACCTCTCCACTATTCAGATAGAGGCCTGTTTCTCTTTACTATTCAGATAGAGTTCTGTCTCTCTCCACTATTCAGATAGACGTCTGTGCCTCTCCAATATTCAGATAGATATCGGTGCCACTCCACTATTCAGATAGAAGTCAGTACCTCTCCACTATTCAGATAGTGGTCTCTCGCTATCCACTATTCAGATAGAGATCTGTACCTCTCCACTATTCAGATTGAGGTCCGTTTCTCTCCACTATTCTGATAGAAGTATGTGCCCCTCCAATACTCAGTTAGTGGTCCGTGTCTTTCCACTATTCAGATAGATGTCTTTGCCTCTCCACTATTCAGACAGAGGTCTGTACCTCTCCACTATTCAGATAGAGGTCTGTGCCTCTCCACTATTCAGATAGAGGTCTGTCCCTCTCCACTATAGATTTAGATGTCTGTGCCTCTCCACTATTCAGATAGAGACCTGTTCCTCACCACTATTCAGATAGTGGTCTGTGTCTCTCCACTATTCAGATACAAGTCTCTGCCACTCTACTATTCAGATAGAGGTATGTACCTGTCCACTATTCAGATAGAGATATCTCTCTCTCCACTATTCAGATAGAGGTCTGTACCTCTCCAGTATTCAGATAGAGTTCTGTCGCTCTCCGCTATTCAGATAGGGGTCTGTCTCTCTCCACTATTCAGATAGAGGTCTGTCTTCTCCACTATTCAGATTGAGGTCTGTTTATCTCCACTATTCAGATAGAGGTCTATACCTATCCAATATTCAGATAGAGGTCTGTTCCTCTCCACTGTTCCAATAGAGGTATGTGCCTCTCCACTATTCAGATAGACATCTGTGCATCTCCACGATTCAGATAGAGGCCTGTTCCTCCCCACTATTCAGATAGCGGTCTGTCTCTCTCCACTCTTCAGATCAAGGTCTGTCGCTCGCCACTATTCAGAAAGACGTCTGTCTCTCTCCACGATTCAGATAGAGGTCTGTCTCTCTCCAGTATTCAGATAGAGGTCTGTACCTCTCCACTATTCAGATAGAGGTCTATGGCTCTCCACTATTCAGAAAAATGTCTGTCTCTCTCCACTATTCAGAGAGAGGTCTGTCGCTCTCCACTATTCTGATAGAGGTCTTTACCTCTCCACTATTCAGAGAGATATCTTTGTCTCTCCACCATTCAGATAGAGGTTTGTACCTCTCCACTATTCAGATAGAGGTCTGTACCACTCCACTGTTCAGATAGAGGTCTGTACCTCTCCACTATTCAGATTGAGGTCTGTACCACTCCTCTATTCATAAAGAGATCTGCACCTCTCCACTATTCTGATAGAGGTCTGTACCTCTCCACTATTCAGATTGAGGTCTGTTTCTCTCCACTATTCAGATAGATGTCTTTGCCTCTCCACTATTCAGATAGAGGTCTGTACCTCTTCACTATTCAGATAGAGGTCTGTGTCTCTCCACTATTCAGATAGAGGTCTGTGTCTCACCACTATTCAGATTGTGGTCTGTCTCTCTCCACTATTCAGATAAAGGTCTGTCATTCGCCACTATTCAGATAGACGTCTGTCTCTCTCCACTATTCAGATAGAGGTCTGTCTCCCTCCAGTATCCAGATAGAGGTCTGTACCTCTCCACTATTCAGATAGATGTCTGTCTCTCTCCAGTATTCAGATAAATGTCTGTACCTCTCCACTGTTCAGATAGAGGTCTGTCTCTCTCCACTACTCAGATAGAGGTCTGTCTCCCTCCTGTATCCAGATAGAGGTCTGTACCTCTCCACTATTCAGAGAGAGGTCTGTCTCTCTCCAATATTCAGATAGACGTCTGTGCCTCTCCAATATTCAGATAGAGGTCAGTACCTCTCCACTATTCAGATAGAGATCAGTCTCTCTCCACTATTCAGATAGAGGTCTGTCTCCCTCCAGTATCCAGATAGAGGTCTGTACCTCTCCACTATTCAGATAGATGTCTGTCTCTCTCCAGTATTCAGATAAATGTCTGTACCTCTCCACTGTTCAGATAGAGGTCTGTCTCTCTCCACTACTCAGATAGAGGTCTGTCTCCCTCCTGTATCCAGATAGAGGTCTGTACCTCTCCACTATTCAGAGAGAGGTCTGTCTCTCTCCAATATTCAGATAGACGTCTGTGCCTCTCCAATATTCAGATAGAGGTCAGTACCTCTCCACTATTCAGATAGAGATCAGTCTCTCTCCGCTATTCAGATGGGTGTTTGTACCTCTCCACTATTCAGATAGAGTTCTGTCGCTCTCCACCATTCAGACAGGGGTCTGTCTCTCTCCACTATTTAGACAGAGGTCTGTCTCTCTCCGCTATTCAGATTGAAGTCTGTTTCTCTCCACTATTCAGGTAGATGTCTGATCCTCTCCGGTAATCATATAGTGTCTATCTCTCTCCACTATTCAGATAGATGTCTTTGCCTCTCCACTTTTAGATAGAGGTCTGTACCTCTCCACTATTCAGATAGATGTCTGTGTCTCTCCACTATTGAGATAGAGGTCTGTGCCTCACCACTATTCAGATTGTGGCTGTACCACTCCACTATTGCGATAGGTGTCTGTGCCTCTCCACGATTCAGAACGAGATCCCTACCTCTCCACTAATCAGATAGAGGTCTATCTCTCTCCACTATTCAGATAGAGGTCTGTCTCTCTCCACTATTCAGATAGAGGTCTGTGCCACTCCACTAATCAGATAGAAGTCTGTCTCTCTCCACTATTTAGACAGAGGTCTGTCTCTCTCCACTATTCAGATTGAAGTCTGTTTCTCTCCACTATTCAGATAGAAGTCTGATCCTCTCCGGTAATCATCTTGTGTCTATCTCTCTCCACTATTCAGATAGATGTATTTTCCTCTCAACTATTAGATAGAGGTCTGTACCTCTCCACGATTCAGATAGATGTCTGTGTCTCTCCACTACTGCGATAGAGGCCTGTGCCTCTCCATGATTCAGAACGAGATCCCCACCTCTCCACTATTCAGATAGAGGTCTGTAGCCCTCAACTATTCAGATAGAGTTCTGTGCTTCTCCACTATTCAGAAAGGGGTCTGTGCCTCTCCACTATTCAGATAGAGGCCTGTTCCTCCCCACTATTCTGATATCGGTCTGTCTCTCTCCACTATTCAGATAAAGGTCTGTCTCTCGCCACTATTCAGATAGAGCTCTGTCTCCCTCCAGTAGCTAGATAGAGGTCTGTACCTCTCCACTATTCAGATAGAGGTCTGTCTCTCTCCAGTATTCAGATAGACGTCTGTGCCTCTCCAATATTCAGATAGAGGTCAGTACCTCTCCACTGTTCAGATACAGCTCTATCGCCCTCCACTTTTCAGATAGAGATCTGTCTCTCTCCCCTATTCAGATGGATGTTTGTACCTCTCCACTATTCAGATAGAGGTCTGTCTCTCTCCACTATTCAGATAGAGTTCTGTCGCTCTCCACCATTCAGATAGAAGTCTGTGCCACTCCAGTAATCAGATAGTATCTGTCTCTCCCCACTGTTCAGATAGAAGTCTGTGCCACTCCAATATTCAGATAGTGGTCTGTGTCTCTCCACTATTCAGATACAAGTCTCTGCCACTCCACTATTCAGATAGAGGTATGTACCTGTCCACTATTCAGATAGAGATATCTCTCTCTCCACTATTCAGATAGAGGTCTGTCTTCTCCACTATTCATTTTGAGGTCTGTTTATCTCCACTATTCAGATAGAGGTCTATACCTATCCAATATTCAGATAGAGGTCTGTTCCTCTCCACTGTTCCGATAGAGGTCTGTGCCTCTCCACGATTCAGATAGAGGCCTGTTCCTCCCCACTATTCAGATAGCGGTCTGTCTCTCTCCACTCTTCAGATAAAGGTCTGTCGCTCGCCACTATTCAGAAAGACGTCTTTCTCTCTCCACGATTCAGATAGAGGTCTGTCTCTCTCCAGTATTCATATAGAGGTCTGTACCTCTCCACTATTCAGATAGAGGTCTATGGCTCTCCACTATTCAGATAAATGTCTGTCTCTCTCCACTATTCAGAGAGAGGTCTGTCGCTCTCCACCATTCAGATAAAGGTCTGTCTCTCGCCACTATTCAGATCGACATCTGTCTCTCTCCACTATTCAGATAGAGGTATGTACCTGTCCACTATTCAGATAGAGGTATCTCTCTCTCCACTATTCAGATAGAGGACTGTTCCTCTCCAGAATTCAGATAGAGGTCTGTACCTCTCCACTATTCAGGTAGAGGTCTGTTTCTCTCCACTGTTCAGATAGAGGTCAGTGCCTCTCCACTATTCAGATAGAGGCCTGTCTCCCTCCACTATTCAGATAGAGGTCTGTCTCTCTCCAATATTCAGATAGATATCTGTGCCACTCCACTATTCAGATAGAGGTCAGTACCTCTCCACTATTCAGATAGAGGTCTCTCTCTATCCACTATTCAGATAGAGATCTGTACCTCTCCACTATTCAGATAGACGTCTGTCTCTCTCCACTATTCAAATAGAGGTCTGTACCTCTCCACTATTCAGATAGAGGTCTGTCTCTCTCCACTGTTCAGATAGAGGTCTGTGCCTCTCCAATATTCAGATAGATATCCGTGCCACTCCACTATTCAGATAGTCAGTACCGCTCCACTCTTCAGGTAGAGGTCTATAGCTCTCCTCTATTCAGATAAAGGTCTGTCTCTCTCCACTATTCAGAGAGAGGTCTGTCTCTCTCCACCATTCAGATAAACGTCTGTCTCTCTCCACTATTCAGAGAGAGGTCTGTCTCTCTCCACTATTCAGACAGAGGTCTGTGCCTCTCCAATATTGAGATAGAGGTCTGTGTCTCCCGACTATTCAGATAGAGGTCTTTGCCTCTGCACTATTCAGATAAAGATCTGTACCTCTCCACTATTCAGATAAAGGTCTGTACCTCTCCACTGTTCAGATAGAGGTCTGTCCCTCTCCACTATTCAGATAAAAGTCTGTGCCTCTGCACTGTTCAGGTAGAGGTCTGTACCTTTCCACTATTCAAATAGATGTCTGTCCCTCTCCTCTATTCATATAGAGGCCTGTCCCTCTCCACTATTCAGATAGTGGTCTGTGCCTCTCCCCGATTCAGAATGAGATCTCCATCTCTCCACTATTCAGATCGAGGTCTGTGCTTCTCCACTATTCAGAAAGAGGTCTGTGGCTCTCCACTATTCAGATAGAGGCCTGTTCCTCCACACTGTTCAGATAGCGGTCTGTCTCTCTCCACTATTCAGATAAAGTCCTGTCGCTCGCCACTATTCAGATCGACATCTGTCTCTCTCCACTATTCAGATAGAGGTCTGTCTCTCTCCACTATTCAGATAGACGTCTGTGCCTCTCCAATATTCAGATAGAGGTCAGTACCTCTACACTATTGAGATAGAGGTCTGTCTCTCTCCACTATTCAGATAGACATCTGTGCCTCTCCAATATTCAGATAGAGGTCAGTACCTCTCCACTACTCAGATAGATTTCTGTCTCTCTCCACTATTCCGATAAAGGTCTATGGCTCTCCACTATTCAGATAAAGGTCTGTCTCTCTCCACTATTCAGAGAAAGATCTGTCACTCAGCACTATACAGATAGATATCTATATCTCTCCACTATTCAGATAGAAGTCTGTCTCTCTCCACTAATCAGATTGTGGTCTGTACCTCTCCTCTATTCAGATAGAGGTCTGTCTCTTTCTGCACTATTCAAATAGTGGTCTGTCTCTCTCCACTATTCAGATTGAGGTCTGTACCTCTCCACTATTCCGATAAAGTTCTGTCTCTCTCCACTATTCAGAGAGAGGTCTGTCTCTCTCCACTATACAGATAGAGGTCTGTACCACTCCACTATTCAGATAGTCAGTACCGCTCCACTCTTCAGATAGAGGTCTATAGCTCTCCACGATTAAGATAAAGGTCTGTCTCTCTCCACTATGCAGAGAGAGGTCTGTCACTCTCCACTATTCCGGTAGAGGTATTTGCCTCTCAAATATGCAGATAGATGTCTGTCTCTCTCCACCATTCAGATAAACGTCTGTCTCTCTCCACTATTCGGAGAGAGGTCTGTCGCTCTCCAGTATTCACACAGAGGTCTGTGCCTCTCCAATATTGAGATAGAGGTCTGTGTCTCCCGACTATTCAGATAGAGGTCTTTGCCTCTGCACTATTCAGATAAAGATCTATACCTCTCCACTATTCAGATAGAGGTCTGTACCTCTCCACTATTCAGATAGAGGTCTGTACCACTGCGCTATTCATAAAGAGATCTGCACCTCTCCACTGTTCAGATAGAGGTCTGCACCTCTCCACTATTCAGATAGAGGTCTGTCCTTCTCCTCTATTCATATAGAGGTCTGTCCCTCTCCACTATTCAGATAGAGGTCTGTCCCTCTCCACTATTCAGATAAAGGTCTGTGCCTCTCGACTGTTCAGGTAGAGGTCTGTACCTCTCCATTATTCAGATAGGGGTCTGTCCCTCTCCTCTATTCATAAAGAGGCCTGTCCCTCTCCACTATTCAGATAGCGGTCTGTGCCTCTCTACTATTCAGATAGAGGTCTGTGCCTCTCCCCTATTCAGAACGAGATCTCTATCTCTCCACTGTTCAGATCAAGGTCTGTAGCTCTCCACTATTCAGATAGAGGATGTCCCTCTCCTCTATTCAGATAGAGGTCTGTACCTCTCCACTATTCAGATAGAAGTCTGTGGCTCTCCACTATTCAGATAGAGGCCTGTTCCTCCACACTATTCAGATAGCGGTCTGTCTCTCTCCACTATTCAGATAAAGGCCTGTCGCTCGCCACTATTCAGATCGACATCTGTCTCTCTCCGCTATTCAGATAGAGGTCTGTCTCTCTCCACTATTCAGATAGACGTCTGTGCCTCTCCAATATTCAGATAGAGGTCAGTACCTCTCCACTACTCAGATAGATTTCTGTCTCCCTCCACTATTCAGATTAAGGTCTGTCTCTCTCTACTATTCAGAGAGAGGTCTGTCACTCAGCACTATACAGATAGATGTCTATATCTCTCCACTATTCAGATAGAGGTCTGCCTCTCTCCACTATTCCAAAAGAGATCAGTACCTCTCCACTATTCAGATAGAGGTCTGTCTCTCTCCACTATTCAGATTGAGGTCTGTACCTCTCCTCTATTCAGATAGAGGTCTGCCTCTTTCTGCACTATTCAAATAGTGGTCTGTCTCTCTCCACTATTCAGATAGAGGTCTGTCTCTCTCCAATACTCAGCTAGAGGCCTGTCTCTCTCCACTATTCAGATAGAGGTCTGTGCCTCTCCACTATTCAGAGTGAGGTCTGTACCACGTAACTATTCAGATAGAGGTCTGCCTCTCACCACTATTCAGAAAGAGATCTATACCTCTCCACTATTCAGATAGAGGTCTGTCACTCGCCACTATTCAGATAGAGGTCTGTTCCTCTCCACTATTCAGATAGAGGTCTGTACCTCTCCACTATTCAGAAAGAGGTCTGTTACTCCCCATTATTCAGAATGAGGTCTATCTTTCTCCACTATTCAGGTAGAGGTCTGTCACTCGCCACTATTCAGATCGACATCTGTCTCTCTCCACTATTCAGATAGAGGTCTGCCTCTCTGCACTATTCAGATTGATGTCTGTACCTCTCCACTATTCAGATAGATGTCTGTCTCTCTCCACTATTCAGATAGAGTTCTGTCTCTCTCCACTATTCAGATAGAGGTCTGTCTCTCTCCACTATTCAGATGGAGGTCTGTCTCTCTTCACTATTGAGATAGAGGATTGTACCTCTCCACTATTCAGATTGATGCCTGTACCTCTCCACTATACAGATAGAGGTCTGTCTCTCTCCACTTTTCAGATAGAGGTCTGTCTCTCTCCACTTTTCAGATAGAGGTCTGTCTCTCTCCACTATTCAGATAGAGGTCTGTGCCACTCCACTATTCAGATAGAGGTCTGTCTCTCTCCACTATTCAGATAGAGGTCTGTGCCACTCCACTATTCAGATAGAGGTATGTACCTGTCCACTATTCAGGTAGAGGTATCTCTCTCTCCACTATTCAGGTAGAGGTCTGTATCTCTCCAGAACTCAGATAGAGGTCTATAAATCTCCACTATTCAGATAGAGGTCTGTACCTCTCCACTATTCAGATAGAGGCCTGTCTCTCTCCTCTATTCAGACAAAGCTCTCTGCCTCTCCAATATTCAGATAGATATCTGTGCCACCCCACTATTCAGATAGAAGTCAGTATCTCTCCACTATTCAGATAGCGGTCTCTCTCTCTCCACTATTCAGATAGAGGTCTGTACCTCTCCACAATTCAGATGGAGGTCTGTAGCTCTCCACTATTCAGATCGAAGCCTGTAGTTCTCCACTTGTCAGATAGATGTCTGTCTCTCTCCACTATTCAGATAGAGATCTTTCTCTCTCCATGAGTCAGATATAAGTAACTTCCTCTCCACTATTCACATAGAGGTCTGTGCCTCTCCACTAATCAGATAGAGGTCTGTACCTCTCCACTATTCAGATAGAAGTCTGTAGTTCTCCATTAGTCAGATAGAGGTCTGTCGCTCTCCACTATTCAGATAGAGGTCTATAACTATCGACTATTCAGATAGAGGTCTGTCTCTCTCCACTAATCTGATAAGGCCAGTCTCTTTCTGCACTATTCAAATAGAGGTCTTTGCCTCTCCACTATTCAGATAGAGGACTTTGCCTCTCCACTATTCAGATAGAGGTCTGTACCTCTCCACTATTAAGATAGAGGTCTGCACCTCTCCACTGTTCAGATAGAGGTCTGTGCCTCTCCACTATTCAGGTCGAGGTCTGTACCTCTCCACTATTCAGATTGAGGCTGTACCACTCCACTATTCAGATAGGGGTCTGCCTCTCACCACTATTCAGATCGACATCTCCTCTCTACACTATTCAGATTAATGTCTGTACCTCTCCACTATTCAGATAGAGGCCTGTCTCTCTCCACTATTCAGATAGAGGTCTCTCTCTATCCACTATTCAGATAGAGATCTGTACCTCTCCACTATTCAAATTGAGGTCCATTTCTCTCCACTATTCAGATAGAAGTATGTGCCTCCCCAATATTCAGATAGTGGTCCGTGTCTCTCCACTATTCAGATAGATGTCTTTGCCTCGCCACTATTCAGACAGAGGTCTGTACCTCTCCACTATTCAGATAGAGGTCTGTCCCTCTCCACTATAGATTTAGAGGTCTGCGCCTCTCCACTATTCAGATAGAGACCTGTTCCTCCCCATTATTCAGATAGCGGTCTGTCGCTCGCCTCTATTCAGATAGAGGTCTGTCTCCTGTGGAAATATGATTTTGCCCTTACTAGTGCATGATGGGATACTTGACATCTAATGTATTTTTGTACCATTGCCTGTGGACTAAAACCAATTCAGCAGCAACTAACGTAATCTTCTGACCTATTGCAATTAAGTTAATCACAACCTGCCAGAACAATACATTGCAGAACTATTGGGTAACCGCACTGCTAATGACATCTGGCCAAAGAATGAAAACAATTCTGTTAACGGTCAATCTCGTTTCTCTTTATACATGATCATATTGAACTTGTGTTCTTCACTATATAAATATGATAATCAGACATGAGTGAGCAAATCATTTTTTGGTAACAAGATTCAAACAAAACCTCCTGACAGAATATAATTAACTAACTTTGTCTGAAGACATTTCTGTCCTGCTGACCTTTTGATTGTCCTTGTTTAAACTCTTAGGCCTAGAAATTCATTGTAGCCACTTTTGGGGCGGTAAAGTGGGGCGGCCGCTAATGTTTGCGCCCGCCGCCAAATCGAGGCCACTTCTCCGATATTCATTAGCTTCGCCCTAAGAGTTCGCTCGAGCGCTAAAACTGGTGTTGGACGCCTCTGTTTGGGCGCTAAGCCGGAGGTGCTGAGCGAGAGCGCCCAGGCCGGGCGCAGCGCAGGTGCGGCCATCTCGTGATTGACAGCAGACACCCTGGCGCCGGCCAGCTCTTAAGGGGGAAGGGTCGACTGTGTCTGCTGCCACGCCCTGGATAGTGGAGCCCTGCAGCTAGGCCTGAACACTGCTGCTGGACCCAAATAGCGCCTGAAGCCATGGAGAAGGCCCGTGAACGTGCGCAGCGCTTCTCAGAGCGTGATCTGAGTGTGCTGGTTGGTGCTGTGGAGAAGAGGCGCCATGTTTTGTACCTGCACAATGGCAAGAGGGCGCCGTTCCGCGTCTACAGGAGAGCCTGGAGGCATGTCGCCAGCAAGCTGTCAGCCAACAGCGAGGTCCCCAGGAGCGGTGTCCAATGCCGCAAAAAGTTTAATGACCTCACGCGGATTGTCAGGGTGAGTACCCTTTCCAGTGACCTCCTCATCCTTGCATGTGCACCTCACATTATGGGCAAAGGGACCTGAAAGCCCTAATGGCCAGCCCTCATCCAGCAGCGATGGGACAGGCATGAACATCAATTGCACAATCTGCACTTAACACACTGGCCAGGCTATTCCACCATGGGAGGCAGTGCACACAAGATCAGGGCGACACACTGGCCAGGCTATTCCATCATGGGAGGCAGTGCACACAAGATCAGGGCGACACACTGTACTTAGAGGCCGTCCTTTCTCTTGCTGTCCAAGCTGGCAAATAATCGGAAGAGCCGGACTGCGACCAGGGGAGGCCGACCCCAGATCCAGCCGCTCACCGAGCTTCAACATCGCGTGGAGCGCATCATGGGTGCCCGGGTGATTGGCCCTCTTGCATGTGGAGATGCCGACCCTGTTCTGGCCACCAATGGTAAGGACATCCACGTTTGGACCTCTCTCGTCCCACTTGCGCATCAGATCTACATCCTTTGCCACTGTCCGACCAATGCGCTGAATGCCACCACTCATGCATCCCTTGCTGACGCCCTCTCCTCAGTCTAAAGCTACTCTTGTGCCTTCCTGCTTTCAGATGGTGATGAGGAGGTCCCTGAACTTGCCAGTGACAGCCCCTCAGAAGAGGAGCAGGAGGAGGAGCAAGAGGAAGGCGGCCCATCAGGGGAACCCTCAGCCGCGGCCACCCAGGCCAATGTAGGGGACACGTCTTCCCTGGAGGGGAGCGTGGCGGAAATTTCGAAGGGGAGGGGAGCTCATGGGACCTGCGGCCTGCAGAAACGCGGGAGGGGGGTGGAAGCTCGGCGGCCTTCTCCCCAGAGGGGGGATGCGTCAGAGGGGAGTCCAATTGCTGGGCCCAGCGGCGAACAGCAACGCAGGAAGGGTCGGCCAGCTCGGCGGCCTTCTCCCCAGAGGGAGAGTCCGGCCCCCAGTCTGGAGATGGCCTTCGCCGAGGAGATGGAACGCCTCGAGGACTTGTCCGCGGAATCGGAGCGCCGGCACACGGAGCTCATGGCGGCAGTGGCACGGTTGCCTGAGGCCATCGAGTCCCTCTCTCGGAGTGTGACCAAGTTCGGGCCCTCAGAGGCCATCAGTCGGGTGGAATTCCGGGCAGATCAGGCAGCGAGTCGGGCGGAATTCGCGGCAGCTCTGGCAGCGACTGGCCAGGTGATCAGTGGTGCCGTCCAGTCAATGGCTGCTCTGATGCGGTCAGTGAACAGGTCAACACGGGCACTCACTGCTGCCACACTCGCTGTGTCAGCTAGGCATCGCCAGGACACCCGGCGCGCTGCAGCAGCACAGCGGTCTGTTCCTCGGCAGATTGGTGCGCATGCTGCAGTGCTGGCCCGGGCGAGTGCCAGTGTCTCAGGCGACCAGCGAGCGCCTGCCATCCGCCAGCTTGCCCGCATTCCTCCAGCCGCCACTGCCACTCCCCCAGTGGAGCTGGCAGGAGTTACTGCAGCAACTGATGCTGGCCAGCCACAGCTGCAGCATTCAACAGCCGACCGCTCGACGGCCAGACCTCGACTAGGCTGACCCCCAAGGGCATCTGCCGGCACGACATGTGCCCCTCAGGCGCCTGCCCCCAGCCTTGCAGCAGCCAATGGCCTTACTTTGAGGAGGAGCAGCAGGGCAGGCAGGGGCCACACAAAGATGGCCAAGGCATCGCCCTAGCGGGCCAAATAGTCGAATGTGTGGCCAGTTGTGTTTGTTTTTTGAGGCCGAGATTTGCATGTTTGTTTTTTGAAGGCCGATGATGTGATGTTTGTTTTTTACGAAGGCCGAGAATGACGGCCATTTTAGTTGCACTATTTTGTTAATCCTCTCCAGGTTGTGGGAGCGAGTAATTTGTTTGAGTGTTTTTTGGGGGTTTCGTCTGTTTTTGGTTTTCATGTGGGAAGGGAGCTGAGTTTGAACAATAAAGCATTTTATTTATTAACATTGTCCATGTTTGATCTTTGAAGTGTTTGTTGCCTTAACCGGCTGAGGGCTTGCGGAGCGGCTGCAATCATGTTCTTTCATTGGCACATGCCATTCCCTGACAGGGGGCCTAGAAGTGATGTTCAATAAGCCGCCGACGGGCGGCCCTTGGACATTGTGCCTCCCTCCTGGGCTGGTACTCCTCGTCCTCCTCCTCCTCATGCTGCTCCTGCTCCTCCTCCTGAGGTGGTGGTCCAACGTGAGGTGGCAGTGCCTGAGTCCTGCGGATAGCCAGGTTGTGCAGCATGCAGCAAACGACGACGAATTGGGAGACTCGATCCTGCGAATACTGGAGGGCTCCCCCGGAGCGATCGAGACAGCGGAACCATTGCTTGAGGACGCCGATTGTTTGTTCTATGATGTTCCTAGTCGCTTGATGGCTCTCGTTGTATGCCTCTTCAGCAGGGGTCGTGGGCGCGCGGAGCGGGGTCATGAGCCAGGTACACAAAGGATAGCCTTTGTCCCCGATAAGCCATCCTCTTGGGGGAGGCTGTGCCTGGAACATGTCAGCCACAGTTGTCTGTCGCAGGATAAAGGCATCGTGGCTGCTGCCTGGAAAGCGGGCATTAACAGCTAGGATGCGCTGCCTGTGGTCACACACCAGCTGTACATTGAGGGAATGGTAGCCCTTCCGGTTGCGGTAATCCTCGGCATGCTCAAGAGGTGCCCGCAAAGCCACATGCGTGCAGTCAATGGCGCCCTGCACCATGGGGAAGCCCGCTATTCTTGCAAATCCCACTGCACGCTGCTGCTGCTTGTCCAGGGTCATGGGGAAGGAGATGAATTGATGTCTCCTTGTGAAAAGGGCTTCGGTCACCTGGCGGATGCAGCAATGCACGGCGAACTGGGAGATGTTAGCGATGTCCCCAGCAGCGGATTGGAAGGAGCCGGTGGCATAGAAGTTGAGAGCCACCGTCACCTTCACTGCCACCGACAGAGACGTCCTGCGCATCAGCTGTGGCTGCAGATCTCTGTGAAGCAGCTGGCAGATGTCTGCAACGACCTCCCTTCTGAATCGCAGCCTCCTAACACACATCGCGGCAGACATGGTCAGATAGGAGGACTGCTGGCGGTATACCCTGGGTGGGTAAGGCCTCAGTTGGCGATGCCTGTTGCCTCCTCTGCGTCTAGCCAGGGCTGCCACTCTCTCACGGCGTCTGTAAGCCCTTCTGGCATAAGGCTGAAAGTCAGCGTTGGCACCCAATGCAGCCCCCATTATATGCTGGCAAACACTGAGCTCTCAATGAAGGCAAAGATAATTGCTAAGCTCTGGCCTGAGCCAAAAATACCTGTCCTAGTGTTGGTCCAAACCAGTAAGCTCTCCTCCTTGGTCTCTGTCCAAAAAACCGTGGCACAAGAGTGAATGCTGCAAAATGGCTGGCCTTTATAGTGCAGGGTAAGTGCCCTTTAATTAGCGCTCCCTGCGGCCCGGCTCGGCTGTGTACCGTTCCACTTCACAGTCGTTAGGGCCGCCCGGCGCACAATGGGCCGGCGCGAGTGAAGTTCCGGTTTGGGGCGCACAAAGGGCGTTGCACTATTAAATGACGTCATGATCTGCGCGCGCAGCAGGGCGCGCGCTAAGACTTTGCGCCGGCGCTAAATGTGTCCTGAAGTTGGGGAGAGGCACAGATCGCGCTGCGCCCGGGCGATAAGCGCCTAGCGCTCGAGATCTACTCCTCCTAAGGCGCTAACGGCTGGCGCGCCCAACTGAATTTCTAGGCCTTAATGTATTTAAGATGATACAATACCATTACACGTGATCTATGGAACGTTTGTTTGTTTGAGTGTATAAATATGCTGCATTTGCTGATGTCCTTTAGAGATGTTGGCCTAGCCTTTGTCCAGGCAGCTCTCTCCTTGTATACACTTGTATGCAAGTAAAATAAAGCTTTGCTTATCTGACGGTACAGTTTGTTTCAGAGTCTTACTCGGAGTCGAGACTTCGACAGTATTTCTTGGAGGTTCCACCGAGATCGCTTGCTGTACCGGTGAGTAAACGGATGAAGACACGGTATCTTTCTGGGAATGAATTCTAACTGGCCAGTTATAAGCGGCATTAGCCACCAAAGGGATTCCCTCTCAGTCTGAAAACTAGTGTGTTCTGTTTGCTATTGGCTACAGTACTGCGATCAGTTGAGACTCATTTTTTCCAGGGTTGAGTTGTCATTTTTGTAATTATTTCCTCTTTCAGTCTATCAGAAAAGGAGACGATTTCGGAAACCTGAGCCCTGAAATAGACCATCCAGATAAGACACAGTAAAGTCGGGTGATCCCGGACTAAGAAAGGTACCAAGGGTAAAAAGGAAAAGCGCTAGAAGTTTGATACTGCAGTGGGGGTGGGTCCCCCGGAGATTGAGTTAAGACTATAGTAGGGGGTGGGTCCCCCGGAGATTAAGAAGCCGGAGAGAGAGTCTTGCGGCAGAAGGCAGGAGACCTTCAGAGATAGTAGGGGGTGGGTCCCCCGGAGATTAAGAAGCCGGAGAGAGAGTCTTGCGGCAGAAGGCAGGAGACCTTCAGAGATAGTAGGGGGTGGGTCCCCCGGAGATTAAGAAGCCGGAGAGAGAGTCTTGCGGCAGAAGGCAGGAGACCTTCAGAGATTTCGTTAAAGTATAAGGACTCAGTTCTGCAGTGGCGAATAACACAGACTGAGAATTGTCTATTGTTCAGTATATAGTATAAGATTTTAATGAGTTACCTAATTTGTTTACCTGTGTGGTCTGTCGCGTTAGTTATTATTAGTCTTGTTATTGTTAGTACGTGTTTCTTTTCATCTCTTACAGCAACTTGGTTGCAAAATCGCAAAGGGGAAACGGGTTATTGCGAGCCAGAGAAATTACACCTAGTTGAGACTAACCAACAGGAAAGTCCCAATTAAGTAAAAAAAAAGGGTGCCAAATCTAGTAAAATCCCAGAGAAAGGCATCCCTGCTTGTTATATTTTTCAAAACTGCGATCAAGTTTCAATCAATGACCTGCCAAGGTGGTCCAGATGGACCCGAAATGGGAAATACCCATTTCCACCAGATGGCACCTTTAACATAGACAGAATTACCTGTCTAGAGGAATGCCTCATAAAAAGGGACCCAACTAGAAAAGGAAAAAAAGAAGTAAATTGGTCAGCCTTCTCAGATTGGAAAAAGGAAGCAGAGAGGCGACGCGAACGAAGTATAGAAGTTAGTAAACATAATAAAAAGAGGGATGAGATTAATCAGGAACAGAATAAACAACAAAAAGTTAAACAAATCAGGGTTGGCAGGGTCCACAAAATTTATCCGGAAACAGAAATACCCAAGCCCAGGTTCACACTCGTCCACAGACTAATTGGACAACTAGCAATCCCTGGGGAAATCAAAGTGGCCCAAACGAAGAGTTTGGACAAAATCCAAATTGTTCAGCATGACGTTACTTAGAGCCCACCCCAGACATTGCCCAGGAACAACAAGCTGTGGTACAATTGCCTGCAGTATCGTTAAATTCTAAAGAAGAGCCATTTATAAATTTAAATATGAATGGAACATAAGTTCCATTTTTTGGTAGACACTGGAGCAACTAATTCGGTCTTGACTAAACAATATGCAGTAGGAGCACCTTGTACCAATCAGAGTGTCAAGCGTGTAGGACTTTCAGGAACAACCCAGACTATGGTATGGCCCACTCCATTGGATGTACAGATGAAAGACTTTCATGAACAGCATGCATTCTTATTATCTGAAGACGTTCCCATCAACTTATTAGGAAGAGATTTGTTGTGTAAAATGAAAGCAGTGATATCATGTACGGAAAAAGGACTGAAGGTACATGTTCCAACTGACAGATGCGGGATGTACCCATTGCAGGTCCACAATTCTCCTATTTTGTATTGTTGGACTAATCATGATGACAACCTCAGTAAACAATTACTGATGGCTGTGGGAGCATGGCAGTATGTCACAAGATCAGTATCAGAATACCAGAAGCAGTTTAATTTGGGACATTGGCATGATAAATTGCACTGTATAGCCTATTATGACAAAACGGGAGAAGATCTAGAAGTGGCAATTAATTACAAGCCCTTTCTGCATCATAAATATTCACTTAAAATCCGAAGAATTTTAATTGGGCAAGAAGGAATAGCGTCACCAATCTTGTTGACCCAAACAGCATGGGAATTATTCAGGGTAAAAGACTCTAAGCCACACTGTACACTAGCAGTGGCGCATGAATTCAAATCTTCTGATCTAGGACAGATGGTCCTACGCCTATCAAAAGCTGCAGTTCAACAGGAGTGGAGAATAAGTCAGGGTTGGTTGAAGACCTAAGAGCAGTTAACGAGTCTGTTCTCCCTGCCTACCCGGTGGTCCCAAACCCAGCCACCATCCTGACCAGTATACCTCCTAATTCAAGGTATTATACGGTCATTGATCTCTGCTCAGCCTTCTTCAGCATTCCTATTCACCAAGATTCCCAGTTCCTGTTTGCCTTCACGTTCAAAGGAACCCAATACACATGGACCAGGCTGCCACAAGGCTATACAGAAAGCTCAACTATCTTTTCGCAGTGCCTCAAACATGATTTACAGGACATTGTCTTAACCGATGGGTTAACCCTCATACAGTACGTAGACGACCTGCTAATTGCATCACATACCCAAGAGGCATTGTGAATCAGTGACTCAGCTTATCACTAAGCCTCGTATAGACATTGTAGAAACTCCTCTGGACAATAGCGATTTTATATTTTATGTGGATGGATCAGCCCTCAGAGACAAAAAGGGCTCGCCAAAAAGTGCATATGCCATTTCCGATGAGCATTCAATTATCGAAGTATGCTCACTACCATCTTTCTTTTCAGCACAACAAGCAGAACTGTTTGCCGTTACAAGAGCATGTATTTTAGCTACAGGAAAATCAGTGAATATTTATATTGACTCTCGGTATGCATTTGGAGTCACTCATAATTATGGTCAAATTTGGAAACTTAGAGGATTCCTGACTTCATCAGGATCTACAGTTAAAAATGCTGAACAAGTTGATAACCTTTTAAAGGCTCTCCAGTGTCCTACAAAAATTGCTGTTATTAAATGCAAAGCACATACAGGCAATCAAGACCAGGCTTCTTTGGGCAATGATAGGGCGGATCGAGCAGCTAAGGCTGCTGCTCTATCTGATACAGAGTCACAAGTGTCTGCATATGTTCTTAGAAATCAAGATCCAGACAATCCCCCACCCACAATTGATGACGTTTTGGCCTATCAATTACAGGCCAGTCCGGACGAAGTGTTAGCTTGGGTGAACGATTCTTGTTTTAAAACACCTGAAGGAGTATGGGTCTACCATGACGGCCGCATGGTGGCTCCCAAGTCAATACTCCCATGGATTGCCCGATGTGTCCACATGTTCACATGCAGGCAAAGGGGGGATGGCAGACTATATCACACAAACTTGGTATTCACCAGGCATTGACAATTACAAAACAAATTAGTGAACAATGCATTACCTGCCAAACAATGAACCCAGGTAAAACGGAAAAGGTACAGGCTGCCTCCCACCCAAATCCAACAGGACCCTTTGTACATTTACAGATGGATTTTATTGAATTACCAGTATGTTTAGGATTTAAGTATGTATTAGTTATTGTAGATGTGTTTTCACGATGGATTGAAGCCTTTCCATGTAAAAAAAAAAATGATGCAGTTACTGTTGCAAAATGTTTGTTAAAAGAAATTGTACCACGATTTGGTATACCTGCACAACTTTCAAGTGACAATGGATCACATTTTACTGGGACAGTTGCGCGAGAAATGTGTAAGGCTTTACAGATCAACCAACACTTCTACTGCAGCTATCATCCACAGTCAGCGGGACTGGTAGAAAAATATAATGGTATGCTGAAAAATAAACTTTCCAAACTCTGCAGCGAGACAGGACTTAAATGGGTCGAACTGTTACCCTTGGCATTGATGGTAAGGCGATCAGCAACAAACAGAACGACGGGACTGTCACCACGTGAAGTCGTCATGGGACGACCTCAGAGACTGCCATTTTCTGCACCCTTCACTGCCAAGCAGATGGACATTCACAAGATGGATGAACATATGTTGAATAATTGCATTGCCTTAACTAAGTGTATTTCCAGTTTCCACCAACAGGTCAAGCAAGCCCAGGTTGAACCAGCTGAAGGAAGGTGCCATAACCTAGAACCAGGAGACAAAGTATACGTGAAAGTATTCAAGAGAAAAGTATTCAAGAGAAAGAACGGTCTCCAACCCAGATTCGAAGGTCCGTACCAAGTACTCCTAGCAACTAATACTGCTGTAAAGGTGAAAGAGAGACCAACATGGATCCACGCTTCCCACTGCAAAAGAGCTCCAGAAAACAAGGAAAAGGAATCACCAACCCCATCAGTAAATGGAACTGGACATTAGGACTATGTTTCCTTGGGACACTTATAATACCTGCAATGCCCGAATTGTATATAAATACATTTTTGTATATGGCATACACATACGCAACAACGATAAGCGCTTCCAGCTGTTGGGTTTGTGCCCATGTTCCCATACATAGTAAAGGGGGAATTCCATTAAGAACTATCCCCTTCAATGAGTCAGAGATGATGGAATGGATTTTACGCCAAAATGGGAGTATTACCAAGTATGAGTTAAATGGCCCCAAAAAGATTATAGTAGATGAAAACTGGCAAAGGCATTGGACCTCGGCAGGGTACGATTTGGACACCCTCAAAGGATGGTATCAGCCTAAGTATGACCATGCTAGACAGCTCCCCTCCCTGGTCCTCACCAATACATCTGGGATAGGGAGACCAGTAAGCTCATTGTGCCTGGATAAGAGTAAGAGTAGAGGACCAAGCGTTGGCCACAGTTATTATGCAGAACCAGTTAAAGTAATGATGCAGGTACAGATCAAGGACCTATTTGATGGAGAAGGAAAGATTAAATGTAATCTTGCTAGACTAGGTTGTCCTTGATAAGGACAAAAGGAGGGAATGTGGAAATATGATTTTGCCCTTACTAGTGCATGATGGGATACTTGACATCTAATGTATTTTTGTACCATCGCCTGTGGACTAAAACCAAGTCAGCAGCAACTAACGTAATCTTCTGACCTATTGCAATTAAGTTAATCACAACCTGCCAGAACAATACATTGCAGAACTATTGGGTAACCGCACTGCTAATGATATCTAGCCAAAGAATGAAAACAATTCTGTTAAAGGTCAATCTCGTTTCTCTTTATACATGATCATATTGAACTTGTGTTCTTCACTATATAAATATGATAATCAGACATGAGTGAGCAAATCATTTTTTGGTAACAAGATTCAAACAAAACCTCCTGACAGAATATAATTAACTAACTTTGTCTGAAGACATTTCTGTCCTGCTGATCTTTTGATTGTCCTTGTTTAAACTCTTAATGTGTTTAAGATGATACAATACCATTACACGTGATCTATGGAACGCTTGCTTGTTTGAGTGTATAAATATGCTGCATTTGCTGATGTCCTTTAGAGATGTTGGCCTAGCCTTTGTCCAGGCAGCTCTCTCCTTGTATACACTTGTATGCAAGTAAAATAAAGCTTTGCTTATCTGACGGTACAGTTTGTTTCAGAGTCTTACTCGGAGTCGAGACTTCGACACTCCCTCCAGTATTCAGATAGAGGTCTGTACCTCTCCACTATTCAGATAGAGTTCTGTCTCTCTCCAGTATTCAGACAGAGGTCTGTACCTCTCCACTGTTGAGATAGAGGTCTGTGCCTCTCCAATATTCATATAGATATCTGTGCCACTCCACTATTCAGATAGTCAGTACCTCTCCACTATTCAGGTAGAGGTCTATGGCTCTCCACTATACAGATAGAGGTCTGCCTCTCTCCACTATTCAGACAGAGGTCTGTGCCTCTCCAATATTGAGATAGAGGTCTGGGTCTCTCCACTATTCAGATAGAGGTCTTCGTGTAATGTATATACCTTTAAGGGGTGAACTACTTTTTACAGCTCATGTATACTCTAGTACCGGCAGTGACCACAACTGTATATAACGCTGAGTAGTAATCTGTACAGATCAGTTGCAGTCTGAGCCACGTTGAGTAAACACCTATTGTACCGCAGTCTGCGTCTTCTTATACACAGACGTAACATTGGCGCCGAGGCAGGTTCGAACCTACCTGCAACTCTGCATCACCTCCCGGGGATTCGTTCCTGGAGATCAGTGGATTGGAGGTCAAGGCCAGAGACTCGGGCGTCGACCACGGGCAACCACCCAGTCATCCAGCAGAGACTCGAGAATTGCGGGGGTGGCTGTCGAGAGCCAGGCTTGGCTTTCCAGTCGAGGTGGTCCAGCGAAATGGGCTGGCAACAGGTAGTGCGCAGACCCTTCCCGGACAACGGCGGGCTAGAGCCCGACCGAGCGGCACAGCAAAGGGCCGAGCAGCATCGACGGGGGAGAGAGAGAGAGGGCAGAGCGCACAGGGCGCAGCCGGTGTTCAGGGGCCGAGCAGCGTCGGAGAGAGGGAGAGAGAGACGCGCAGAAACCCGCGAGGCGCCGCCATTGCTATGAGGACCGCCGAGAGCGGCTTTGGCAGCAGCGCAGGAGAAGCACGCAAAACCTACAGGGCGCCGCCATTGCCATGAGAACCGTCGGGAGCGGCGTCGGCAGCAGCAGGGGAGGAAGGAAAGCGCGGGAGACGCCATTTTAAGCCATTGGGAGATGCCATTTTAAACCACACCCAAAATGCCGAAGAGTGGCAGTATCACCGCATTTGACAATGAAGTCGAAGATTGGACTACATATGTCGAACGAATAGAGGTGTACTGCAAGGCAAATGGGGTGTCAGATGACAAGAAAGCGTCGGTATTGTTAAATTTAATGGGTGTAAAGACGTATGGTTTATTACGAAATCTAGTAACCCCAATGAAGCCAATGGAAAAGAGTTTTGAAGACATAGTTGTTAGATCCGTGTATCTTGATGTTGTGTCCTTCAATAATTAGACAAGAGTCTGCAGGGAACGATCAACAGGTGTTTACTGAATGAGGGTTACTCTAGAAATAACTGTACAGATCACTACTCAGGGTTTTATATACAGGTGTGGTCACTGCCGGTACTACAGTATACAGGAGCTGTAAAAAGTAGTTCTCCCCTTAAAGGTACATACATTACAATTCCTCCCCTTTTAGATTAACAGTCCATAACACTCATTTAACAATTAAATATCAAACTAATTACAATTAACACTTTTAACATGCAACATTAGCTGAAAATAGTCTATTTATAAAGTCAGTTTTTGGGGAGGCTTCCTGATCCTTTCTGGATTGCGCATTTCCCGAGTGTCTTGTTCTTGGTGTGGAGGCGATTCTGGCCCCCTGTCGTCGGTTGGTTCATCCGCTTCCGATGCTACTGTTTCTGGGGTAGATGCTACCTGTACGTCGGGTTCATCACCAGGTACGTATGGGCGAGACATGGGGTTGACTCGTTCCTGTGACTCTAGGATCTGGTCAGCATGGCGTCTCACAATGTTCTCCCCAACATCCACTGTGTACATTAGTGGCCCCTGTCGTGTGCATATCGTTCCTGGTTGCCATTTCTCTGTTCGGTAGTCGGGGGCCAAGACTGGTTGCCCTACATTGAAGCTCCTTGTCGGCTTCTCATTGATGTGCTGGAATTGCTTATTCTCAACATCTCTTCGTACATTTGATCTGAGCAAATCCAGACGAGATCTCAACCTTCGGTTAAAGAACATCATGGCCGGGGCCTGGTTGGTGACTGCATGTGTCGCATTTCTGTAGGCTAACAGGAAATTGTCCACCTTATGCTGCAGTGGAATGTCGTCATCGCACATGGCCCTTACTACTTTCTTAAAGGTTTGTACAAACCTCTCAACCAATCCATTTGTCGCTGGATGATACGGGGCGGATGTGTAATGCCTTACCCCATTCCTTTTCATAAATCTTCGAAACTCTTCGGACACAAACTGTGGTCCGTTATCAGAGCAAATCTGCTCTGGCAAGCCGTTCCTGGCAAAAATGGTCCGTAGGACTGCAATAGTTTTCTCCGTGGTGGTGGAGGACATTTTGATCACCTCAGGCCATTTCAAGTGCGCATCCACGGCTATTAAAAACATTGAGTCCATGAATGGACCAGCAAAATCAATATGCACCCGTTGCCATGGAGATGAGGGCCACTCCCATGGGTGTAGAAGGGCATGTGGTGGTGCATTTTGGTCCTTCTGGCATCCTGAGCAGCTCTTTGTCAGGTCCTCGATTTGCTGATCGATCCCCGGCCACCACACATAAGCCCTAGCAAGGCTTTTCATTTTCACCACTCCCAGATGACCTTCGTGAAGCTCATTGAGCACTCTCTCCCTTAACTTGGGTGGAATTACCACTCGGGATCCACACATCAAGGTCCCCTGGCATACTGACAGCTGTTCTCTTCTGGATGAGAATGCTGGCAACAGTGAGTCGCCATGTGCTGGCCATCCCTTCACCGTCAAATCATATACCCGAGACAGTGTCGGGTCATTTCGGGTCTCCTTCTCTATACCAGCATTCGTTACTGGCAAGCATTCAATTATAGTCGTATTAAATATTTCGACAGGATCCACTGCTGGTGCTTCCTCCGCAGTAGGCAGTGGCAGGCGTGATAGCCCATCAGCGTTTCCATGCTGTTTCGTGCCCTTATACTCGATTTCATATTGGTGCGCCCCTAGAAAAAGGGACCATCTTTGTAGCCGTTGCGCAGTCATCACTGGAACGCCCTTCTTTGGATTAAAGATGGAGACAAGTGGTTGGTGGTCAGTCAGCAAGGTGAACTTCTGCCCGTGCAGATAGTGATTGAACTTTTTAACTCCCCACACTAGGCTGAGGGCCTCCCTGTCAATCTGGGCGTAGTTACGCTCGGCTAAGGTTAGTGACCGAGACGCAAAGGCTACTGGCCTCTCCGAGCCGTCCGGGGATTTGTGCGACAGCACCGCTCCAATGCCATAGGGTGATGCATCACACGCCAACCGAATTGGTAGTGCTGGGTTGAAATGAGCCAACACCTCTTTTGATGTGATCAATGCTTTGCTCTTCTGGAAAGCTCGTTTACATTCGTCACTCCACTTCCATGGTACCCCCGTTTGCAGTAGGGTGTTCAGTGAGTGTAGTACTGTAGACAAATTCGGCAAGAACTTATGGTAGTAGTTCACCAGCCCGAGGAACGACCTCAGTTGTGACACATTTTCCGATGCTGGAGCCTTGACGACTGCCTCAATCTTTTCAGGGGACTTATGTAACCCCTCTTTATCAATAACGTGGCCACAATACGAGATCTGCTTCTGGAAAAACTCGCATTTGTGGCGATTAGCTCGGAGCCCATATTCCTTCAATCTAGTGAGCACCTGCTCCAGGTTGGCGAGGTGATCACTGTCATTTTCGCCCGTGACCAGGATGTCGTCCAAATAACACTGGGTCCCTGGAATCCCTTGCAGGACTTGTTCCATTGCCCTTTGCCAAATAGCCGGAGCTGATGCTACCCCGAACACCAGCCGGTTGTATTGGTAGAGACCTTTATGAGTGTTGATCGTGAGGTACTGTGTTGAGGCTTCTTCTACCTCCATTTGCAGGTACGCCTGGGCCAGATCAATCTTAGTGAAGTGTTTCCCTCCCGATAGCGAGGCGAAAATATCTTCAATCCGCGGCAGCAGATATTGTACAGTGTGAAGGACTGGGTTCACTGTCACCTTAAAGTCCCCACAGATGCGAACCTTCTTTGGTTCCCCAGGCGTATTACTCAATGACCTCTTCATTACAGGAACGATGGGTGTAGCCCACTCGCTCCAGTCCATTTTGGACAGTACTCCTGAATGTTCCAAACCTTCCAGCTCTGCTTCGACGGCTGGGTGGATCACATAAGGTACCGGTCTGGCCTTAAAAAACTTTGGGCTTGCATTTTCCTCTATTTTGATCATCGCTGTTATGCCTTTTAGTGTTCCGAGTCCCTGCTGGAACACTTCTTGTGCATCAGTTAGCATTTTTGACAGTCGTCCAGGTGTGACGTCGTCATCCTTTTTGGCATCTACAGTCAGTGCTTGTATGGAATGCCAATCTAGCTGTATCTTCCGGATCCATTCACATCCTAGTAGTGGTGGTCCTCCATCTGGCAATACATATAGGTCCGTTTTTGGTGTTTCCTTGCCGTTATATATAATGTTCACCCTTATTTTTCCTTTGGGGTTAGCTTTTTGCCCCGTGTACGTCTTCAAGACAATCTTTGTATCTCTCAAGGGTATATGTGAGAATAGCCGCTTGTAGTCCCTTCGGTTTATGACTGTTAGAGCTGATCCTGTGTCCAATTCTGTTGTGTTTGTACCTTTAAGGGAATAACTGGCCTTACACTGTAGTACTGGCAGTGACCACCCCTGTATAAAAGGCCCTAGCAGGGTTCTGTAGTTTCAGTTTCAAGCTGCCTCCTGTTCAGTAAAGTACCTGTTAAACTGTTCTCCCGAAGTCCGTGTATTATTGAGGCGCGGACTTTACAGTGGCGACGAGTAAGTTCGAACTCACCTGCAGTGTGGCATCATCTCACGGGGATCTCTCCTGAAAGGAAGGTCCTGGAAGGTCGTAGTCTGAGCAACGGGCGTCGACCGAGAGCAACTGCCCAAAGAATCCATCGGTGTTCGGAGAATTGCGGGAGAGACTGTGGTTCCAGCGAATCGTGCTGGTAGCAGGTAGCGTGCTGACCCTTCCGGACTGCGGCGGGCTCAAGCTCGATCGAGCGGCTCTACAAATTGGGCCGCTCAGCGTCGCAGGGAAAAGAAAACAAGAGAGAGAGGGTGGAGCGTGGTCGGTGCTCGATAGCAGGACAGCGGAGAGAAACTAAACGGGGGGGAAGGAAAGCGAGACGCGCCGAAGCTGTGGGTCGCCGCCATTGCCCCGTAGAACGCTAGGAGCAGCGTGGCAGTAAGGGGAAGAAGCAAAAGCACGGGAGGCGCCATTTTATTCCATTGGGGAAGAAGCAAAAGCGCGGGAGGTGCCATTTTAAATCGCCCAAGATGCCAAAAAGTGGCAGTATCACTGCTTTCGACAACGAGGTAGAAGACTGGACCACGTATGTGGAAAGAATTGAAGTGTACTGCAAGGCAAATGAGGTGGCTGATGGAAAGCAGGCATCAGTGTTATTAAATCTGATGGGTGCGAGTACGTACGGCCTATTGCGGAATTTAACTACCCCAGCTAAACCAATGGAGAAAAGTTTTGAGGGGATTGTTCATATCTTACAGGAACACCTAAGCCCGACACCACTGCTGGTAGCAGAAAGATTCAAGTTCCATAAAAGAAACCAGCACAAAGATGAGAGCAATGCTGACTATCTTACGGAACTACGCAAGTTATTGAAGCACTGCCAGTTCGGAGCAGGACTGGCAGACACCTTACGGGATAAGTTTGTCTGCGGGCTCCAGAGTGAAGGAACCCAGAAACGACTACTTTCAAAAAAGGACCTGACGCTAGAACAGGCTTTCAGCGTGGCAGTATCCTACGAAGCAGCAGCACGGGGAGCTGCGGAAATACAACAGAAACCACAAGAATACAGCGCTAATGAAATGGCGTATGGAGCTGAAAAGTGCTATCGCTGCGGCAGAACAACCCATGAGCAGAAGGACTGCTGGTTTAAAGACAAAATATGCAGGCAATGCGGGAAAATGGGACATATAGCAAGAGTCTGCAGGTCGGGAAAGAAGACCAACACGACAAGAACTACTAAGGAACAGTACAGCAAAGTAAAGAAACTGACAGATAGTAGTTCAGAAGATCAGGAGTGTGATAAGGACTCCGGGAGCAGGCGACTAAGTTGTTTAAAGTTACACAACGTGATCGCAAAAGAAGATTACCGAACCATTTGGGTCACCCTCATGATAGCAGGGTCCCCAGTGAAGATGGAATTGGACACAGGATCAGCCCTAACTGTCATGAATCGACGAGACTATGAGCGGCTATTTTCACACATACCCTTAAAGGACACGTCCATTGTATTGAAGACATACACGGGTCAAAAGGTCTACCCCAGAGGAAAAATAAGGGTGCCAGTTGAATATAACGGAAAGGAAACACAGAAACTATACATGTATATACTACGAGATGGAGGACCACCATGGACGTGAATGGATCCGAAAGCTACAATTGGATTGGCATTCCATTCTGGCACTAACTGTGACTGACAAAAAAGATGATGACGTCGCACCTGGACGTCTGTCACAAATTCTATCTGATGCGGAAGAGGTGTTCCAACAAGGACTTGGGACTCTAAAAGGAGTAAAGGCAACCATAAAGATTGAGGATAACGCAACCCCAAAATTTTTCAAGGCCAGACCGGTGCCATACGCGATACGCCCAGCTGTGGAAGCTGAACTGGAGAGTCTGGAGCGTTCGGGGGTGCTGTCTAAGGTGGACTGGAGCGAGTGGGCCACACCCATCATTCCTGTAATGAAGAAAGCATTGAGCAGCATGCCTGGGGAGCCAAGGAAGGTTCGCATCTGTGGGGACTTCAAGGTGACTGTGAACCCAGTCCTGCACACAGTACAGTATCCGCTTCCGCGGATAGAAGATATTTTCGCCTCACTATCTGGAGGGAAACATTTTACAAAGATTGACCTGGCTCAAGCGTATCTACAAATGGAGGTGGAGGAAGCATCTAGGAAGTACCTCACGATAAACACTCACAAAGGCCTTTACCAGTACAATCGACTGGTATTTGGGGTAGCATCGGCCCCGGCTATGTGGCAGAGGGCAATGGAACAAGTCCTGCAAGGGATCCCGGGGACCCAGTGTTATTTGGACGACATCCTGGTTACGGGCGAAAATGACAATGAACACCTTGCCAACCTGGAACAGGTGCTCACGAGATTGCAGGAATATGGGCTACGAGCCAACCGTCCCAAATGCGAGTTCTTCAGGAGACAAATCTCGTATTGTGGCCACATGATTGATGAGGAAGTGTTGCATAAGTCGCCAGACAAGATTGAGGCTGTAGTCAAGGCTCCAACACCAGAAAATGTGTCGCAACTGAGGTCGTTCCTCGGGTTGGTGAACTACTACCATAAGTTCTTGCCGAATTTATCTACAATTCTGCACCCACTGAACGCCCTCCTTCAAACTGGTGTAACATGGAAATGGAGTGATGAGTGTAAATGTGCCTTTCAGGAATGTAAATGCCAAATCACTTCAATAGAAGTATTGGCCCACTACAACCCAACACTACCGATTCGGTTGGCATGTGATGCGTCACCTTACGGCATTGGAGCGGTGCTGTCACACAAATTCCATGATGGTTCAGAGAGGCCAATAGCCTTTGCATCGCGCTCGCTAACCTCAGCCGAGCGTAACTACGCCCAGATTGACAGGGAGGCCCTCAGCCTGGTGTGGGGGGTGAAGAAGTTCAATCACTACCTGCACGGGCAGAAATTCACCCTACTGACTGATCATCAATCCCTGGTCTCAATTTTTAACCCAAAGAAGGGCGTTCCGGAGATGATGGCGCAACGGCTGCAAAGATGGTCACTTTTTCTAGGGGCACATCAGTATGACATAGAGTACAAAGCTACGAAACAACATGGAAACGCTGATGGGCTGTCGCGCCTACCGTTGCCTACGGCGGAAGAAGCACCTGCAGTGGACCCTGTGGAGATATTCCATGCGACCATAGTCGAATGTTTGCCTGTTACAAACGCAAGTATTCAGAAGGAAACCCGAAATGACCCGACACTCTCTCGGGTCTATGATTTGACGGTGAAGGGATGGCCAGCATATGGCGACTCACTGTTGCCAGCATTCTCGCCAAGGAGAGAACAGCTGTCAGTGTGCCGGGGAACCTTGATGTGTGGATCCCGAGTGGTAATTCCTCCCAAGTTGAGAGATAGAGTGCTCAATGAGCTTCATGAGGGTCATCTGGGAGGAGTAAAAATGAAGAGCCTAGCCAGGGCGTTTGTGTGGTGGCCGGGAATCGATAAAGAAATCGAGGATATGACCAAGAGATGCACAGGATGCCAGAAGGTCCAAAACGCTCCAGCACAGGCCCCGCTACATCCATGGGCGTGGCCCTCATCTCCATGGCAACGGGTACACATTGATTTCGCTGGTCCATTTATGGACTCAATGTTTCTAATCGCTGTGGACGCCCATTCGAAATGGCCAGAGGTCATTAAAATGTCCTCCACCACCACGGAGAAAACTATTGCAGTCCTAAGGACCATCTTCGCCAGGAATGGGTTGCCAGAACAGATCTGTTCCGACAATGGCCCACAGTTTGTGTCTGAGGATTTCTGGAGGTTCCTGAAGAATAATGGGGTGAAACATTACACATCTGCCCCATATCATCCAGCCACAAATGGATTGGCTGAGAGGTTTGTTCAGACCTTTAAAAAGGCCATAAAGGCAATGTATAATGATGACATACCACTGCAACACAAGGTGGATAACTTCCTGTTTGCTTACCGGAATGCGACACATGCAGTAACAAACCAAACTCCAGCCGTACTGTTTTTCAACCGGAGACTAAGATGTCGCTTGGATTTGCTCAAACCAAACATAAGACGAGATGTTGAGGATAAGCAGTTCCAGCACATAAATGAGAAGCCAACCAGGAGCTTCAAGATAGGGCAACCAGTTTTGGCCCGCGACTACTGAACAGAAAAATGGCAGCCAGGCACGATATGCACACAGCAAGGACCACTAATGTACACAGTGGACGTTGGAGAGAGCATCGTGAGACGCCATGCTGACCAGATTCTAGAGTCACAGGAACAAGCCAAACCTGTACCACAAGCATATGCACCTGGTAATGAGCCCGAAGTACAGATTGCGTCTACCTCAGAAGCAGGGGTATTGGAAGCTGACGAACCAACCAATGACAATGAGCCAGAATTGACTCCACCGCCAGAACAGGATACTCGAGAAAGGCGCTATCCAGTCCGGATCAGGAAGCCTCCTCAAAGACTGAACTTATAAATGACTATTTCAATTGATGTATATATTACTGAGAAAATTGTAATTGTAATTGTAATTAGTTATTATTTAGTTGTTAAATGAATGTTATGTACTGTTTATCTAAAAGGGGAGGAATTGTTGTGTATGTACCTTTAAGGGAATAACTGTTCTTAGACTGCAGCACCGGCAGTGACCACCCCTGTATAAAAGGCCCTAGCAGGCTTCTGTAGTTTCAGTTTCAAGCTGCCTCCTGTTCAGTAAAGTGCCTGTTAAACTGTTCTCCCGAAGTCCGTGTATTATTGAGGCGCGGACTTTACAAATTCCATTTTCACTTGGACTCCTGCTATCTTCAGCGTGACCCAGATAGTTTGCTGATCCTCCGTTTTGATCACATTATGTAGTTTCAGACAACCCAGCTCCTTGCTTCCGGAGTCTGTCTCACTTTTCTGTTCGTCTGAACTACTTTCCGTCACCTTATGTACCTTCTTGTACATCTCCTGTGGAGATTTCTTGCTCCTGGTTTTCTTTCCCAACCTGCAGACTCTTGCTATGTGTCCTACTTTCCACACTGTCTGCACACTTTGTCCTTGAACCAGCAATCATTATGGTCGTGTGTTGTTCTGCCGCAGCGATAGCACTTCATTGTTCCGTATGACATTTCATTTGTGCCATATTCTTGCGGTTTCCATTGTATCTCTGCCGCGCCCCGTGCTGCTGCTTCGTGTGATACTGCAATGCTGAAAGCCTTGTCCAGCGTAAGATCCTTTTCTGATGGAAGCCGTTTCTGGGTTCCTTCACTTTGAAGCCCACACACAAACTTGTCCCTTAAAGTACCTGCTAGTCCCGTTCCAAACTGGCAGTGTTTCGATAGCTTGCGCAGTTCCGTTAAATACTCAGCATCACTTTCATCTTTATGCTGGTTCCTTTTGTGAAACTTAAATCTTTCTGCTATCAGCAGCGGTGTGGGGTTTAAGTGGTCCTGTAGGATTGACACTATGTTTTCAAAATCCTTTTCTACTGGCTTCTCTGATGTTACTCGGTTTCGCAGTAAGCCATACGTTTTTGCACCCATTGAATTCAACAACACCAGCGCTTTATTGTCATCTGGCACTTCATTCGCCTTGCAGCATACTTCTATGCATTCGACATATGTCGTCCAATCTTCGACTTCATTGTCGAACGCTGTGATACTGCCACTCTTCGGCATTTTTGGGTGTGGTTGGACTGGCTTAAAATGGCGTCTCCCGTGCTTTCCTTTCCTCCCCGCTGACGCTGCTCGGCCCTTGAACACCGGCTGCACTCTGCGCGTTTTCCTGCGCGCCTCTCTCCCCCGTTGACGCTGCTCGGCCCTTGAACACCGGCTGCGCTCTGCTCTCTCTCGCCTCTCTCCCTCGTTGACGCCGCTCGGTCCTGAACACCAGCTGCGCCCTGTGCGCTCTACCCTCTCTCTCTCCCCCGTCGACGCTGCTCGACCTTTTTCTGTGCCGTCGGTCAGCTCTAGCCACCGCTGTCCGGGAAGGGTCTGCGCAGTACCTGTTGCCAGCCTGTTTCGCTGGACCACCGTGACTGGAAAGCCAAGCCTGGCTCTCGACAGCCTCCCCTGCGATGCTCAAATCTCCGCTGGATGACTGGGGGGTTTCCCGTGGTCGACGCCCGTGCTTCTGGACTCGGCCTTCGTCCACTGTTCTCCAGGAGCGAATCCCTGGGAGGTGATGCAGAGTTGCAGGTAGGTTTGAATCTGCTCGTCGCCAATGTTAGATCCGTGTATCTTCATGTTGTGTCCTTCAATAATTAGACAAGAGACTGCAGGGAATGATCAACAGGTGTTTACTGAATGAGGGTTAATCTAGAACTATCTGTACAGATCACTACTCAGGATTTTATATACAGGTGTGGTCACTGCCGGTACTACAGTATACAGGAGCTGTAAAAAGTAGTTCTCCCCTTAAAGGTACATACATTACAATAGTAACGATACTAAAGGAACATTTAAACCCCACACCGCTGCTGATAGCAGAAAGGTTCAAGTTTCACAAACGGAACCAGCATAAGGATGAAAGCAATGCTGATTATTTAACAGAACTGCGCAAACTATCGAAACACTGCCAGTTTGGAGCGGGACTGACAGATGCCTTAAGGGACAAGTTTGTGTGTGGGCTTCAAAGTGAAGGAACCCAGAAACGGCTTTTATCTGAAAAGGACCTTACGCTAGAAAAGGCTTTCAGCATTGCGGTATCATATGAAGCAGCAGCACGGGGCGCTGCAGAGATACAACAGAGACCGCAAGAATATGGCACAAACGAAATGTCATATAGAACAGAGAAGTGCTATCGCTGCGGCAGAACAACACACGACCACAATGATTGCTGGTTCAAAGACAAAATGTGCAGAAAGTGTGGAAAAGTAGGACACATAGCATGAGTCTGCAGGTCGGGAAAGAAAACCAGCAATAAGAAACCTATCAAAGGAAAGTACCAGAAGGTACATAAGATGACGGAGAATAGTTCAGATGAAAAAAAGAGTGATAATGACTCCGAAAGCAGGGAACTGAGTTGTCTGAAACTACATAATGTGATCACAACGGAGGATCACCGAACCATTTGGGTCACTCTCTAGATAGCAGGAGTCCAGGTAATGATGCAATTGGACACAGGATCAGCCCTAACAGTCATAAACCGACGGGACTACGAGCGGCTATTCTCACACATACCCTTGAGAGACACAAAAATTATTTTGAAGATGTACACAGGGCAAAAAGTCTACCCCAAAGGAAAAATAAGGGTGACCGTTATATATAACGGTAAGGAAACACCAAAACTAGACCTGTATGTATTGCAAGATGGAGGAACACCATTACTGGGACGTGAATGGATCCGGAAAATACAACTGGATTGGCATTCCATACAAGCACTGACTGTGGCTGACAAAAAGGATGATGACATCACACCTGGGCGACTGTCAAAGATCCTAACTGATGTGAAAGAAGTGTTCCAGCAAGGACTCGGAACACTAAAAGGCATGACAGCGACGATTAAAATTGAAGAAAACGCAAGCCCAAAATTTTTTAAGGCCAGATCGGTGCCTTATGCGATCCGCCCAGCCCTCGAAGCAGAGCTGGAGTGTCTGGAACATTCAGGTGTACTGTCCAAGGTAGACTGGAGCAAGTGGGCTACACCCATCGTCCCTGTGATGAAAAAGTCGTTGAGCAGCACGCCTGGGGAACCAAAGAAGGTTCGCATCCGTGGGGACTTTAAGGTAACAGTGAACCTGGTCCTTCACACCGTACAATATCCACTTCCGCGGATTGAAGATATTTTCACCTCGCTATCTGGAGGGAAACGCTTCACTAAGATTGATCTGGCCCAGGCGTATCTGCAAATGGAGGTAGAAGAAGCATCAAAAAAATACCTCACAATCAACACCCAACACCAATACAACCGGCTGGTATTCGGGGTAGCATCAGCTCCGGCTATTTGGCAGAGGGCAATGGAACAAGTCCTGCAAGGGATCCCAGGGACCCAGTGTTATTTGGACGACATCCTGGTCACGGGCGAAAATGACAGTGATCACCTTGCCAACCTGGAGCAGATGCTCACTAGACTGCAGGAATATGGGCTCCGAGCTAACCGCCCCAAATGCGAGTTTTTTAGAAAACAAATCTCGTATTGTGGCCACGTTATCGATAAAGAGGGGTTACATAAGTCCCCAGAGAAGATTGAGGCAGTAGTCAAGGCTCCAGCACCGGAAAATGTGTCACAACTGAGGTCGTTCCTTGGGCTGGTAAACTACTACCATAAGTTCTTGCCAAATTTGTCTACAATACTACACCCACTGAACACCCTACTGCAAACTGGGGTGCCATGGAAGTGGAGTGACGAATGTAGATGAGCTTTCCAGAAGAGCAAAACACTAATCACATCGAAAGAGGTATTGGCCCATTACAACCCAGCATTACCAATTCGGTTGGCATGTGATGCGTCACCCTACGGCATTGGAGCGGTGCTATAGCACAAATTCTCGGACGGCTCAGAGAGGCCAATAGCCTTTGCGTCACGATCACTAACCTCAGCCGAGCGTAACTATGCCCAGATTGACAGGGAGGCCCTCAGCCTAGTGAGGGGAGTGAAAAAGTTCAATCACTATCTGCACGGGCAAAAATTCACCTTGCTGACTGATCACCAGCCTCTTGTCTCCATTTTTAATCCAAAGAAGGGCGTTCCGGTGATGACTGCGCAACGGCTACAAAGATGGTCCCTTTTTCTAGGGGCGCACCACTATGAGATTGAATATAAGGACACAAAACAGCATGGAAATGCTGATGGGCTATCACGCCTGCCACTGCCTACTGCGGAGGAAGCACCAGCAGTGGATCCTGTCGAAATATTCCATTCGACTATAGTTGAATACCTACCGGTAACTAACGCTTGTATCGAAAAGGAAACCCGAAATGACCCGACACTGTCTCGGGTATATGATTTGACGGTGAAGGGATGGCCAGCACATGGCGACTCACTGTTGCCAACATTCTCAACAAGGAGAGAACAGCTGTCAGTGTGCCGGGGGACCTTGATGTGTGGATCCCGAGTGGTAATTCCACCCAAGTTAAGGGATAGAGTGCTCAATGAGCTTCATGAGGGTCATCTGGGAGGGGTAAAAATGAAAAGCCTAGCCAGGGCTTATGTGTGGTGGCCGGGAATCAATAAACAAATCGAGGACCTGACCAAGAGCTGCTCAGAATGCCAGAAAGTCCAAAATGCACCACCACAGGCCCCTCTACACCCATGGGAGTGGGCCTCATCTCCATGGCAACGGGTGCATATTGATTTTGCTGGTCCATTCATGGACTCAATGTTTTTAATAGCCGTGGATGCGCACTCGAAATGGCCTGAGGTCATCAAAATGTCCTCCACCACCACGGAGAAAACTATTGCAGTCCTACGGACCATTTTTGCCAGGAATGGCTTGCCAGAACAGATTTGCTCCGACAACGGACTGTTAAGTCTGTGTGTCCCAGTTATGCTTATTATAAATCACTGGACACAGACCACAAGAATAACTTTTAACAGGTCTTTACTATTCGGAGGTCAGGGCTGAACTGCCCAGCAAATCCCAACACAACGTTTAAATACCGGTGTGGTCACCACCGGTATTACAGTATACAGCAGCCAAGAGAAAGTAGTACATCTCTTAAGGTAGTTCTCTTAAGGTGGAACAGGTTACATACACCACAATCCTCCCTTTTTAGCTTAACAGTTATATCCCCATTTAACATAACATAATAACATATATATATATACAACTTCACGCAAAACAGTTCAAAGATTCAGTCTCTGAGGAGGCCTCCTGATTCGAGTTGGATAACACCTTTCAGGGGTCTCTGATTCTCGTTGCTGGGGTGACTCATCTAGTTGATCTCTTATGGATTGGACATCATGTTCATCCTCAGGTACATTCACTTCTGAGGTAGATGCTTCAGGTTCACTAACTTCTTCCACGGTTGTCTCTGCCGTAACCCTGGGTTCGACCCTTGTTCTCGATTCTACCAGTTGGTCAGCATGACGCCGTATTACATTTTCACCAATATCTACCGTGTACATCAGGGGTCCTTGTCTGGCCCGAATTGTTCCAGATTGCCATTTCTCGTTTTTATAGTCCCGGGCTAACACTGGTTGTCCTATTTCGAAACTCCGAGTAGTCTTGTTATTTATATGCTGGAACTGTTTGTTTTCAACTTCCCTCCGCACATTTGGTTTTAACAAGTCCAACCTGGACTGCGACCTCCTGTTATAGAACATCATGGCAGGACTTTGGTTTGTCACTGCATGAGTGGCATTTCGATATGCCAGTAGGAATTTGTCCACCTTGTGTTGTAGTGGAATCTGATCTTCGCTCATGGCCTTTATTGCTTTTTTGAACGTTTGTACAAATCTCTCGGCCAACCCATTTGTAGCCGGATGATATGGGGCAGAGGTATAATGTTTCACCCCATTCTTCTTCATGAATTTCTGGAATTCTTCTGACACGAACTGCGGTCCGTTGTCTGAACATATTTGTTCTGGCAATCCATTTCTTGCAAATATCGTTCTTAGCACCGCGATCATCTTTTCCGAGGTAGTGGTAGTCATCTTAATCACTTCTGGCCATTTAGAATGTGCGTCCACCGCAATTAAAAACATGGAGTCCATGAATGGACCAGCAAAGTCAATATGTACACGTTGCCATGGGGTTGAAGGCCATTCCCATGGATGCAGCGGTGCAATCGGAGGTGCATTTTGCACTTTTTGGCACCCTGAGCAGCTTTTCGTCAGATCCTCTATCTGTTGGTCGATACCCGGCCACCACACATAAGCCCTAGCAAGGCTTTTCATCTTGACTCCCCCCAGATGACCTTCATGCAGTTCCTTTAGAACTCTCTCTCTTAACTTAGGAGGAATAATCACCCTTGTTCCATACATCAATGTTCCTTGACAGACGGACAGCTGTTCTCGTCTTGCTGAGAATGCCGGTAACAGTGGATCACCATGTGCTGGCCATCCCTTCACTGTCACTTCGTAGACCCGGGACAGTGTCGGGTCGTTCCTGGTTTCTCTTTCAATACTTGCATTGGTGACTGGTAAACATTCGATGATGGTCGAGTGAAATAACTCAACAGGGTCAACCGTCGGTGCCTCCTCCTCTGTAGGTAGTGGCAGGCGCGACAGCCCATCAGCATTACCATGCTGCTTTGTACCTTTGAATTCGATCTGATATTGATGTGCTCCTAGGAAAAGGGATCATCTCTGGAGTCTCTGTGCTGTCATCACCGAAACACACTTTTTAGGGTTAAAAATGGATACCAACGGCTGGTGGTCTGTCAGAAGCGTAAACTTTTGGCCCTGCAGGTAATGATTAAACTTCTTTACTCCCCACACAAGGCTGAGAGCCTCCCTATCTATCTGAGCATAGTTGTGCTCAGCGGAGGTCAATGGTCTGGATGCGAATGCAACTGGCCTCTCCAGGCCATTTGGCAACTTGTGTGAGAGTACTGCCCCAATACCATATGGAGAAGCATCACAAGCCAAATGAATAGGCAGCGTTGGGTTGAAGTGAGCCAACACTTCCTCTGAGGTGATCAATGCCTTGCTTTTGCGAAAGGCCCTCTTACAGTCCTCGCTCCACTTCCATGGTGCTCCCTTCTGCAAAAGAGCGTTCAGCGGGTGCAGCACCGTGGATAAATTTGGCAGGAACTTATGGTAATAGTTAATCAACCCTAGGAACGACCTCAACTGGGATACATTATCCGGAGCGGGAGCCTTCACAACAGCTTCGATCTTGTCAGGAGACTTATGAAGCCCCTCCTGGTCAATGACATGACCACAGTACGAGATCCGCTTCTGAAAGAACTCACATTTCTGGCGATTAACTCGAAGTCCACATTCTTTCAATCTGGTGAGCACCAGTTCCAAATTTGCAAGGTGTTCCTCGTCATCATCTCCTGTAATCAGAATATCGTCCAGGTAACATTGTGTGCCTGGAATTCCCTGTAATACCTGCTCCATGGCCCTCTGCCAAATTGCTGGAGCCGATGCCACTCCAAAAACCAGTCTATTATACCGGTACAAGCCTCTATGCATGTTGATCGTGAGATACTGGCATGACTCTTCCTCAACTTCCATCTGTAAGTATGCCTGCGCCAGGTCTATCTTGGTGAAGTGTTTCCCGCCAGACAACGAAGCGAAGATATCCTCAATCCGCGGAAGCGGATACTGCACCGTGTGAAGCACCGGATTAACAGTGATCTTGAAATCTCCACAGATGCGAACCTTCCCCGGTTCCCCCGGCTTGTTGCTCGATGAACGCTTCATGACGGGAACAATGGGTGTAGCCCACTCACTCCAGTCTACCTTAGGCAGTACTCCTGAACGTTCTAGCCCTTCCAGCTCAGCTTCCACAGCAGGTCGTATCGCATAAGGTACCGGTCTGGCTTTGAAAAATTTCAGGTTTGCATGTTCTTCAACCTTGATGTTTGCCGTAATTCCTCTCAGTGTTCCCAGTCCCTGTTGGAACACCTCTTTAGCATCGTCCAATATTCTGGACAATCGTTTAGGTTTGACATCTTTTTTACCGGAATCTACCGTTAGTGCTTTTAAGGAATGCCAGTCCATATTTATTTTCCTAATCCACTCCCATCCCAGTAGTGGTGGACCTCCCTCAGGTAGCACATATAAGTCCATTCCTCGGCTTTCTTTGCCCTTGTGGACCACCTTTACCTCTATCTTCCCGATGGGGTATACTCTTTGCCCCGTGTATGTTTTCAATACAATCTCCGTATCCCGCAGGGGAATATGTGGGAATAACCTTTTGTAATCTTGCTTATTCATGACCGTCAATGCCGATCCAGTGTCCAATTCCATCTTCACTTGGACTCCTGCTATCTGAAGTGTGACCCAGATTGTTTGGAGGTCTGCTTCATTACCAACATTGTGTACTCTTAGACTACCCAGTTCATTACTGCTGGAGTCTGAATTTGACTTCTGTTCTTCGAACTGTTCTCTGTCACCTTGTGTACCTTTCTGTACTTTTCCTGCGGTGACTTTTTGTTGCTGGTCTTCTTTCCTGACCGGCATACTTTAGCTATGTGACCAAGCCTGCCACATTTTCTGCATTCCTGATTTTTGAACCAGCACTGGTTCTGATCGTGCGTTGTCTTTCCACAACGATAACATTTTACTGTACCCAAGACCATTTGATTGGTGCTGAGTTCCGGTGACCGTAGCTGCATTTCCGCAGTGCCTCTCGCTGCGGCTTCGTGCGATGCTGCAATAGTGACAGCTTTATCAAGCGTAAGATCATTCTCCTCAAACAGTCGCTTTTGTGTTCCTTCTTTTAACAATCCACACACAAATTTATCTCTCAGCGCATCTGCTAGTCCTGTTCCAAACTGACAGTACTTTGATAGCTTACGCAGTTCAATTAAAAATTCAGCGTTGCTTTCGTCTTTCAGCTGCGTTCTTCTGTAAAATTTAAATCGTTCCGCTATCATCAGCGGCGTGGGGTTTAAATGATTTTTCAGGACAGTAACAATATTCGCGAAAGTCTGATCCGCCGGTTTATCTGGTGATAGAAGGTGCTTCAATAGCCCGTATGTCTTCGCACCCATTGAGCTTAATAAGGTTAGTGCTTTCTCATCATCTGGTACCTTATTTGCTTTACAATAAACTTCCATGCGTTCTACATACGTGGTCCAATCTTCGATATCGCTATCAAAGGTATTAATGTTCCCATGTTTAGGCATCCTTGCAAGTTTTTAAATTTTTCTTTTTCTCAAAATGGCGGCTTCCCGCGCTTGGCGGTCTTTCCCGCGCTCGTCTTCTTCCCCCGCCGACTACAATGGCGGATTCCCGCGTTTGCCTTCTTCCCCCGCTGGCTGCAATGGCGATTGCCGTGCTGCTGCCATTCTCGCCTCCCCAGCGGTTCTCAATTCCCCGATGCTGCTTTTACTCCCCCGCGGTTCCCGTGGGCATTCACGCTTCCCCTGCTGTTGCGCCTCTCAGCCCCGCATGCAGCCCGGTCCTTTACACCGGCTGCGTTTGAGTTCTCCGTGGCTCTCGTGCCTTAAGCTGCCCCAGTCGCTGCGCCTCTCGGCACCGATTGCAGCCCGGCCCTTTTCACCGGCCGTGGTCGAGTTCTCCACCCTTTTTCCTCCGTTTTCCCTCCCCCACTCCACAGTCAACGCGGCCGACTTTCTGCTCGTGTCGCTGATCGGCTTACCCACCACCGTGGTAGAAGGGATGATCACTGCCTGTCGCTGATGGAGGGCTTCGTGGTCAGAATTTTTCTTTTTAACCCGGGTTCTCGATGCCTCCCGTGCGATGGTGCTCAGCAGGATGATGAGGGCGGATGCCTCTTCTCGACGCCCGTTCTGAGGACGAAGCTGCCTTGGATGTAAAACTGCCGCAGGGTAAGATCAGACTCGTTGCCACTGTTAAGTCTGTGTGTCCCAGTTATGCTTATTATAAATCACTGGACACAGACCATAAGAATAACTTTTAACAGGTCTTTACTATTCGGAGGTCAGGCCTGAACTGCCCAGCAAATCCCTACACAACGTTTATATACCGGTGTGGTCACAGTATACAGCAGCCAAGAGAAAGTAGTACATCTCTTAAGGTAGTTCTCTTAAGGTGGAACAGGTTACATACACCACACGGACCACAGTTTGTGTCCGAAGAGTTCCGGAGGTTCTTGAAAAAGAATGGGGTAAGGCATTACACATCCGCCCCGTATCATCCAGCCACAAATGGATTGGCTGAGAGGTTCGTACAAACCTTTAAGAAGGCAATAAAAGCTATGTACAATGACAACATTCCGCTGCAGCACGAGGTGGACAATTTCCTGTTCGTCTACCGGAATGCGACACATGCAGTCACCAAGCAGGCCCCAGCCATGATGTTCTTTAACCGAAGGTTAAGATCTCGCCTGGATTTGCTCAGACCAAACGTACGAAGAGATGTTGAGCGTAAGCAATTCCAGCACATCCATGAGAAGCCAACAAGGAGCTTCAATGTAGGGCAACCAGTCTTGGCCCGCGACTACCGAACAGAAAAATGGCAGCCAGGAACGATATGCACATGGCAGGGCCCACTAATGTACACAGTGGACGTTGGGGAGAGCATCGTGAGACGCCATGCTGACCAGATCCTAGAGTCACAGGAACAGGTCAGCCCCATGCCTCGCCCATACGTACCTGGTGATGAACCCGACGTACAGGTCGCATCTACCCCAGAAACAGTAGCATCGGAAGCTGATGAACCAACCGACGACAGGGGGCCAGAATCGTCTCTGCACCAAGAGCAAGACACTCGGGAAAGGCGCTATCCAGAAAGGATCAGGAAGCCTCCCCAAAGACTGAATTTATAAATAGACTATTTTCAGCTAATGTTGCATGTTAAAAGTGTTAATTGTAATTAGTTTGATATTTAATTGTTAAATGAGTGTTATGGTACTGTTAATCTAAAAGGGGAGGAATTGTAATGTATGTACCTTTAAGGGGGGAACTACTTTTTATAGCTCATGTATACTGCAGTACCGGCAGTGACCACACCTGTATATAATGCTGAGTAGTAATCTGTACAGATCAGTTGCAGTCTGAGCCACGTTGAGTAAACACCTATTGTACCGTTCTCCGCAGTCTGTGTCTTCTTATACACGGACGTAACACTTTGCCTCTGCACTATTCAGATAGAGACCTGTACCTCTCCACTATTCAGATAGAGGTCTGTACCTCTCCAATATTCAGATTGAGGTCTGTACCACTCCACTATTCAGATAGAGGTCTGTCCCTCTGCTCTATTCAGATGGAGGTCTGCACCTCTCCACTATTCAGATAGCGGTCTGTGCCTCTCCCCTATTCAGAACGAGATCTCTATCTCTCCACTATTCAGATAGAGGTCTGTAGCTCTCCACTATTCAGAGAGAGGATTTCCCTCTCCTCTATTCAGATAGAGGTCTGTACCTCTCCACTATTCAGATAGAGGTCTGTGCTTCTCCACTATTCAGAAAGAGGTCTGTGCCTCTACACTATTCAGATAGAGGCCTGTTCCTCCGCACTATTCAGATAGCGGTCTGCCTCTCTCCACTATTCAGATAAAAGCCTATCGCTCGCCACTATTCAGATCGACATCTGTCTCTCTCCACTATTCAGATGGAGGTCTGCGTCTCTGCACTATTCAGATTAATGTCTGTACACCTCCACTATTCAGATAGAGGTCTGTTTCTCTGCACTATTCAGGTAGAGGTCTGTTTCTCTCCATTATTCATATAAAATTCTGTGCCTCTCCACTAGTCAGATAGAGGTCAGTACCTCTCCATTATTCAGATAGAGGTCTCTCTCTCTCCACTATTCAGTTAGAGATCTGTACCTCTCCGCTACTCAGATAGATTTCTGTCTCTCTCCACTATTCCGATAAAGGCCTGTGCCTCTCCAATATTGAGATAGAGGTCTGTGCCTCTCCACTATTCAGATAGAGGTCTGTGCCTCTCCCCTATTCAGATAGAGGTCTGTAGCTCTCCACTATTCAGATAGAGGATGTCCCTCTCCTTTATTCAGATAGAGGTCTGTACCTCTCCACTATTCAGTAGAGGTCTGTGCTTCTCCACTATTCAGAAAGAGGTCTGTGCCTCTCCACTATTCAGATAGACGTCTGTCTCTCTCCACTATTCAGATAGATGTCTCTCTCTCACAACTATTTATAGAGAGGTCTGTCTCTCTCCACTATTTAGGTAGAGGGCTGTGCCTCTCCATTAGTCAGGTAGACGTCCGTCTCTCTCCACTATTCAGATAGAGGTCCCTCTCTCTCCACTAGTCAGATTGAGGTCTGTACCTCTCCGCTATTCAGCTAGAGGTCTGTCTCTTTCTGCACTATTCAAATAGAGGTCGCTTCCTCTCGACTATTCAGATAGAGGTCTGTTACACTCCACTATTCAGATAGAGTTCAGTCTCTCCCCACTATTTAGGTAGAGGTCTTTGCTTCTCCACTAGTCAGATAGACATCTTTCTCTCTCTACTATTGAGATAGAGGATAGTACCTCTCCACTATTCAGATTGATGTCTGTACCTCTCCACTATTCAGATAAAGGTCTGTCTCTCTCCACTATTCAGAGAGAGGTCTGTCGCTCTCCACTATACAGATAGAGGTCTGCGCGTCTCCAATATTCAGATAGAGGTCTGTGCCACCCCACTATTCAGATAGAGGACTGTTTCTCTCCACTATTAAGATAGAGATCTGTAACTCTCCACTATTCAGATAGATTTCTGTCTCTCTCCACTATTCAGGTAAAGGTCTGTCTCTCTCCACTATTCAGATAAATGTCTGTCTCTCTCCACTATTCAGACAGAGGTCAGTACCTCTCCACTATTCAGATAGAGGTCTCTCTCTCTGCACTATTCTGTTAGAGATCTGTACCTCTCCGCTACTCGGATAGATTTCTGTCTCTCTCCACTATTCCGATAAAGGGCTATGGCTCTCCAGTATTCAGGTAAAGGTCTCTCTCTCCACTATTCAGAGAGAAGTCTCTCGCTCTCCACTATACAGATAGATGACTATATCTCTCCACTACTCAGAGGTCTGCGCCACTACACTATTCAGATAGAGGTCTATTTATCTTCACTATTCAGCCAGAAGTCTGTTCCTCTCCACTAGGCAAATAGGGGTCTGTCTCTCTCCTATATTCAGCTAGAGGTCTGTCTCTCTCCACTATTCAGATTGAGGTCTGTGCCACTCCACTATTCAGATAGAGGTCTGTCTCTCTCCAATATTCAGCTAGAGGTCTGCCTCTCACCACTATTCAGAATGAGATCTGTACCTCTCCACTATTCAGATAGAGGCCTGTACCTCTCCACTATTCAGATAGAGGTCTGTACCTCTCCACTATTCAGATAGAGGTCTGTTCCGCCCCATTATTCAGATAGAGGTCTGTCTTTCTCCACTATTCAGATAGAGGTCTGTCACCCGCCACTATTCAGATCGACATCTGTCTCTCTCCACTATTCCGATAGAGGTCTGCCTCTCTGCACTATTCAGATTGATGTCTGTCTCTCTCCACTATTTAGATAGATGTCTGTTTCTCTACACTATTCAGATAGAGGTCTCTCTCTCTCCACTATTCAGATAGAGGTCTGTCTCTCTCCACTATTCAGATAGAGTTCTGTCTCTCTCCAGTATTTGGGCAGAGGTCTGTGCCTCTCCACTAGTCAGATTGAGGTCTGTGCCACTCCACTATTCAAAAAGAGGTCTTTACCTCTCCACTATTCAGATAGAGGTGTGTACCTCTCCACTATTCAGAAAGAGGTCTGTCTTTCTCCACTATTCCGATAGAGGCCTGTCTCTCTCCACTATTCAGATGGAGGTCTGTCTCTCCCCACGATTGAGATAGAGGATTGTACCTCTCCACTATTCAGATTGATGTCTGTACCTCTGCACTATTCAGCTAAATGTCTGTCTCTCTCCACTATTCAGATAGAGGTCTGTCTCTCTCCACTATTCCGATAGAGATCTGTCTCTCTCCACTATTCTGATTGAGGTCTGTCTCTCTCCACTATTCAGAAAGACGTCTGTTCCTCCCCATTATTCAGATAGAGGTCTGTCTTTCTCCACTATTCAGATAGAGTTCTGTTTCTCTCCACTATTTAGGTAGAGGTCTGTGCCTCTCCACTAGTCAGATAGACGCCTGTCTCTCTCCACTATTCAGATAGACGTCTCTCTCTCGCCACTATGCAGATAGAGGTCTGCCTCTTTCCACTATTGAGATAGAGCTCTGTACCTTTCCACTCTTCAGATAGAGGTCTGTCTCTCTCCACTATTCAGCTAGAGGTCTGTCTCTTTCTGCACTATTCAAATAGAGGTCGCTTCCTCTCGACTATTCAGATAGAGGTCTGTTACACTCCACTATTCAGATAGAGTTCAGTCTCTCCCCACTATTTAGGTCGAGGTCTGTGCTTCTCCACTAGTCAGATAGACGTCTGTCTCTCTCCACTATTCAGATAGAGATCTGTAACTCTCCACTATTCAGATAGATTTCTGTCTCTCTCCGCTATTCAAGTAGAGGTCTATGGCTCTCCACTATTCAGGTAAAGGTCTGTACCTCTCCACTATTCAGATGGAGGTCTGTACCTCTCCACTATTCAGAAAGAGGTCTGTTCCTCCCCATTGTTCAGATAGAGGTCTGTCTTTCTCCACTATTCAGATAGAGGTCTGTCACTCGCCACTATTCAGATCGACATCTGTCTCTCTCCACTATTCCGATAGAGGTCTGCCTCTCTGCACTATTCAGATTGATGTCTGTCTCTCTCCACTATTTAGATAGATGTCTGTTTCTCTACACTAATCAGATAGAGGTCTCTCTCTCTCTCCACTATTCAGATAGAGTTCTGTCTCTCTCCACTATTTGGGCAGAGGTCTGTGCCTCTCCACTAGTCAGATTGAGGTCTGTACCACTCCAATATTCAAAAAGAGGTCTTTACCTCTCCACTATTCAGATAGAGGTGTGTACCTCTCCACTATTCAGAAAGAGGTCTGTCTTTCTCCACTATTCCGATAGAGGTCTGTCTCTCTCCACTATTCAGATGGAGGTCTCTCTCTCCCCACTATTGAGATAGAGGATTGTACCTCTCCACTATTCAGATTGATATCTGTACCTCTCCACTATTCAGCTAAATGTCTGTCTCTCTCCACTATTCAGAGAGAGGTCTGTCACTCTCCACTATACAGATAGCGGTCTGTCTCTCTCCACTATTCCGATAGAAGTCTGTCTCTCTCCACTATTCAGTTAGAGGTCTGTCTCGCTCCACTATTCCGATAGAGATCTGTCTCTCTCCACTATTCAGATTGAGGTCTGTCTCTCTCCACTATTCAGATAGAGGTCTGTACCTCTCCACTATTCAGAAAGAGGTCTGTTCCTCCCCATTATTCAGATAGAGGTCTGTCTTTCTCCACTATTCAGATAGAGGTCTCTCTCTCTCCACTATTCAGATAGAGATCTGTACCTCTCCACTATTCAGATAGAATTCTGTCTCTCTCCACTATTTAGGTAGAGGTCTGTGCCTCTCCACTAGTCAGATAGACGTCTCTCTCTCTCCACTATGCAGATTGAGGTCTGTACCTCTCCGCTATTCAGCTAGAGGTCTGTCTCTTTCTGCACTATTCAAATAGAGGTCGCTTCCTCTCGACTATTCTGATAGAGTTCTGTTACACTCCACTATTCAGATAGAGTTCAGTCTCTCCCCACTATTTAGGTAGAGGTCTGTGCTTCTCCACTAGTCAGATAGACGTCTGTCTCTCTCCACTATTCAGATAGAGATCTGTAACTCTCCACTATTCAGATAGATTTCTGTCTCTCTCCGCTATTCAGGTAGAGGTCTATGGCTCTCCACTATTCAGGTAAAGGTCTGTCTCTCTCGACTATTCAGAGAGAGGTCTGTCGCTCTCCACTATACAGATAGAGGTCTATATCTCTCCACTATTCAGATTGAGTTCTGTCTCTCTCCACTATTCCGATAGAGATCAGTACCTCTCCACTATTCAGATAGAGGCCTGTCTCTCTCCACTATTCAGATTGAGGTCTGTACCTCTCCTCTATTCAGATAGAGGTCTGTCTCTTTCTGCACTATTCAAATAGCGGTCTGTACCTCTCCACTATTCAGATTGATGTCTGTACCTCTGCACTATTCAGCTAAATGTCTGTCTCTCTCCACTATTCAGATAGAGGTCTGTCTCTCTCCACTATTCCGATAGAGATCTGTCTCTCTCCACTATTCTGATTGAGGTCTGTCTCTCTCCACTATTCAGAAAGACGTCTGTTCCTCCCCATTATTCAGATAGAGGTCTGTCTTTCTCCACTATTCAGATAGAGTTCTGTTTCTCTCCACTATTTAGGTAGAGGTCTGTGCCTCTCCACTAGTCAGATAGACGCCTGTCTCTCTCCACTATTCAGATAGACGTCTCTCTCTCGCCACTATGCAGATAGAGGTCTGCCTCTTTCCACTATTGAGATAGAGCTCTGTACCTTTCCACTCTTCAGATAGAGGTCTGTCTCTCTCCACTATTCAGCTAGAGGTCTGTCTCTTTCTGCACTATTCAAATAGAGGTCGCTTCCTCTCGACTATTCAGATAGAGGTCTGTTACACTCCACTATTCAGATAGAGTTCAGTCTCTCCCCACTATTTAGGTCGAGGTCTGTGCTTCTCCACTAGTCAGATAGACGTCTGTCTCTCTCCACTATTCAGATAGAGATCTGTAACTCTCCACTATTCAGATAGATTTCTGTCTCTCTCCGCTATTCAAGTAGAGGTCTATGGCTCTCCACTATTCAGGTAAAGGTCTGTACCTCTCCACTATTCAGATGGAGGTCTGTACCTCTCCACTATTCAGAAAGAGGTCTGTTCCTCCCCATTGTTCAGATAGAGGTCTGTCTTTCTCCACTATTCAGATAGAGGTCTGTCACTCGCCACTATTCAGATCGACATCTGTCTCTCTCCACTATTCCGATAGAGGTCTGCCTCTCTGCACTATTCAGATTGATGTCTGTCTCTCTCCACTATTTAGATAGATGTCTGTTTCTCTACACTAATCAGATAGAGGTCTCTCTCTCTCTCCACTATTCAGATAGAGTTCTGTCTCTCTCCACTATTTGGGCAGAGGTCTGTGCCTCTCCACTAGTCAGATTGAGGTCTGTACCACTCCAATATTCAAAAAGAGGTCTTTACCTCTCCACTATTCAGATAGAGGTGTGTACCTCTCCACTATTCAGAAAGAGGTCTGTCTTTCTCCACTATTCCGATAGAGGTCTGTCTCTCTCCACTATTCAGATGGAGGTCTCTCTCTCCCCACTATTGAGATAGAGGATTGTACCTCTCCACTATTCAGATTGATATCTGTACCTCTCCACTATTCAGCTAAATGTCTGTCTCTCTCCACTATTCAGAGAGAGGTCTGTCACTCTCCACTATACAGATAGCGGTCTGTCTCTCTCCACTATTCCGATAGAAGTCTGTCTCTCTCCACTATTCAGTTAGAGGTCTGTCTCGCTCCACTATTCCGATAGAGATCTGTCTCTCTCCACTATTCAGATTGAGGTCTGTCTCTCTCCACTATTCAGATAGAGGTCTGTACCTCTCCACTATTCAGAAAGAGGTCTGTTCCTCCCCATTATTCAGATAGAGGTCTGTCTTTCTCCACTATTCAGATAGAGGTCTCTCTCTCTCCACTATTCAGATAGAGATCTGTACCTCTCCACTATTCAGATAGAATTCTGTCTCTCTCCACTATTTAGGTAGAGGTCTGTGCCTCTCCACTAGTCAGATAGACGTCTCTCTCTCTCCGCTATGCAGATTGAGGTCTGTACCTCTCCGCTATTCAGCTAGAGGTCTGTCTCTTTCTGCACTATTCAAATAGAGGTCGCTTCCTCTCGACTATTCTGATAGAGTTCTGTTACACTCCACTATTCAGATAGAGTTCAGTCTCTCCCCACTATTTAGGTAGAGGTCTGTGCTTCTCCACTAGTCAGATAGACGTCTGTCTCTCTCCACTATTCAGATAGAGATCTGTAACTCTCCACTATTCAGATAGATTTCTGTCTCTCTCCGCTATTCAGGTAGAGGTCTATGGCTCTCCACTATTCAGGTAAAGGTCTGTCTCTCTCGACTATTCAGAGAGAGGTCTGTCGCTCTCCACTATACAGATAGAGGTCTATATCTCTCCACTATTCAGATTGAGTTCTGTCTCTCTCCACTATTCCGATAGAGATCAGTACCTCTCCACTATTCAGATAGAGGCCTGTCTCTCTCCACTATTCAGATTGAGGTCTGTACCTCTCCTCTATTCAGATAGAGGTCTGTCTCTTTCTGCACTATTCAAATAGCGGTCTGTACCTCTCCACTATTCAGATAGAGGTCTGTGCTTCTATACTACTCAGATAGAGGTCTATTTCTCTCCACTATTCAGCTAGAAGTCTGTTCCTCTCCACTAGGCAGATAGAGGTCTGTCTCTCTCCAATATTCAGCTAGAGGTCTGTCTCTCTCCACTATTCAGATAGAGGTCTGTACCTCTCCACTATTCAGAAAGAGGTCTGTTCCTCCCCATTATTCAGATAGAGGTCTGTCTTTCTCCACTATTCCGATAGAGGTCTGTCACTCGCCACTATTCAGATCGACATCTGTCTCTCTCCACTATTCAGATAGAGGTCTGCTTCTCTGCACTATTCAGATTGATGTCTGTACCTCTCTGTTGTGTATGTACCTTTAAGAGAAGAACTGATTCTATACTGCAATACCGGCAGTGACCACCCCTGTATATAAAGCCATAGCAGGCTTCTGTACTTCAGTCTTGAATTACTCTCTGTTCAGTAAAAACCTGTTTTATTGTTCTCCTGCAGTCTGAGTATTATTGATCCTCGGACACTACACTGGCGACGGGCAGGTTTGAACTCACCTGCAGTACTGCATCACCTCACGGGGATCTTTTCCCTGAAGAGAAGCTTCTTGGAGGTCGAAATCAGAACGGCGGGCGTCGACCGCGGGCATCCGCCCAGGGATCCATCGGAGAGTTGCAGGGGAGGCTGTGGAGAGCTGAGCCTGGCTCCCCAGTCGAGGTGTTCCAGCAAGTCGTGCTGGTAGCAGGTAGTGCGCTGACCCTTCCGGACTGCGGCGGGCTCGATCGAGCGGCTCTGCAAAGGGGCCGTGCAGTGTCGTCGGGAGGAAGAGAGCGAGAGAGGGTGGAGCGCACAGGCTGCAGTCGGTGCTCAAGAACAGGGCAGCGTGGAGAGGATAGAACGCGGGGAAGGAAAAGTGAGACGCGCCGAAGCTGCGGGTCACCACCATTACCCTGTAGAACGCTAGGAGCAGCGTGGCAGCAAGGGGAAGAAGGAAAAGCGCGGGAGGCGCCATTTTATTCCATTGGGGAAGAAGGAAAAGCGCGGGAGGCGCCATTTTATTACATTGGGGAAGAAGAAAAAGCACGGGAGGCGCCATTTTAAATCACCCAAGATGCCGAAGAGTGGCAGTATCACTTCTTTCGACAACGAGGTAGAAGACTGGACCACGTATGTGGAAAGAATTGAAGTGTACTGCAATGCCAATGAGGTGGCCAATGGAAAGAAGGCGTCGGTATTATTAAATTTGATGGGCGCGAGAACGTACGGCCTATTGTGGAATTTAACTACTCCAGCTAAACCAATGGAGAAAAGTTTTGAAGAGATTGTTAATATCTTACAGGAACATCTAAACCCTACACCACTGCTGATAGCAGAAAGATTCAAGTTCCATAAAAGAAACCAGCACAAAGATGAGAGCAATGCTGACTATCTTACGGAACTACGCAAGTTATCGAAGCACTGCCAGTTTGGAGCAGGACTGGCAGACACCTTACGGGATAAGTTTGTCTGCGGGCTCCAGAGTGAAGGAACCCAGAAACGACTACTTTCGGAAAAGGACCTGACGCTAGAACAGGCTTTCAGCGTGGCAGTATCCTACGAACCAGCAGCACAGGGAGCTGCGGAAATACAACAGAAACCACAAGAATACAGCGCTAACGAAATGGCGTATGGAGCAGAAAAGTGCTATCGCTGCGGCAGAACAACCCATGATCAGAAGGACTGCTGGTTTAAGGACAAAGTATGCAGGCAATGCGGGAAAATGGGACATATAGCAAGAGTCTGCAGGTCGGGAAATAAAACCAACACTACAAGAACTACAAAGGAAAAGTAAAAAGAAAGTAATAAAAATGACAGACAGTAGTTCGGAAGATCAGGAGAGTGATAATGACTCTGGGAGCAGGAGACTAAGTTGTCTAAAGTTACACAACGTGATCGCAAAGGAGGATCACCGAACCATTTGGGTCACCCTCATGATAGCAGGGTCCCAAGTAAAGATGGAATTGGATACAGGATCAGCCCTAACTGTCATGAATCGACGAGACTATGAGCGGCTATTCTCACACATACCCTTGAAGGACACGTCCATTGTATTGAAGACATACACGGGGCAAAAAGTCTACCCCAGAGGAAAAATAAGGGTGCCAGTTGAATACAACAACAAGGAAACACAGAAACTGTACCTATATATATTACCGGATGGAGGACCACTACTATTGGGACGTGAATGGATCCGAAAGCTACAATTGGATTGGCATTCCATTCTGGCGCTAAATGTGACTTATAAAAAGGATGATGACGTCACACCGGGACGACGGTCAAAAATTCTAACTGACGCGAAAGAGGTGTTCCAACAAGGACTTGGGAATCTAAAAGGAGTAAAGGCAAAGATAAAAATCGAAGATAACGCAAACCCAAAATTTTTTAAGGTCAGACTGGTACCTTACGCGATCCGCCCAGCCGTTGAAGCAGAGCTGGAGAGTCTGGAGTGTTCGGGTGTGCTGTCCAAGGTGGACTGGAGCGAGTGGGCCACACCCATCGTTCCTGTAATGAAGAAATCATTGAGCAGCACGCCTGGGGAACCGAAGAAGGTTCACATCTGTGGGGACTTCAAGGTAACTGTGAACCCAGTCCTGCACACAGTACAATATCCACTTCCATGGATAGAAGATATTTTCGCCTCACTATCTGGAGGGAAACGCTTTACAAAGATTGATCTGGCCCAAGCGTATCTACAAATGGAGGTGGAAGAAGCATCTAGGAAATAACTCACGATAAACACCCACAAAGGCCTTTACCAGTACAATCGACTGGTATTCGGGGTAGCATCAGCCCCGGCTATTTGGCAGAGGGCGATGGAACAAGTCCTGCAAGGGATCCCGGGGACCCAGTGTTATTTGGACGACATCCTGGTTACGGGCGAAAATGACAGTGAACACCTTGCCAACCTGGAGCAGGTGCTCACGAGATTACAGGAATATGGGCTATGAGCCAACCGCCCCAAACGCGAGTTCTTCAGGAGACAAATCTCGTATTGTGGCCACATGATTGATGAGGAAGGGTTGCATAAGTCGCCGGACAAGAGTGAGGCTGTAGTCAAGACTCCAGCACCGGAAAATGTGTCGCAACTGAGGTCGTTCCTCGGGTTGGTGAACTACTACCATAAGTTCTTGCCGAATTTATCTACAATTCTGCACCCACTGAACGCCCTACTGTAAACTGGAGTAACATGGAAATGGAGTCATGAGTGTAAGCGTGCCTTTCAGAAATGTAAATGCCTAATCACTTCAAAAGAAGTATTGGCCCACTACAATCCAACACTACCGATTCGGTTAGCATGTGATGCGTCTCCCTACGGCATCGGAGCGGTGCTGTCACACAAATTCCTTGACGGCTCAGAGAGGCCAATAGCCTTTTGCGTCGCACTCGTTAACCTCAGCCGAGTGTAACTACGCCCAGATTGATAGGGAGGCCCTCAGCCTGGTGTGGCGGGGTGAAGAAGTTCAATCACTATCTGCACGGGCAGAAATTCACCCTACTGACTGATCATCAGCCCCTGGTCTCCATTTTTAACCCAAAGAAGGGCGTTCCGGTGATGACGGCACAACGTCTGCAAAGATGGTCACTTTTTCTAGGGGCACATCAGTACGACATAGAGTACAAGGGTACGAAACAGCATGGAAACGCTGATGGGCTGTCGCGCCTACCGTTGCCTACGGTAGAGGAAGCACCTGCAGTGGACCCTGTTGAGATATTCCATGCGACCATAGTCGAATGTCTACCTGTTACAAACTCAAGTATAGAGAAGGAAACCCGAAATGACCCGACACTCTCTCGGGTCTATGATTTGACGATGAAGGGATGGCCAGCACATGGCGACTCACTGTTGCCAGCATTCTCGCCAAGGAGAGAACAGCTGTCAGTGTGCCAGGGGACCTTGATGTGTGGATCCCGAGTGGTAATTCCACCCAAGTTGAGAGATAGAGTGCTCAATGAGCTTCATGAGGGTCATCTGGGAGGGGTAAAAATGAAGAGCCTAGCCAGGGCGTTTGTGTGGTGGCCGGGAATCGATAAAGAAATCGAGGATATGACCAAGAGATACACAGGATGCCAGAAGGTCCAAAACGCTCCACCACAGGCCCCGCTACATCCATGGGAGGGGCCCTCATCTCCATGGCAACGGGTACACATTGAATTTGCTGGTCCATTTATGGACTCAATGTTCCTAATCGCTGTGGACGCCCATTCAAAATGGCCAGAGTTCATCAAAATGTCCTCCACCACCACGGAGAAAACTATTGCAGTCCTACGGACCATCTTCACCAGGAATGGCTTGCCAGAACGGATTTGCTCCAACAATGGGCCACAGTTTGTGTCCGAGGATTTCCGGAGGTTTCTGAGCAATAATGGGGTGAAACATTACACATCTGCCCCATATCATCCAGCCACAAATGGATTGGCTGAGAGGTTTGTTCAGGCCTTTAAAAAGGCAATAAAGGCAATGCATAATGATGACATACCACTACAACGCAAAGTCGATAATTTCTTGTTTGCTTACCGGAATGCGACACATGCAGTCACCAAACAAACTCCAGCCATAATGTTCTTCAACCAAAGGCTAAGATGTCGCCTGGATTTGCTCAAACCAAACATAAGATGAGATGTTGAGGATAAGCAATTCCAACACATAAATGAGAAGCCAACCAGGAGCTTCAAGATAGGGCAACCAGTCTTGGCCCGCGACTACCGAACAGAAAAATGGCAGCCAGGAACGATATGCACACGGCAGGGACCACTAATGTACACAGTGGACGTTGGAGAAAGCATCGTGAGATGCCATGGTGACCAGATTCTAGAGTCACAGGAACAAGCCAAACCCATACCACGAGCAGGTGCACCTGGTAATCAACCCGAAGTACAGATTGCGTCTACCTCAGAAGCAGTGGTATTGGAAGCTGACGAACCAACCAATGACAATGAGCCAGAATCAACTCCGCCGCAAGAAGAGGATACTCTAGAAAGTCGTTATCCAGTCAGGATCAGGAAGCCTCCTCAAAGACTGAACTTATAAATGATTATTTCAGTTGATGTATATAGTACAGAGAAAATTGTAATTGTAATTAGTTATTATTTAGTTGTTAAATGAATGTTATGTACTGTATATCTAAAAGGGGCGGAATTGTTGTGTATGTACCTTTAAGAGAAGAACTGATTCTATACTGCAGTACCGGCAGTGACCACCCCTGTATATAAAGCCATAGCAGGCTTCTGTACTTCAGTCTTGAATTACTCTCTGTTCAGTAAATACCTGTTTTATTGTTCTCCTGCAGTCTGAGTATTATTGATCCTCGGACACTACACTCTCCACTATTCAGATAGATGTCTATTTCTCTACACTATTCAGATAGGGCTCTGTTTCTCTCCATTATTCATATAGAATTCTGTGCCTCTCCACTAGTCAGATAAATGTCTGTCTCTCTCCACTATTCAGATAGAGGTCTCTCTCTCTCCACTATTCAGATAGAGATCTGTACCTCTCCACTATTCAGATAGAGGTCTGTCTCTCTCCACTATTCAGATAGAGGTCTGTGCCTCTCCACTAGTCAGATAGACGTCTGTCTCTCTCCACTATTCAGATAGAGGTCTCTCTCTCTCCACTATGCAGATAGAGGTCTGTCTCTCTCCACTATTCAGATTGAGGTCTGTACCTCTCCGCTATTCAGCTAGAGGTTTGTCTCTTTCTGCACTATTCAAATAGAGGTCGCTTCCTCTCGGCTATTCAGATAGAGGTCTGTGCCTCTACACTACTCCGATAGAGGTCTGTTCCACTCCACTATTCAGATAGAGTTCAGTCTCTCCCCACTATTTAAGTAGAGGTCTGTGCTTCTCCACTAGTCAGATAGACGTCTGTCACTCTCCACTATTCAGATGGAGGTCTGTCTCTCTCCACTATTGAGATAGAGGATTGTACCTCTCCACTATTCAGATTGATGTCTGTACCTCTCCACTATTCAGATAAAGGTCTGTCTCTCCCACTATTCAAAGAGAGGTCTGTCGCTCTCCACTATACAGATAGAGGTCTATATCTCTCCACTATTCAGATTGAGTTCTGTCTCTCTCCACTATTCAGATAGAGGTCTGTACCTCTCCACTATTCAGATAAAGGTCTGTCTCTCTCCACTATTCAGAGATGTAATATATATACCTTTAAGGGGGGAACTACTTTTTACAGCTCATGTATACTGCAGTACCGGCAGTGACCACACCTGTATATAGCACTGAGTAGTAATCTGTACAGACCAGTTCCCGTGTGAGCCACATTGAGTAAACACCTGTTATACCGTTCTCCTGCAGTCTGTGTTTATTATACACAGACACAACATTGGCGACAAGGCAAGTTCGAACCTACCTGCAACTCTGCATCACCTCCCGGGGATTCGTTCCTGGAGATCAGTGGATTGGAGGTCAAGGCCAGAGACTCAGGCGTCGACCACGGACAACCGCCCAGTCATCCAGCAGAGACTCGAGAATTGCGGGGGAGGCTGTCGAGAGCCAGGCTTGGCTTTCCAGTCGAGGTGGTCCAGCGAAACGGGCTGGCAACAGGTAGTGTGCAGACACTTCCCGGACAGCAGCGGGCTAGAGCCCGACCGAGTGGCGCAGCAAAGGGCTGAGCAGCGTCGACGGGGGAGAGAGAGAGAGGGCTGAGCGCACAGGGCGCAGCCGGTGTTCAGGGGCTGAGCAGCGTCGGAGAGAGGGAGAGAGAGACGCACAGAAACCCGCGAGGCGCCGCCATTGCCACGAGGACCGCCGAGAGTGGCGTTGGCAGCAGTGCAGGAGAAGCGCGCGAAACCTACAGGGCGCCGCCATTGCCACGAGAACCGCCGGGAGCAGCGTTGGCAGCAGCGGGGGAGGAAGGAAAGCGCGGGAGACGCCATTTTAAGTCATTGGGAGACGCCATTTTAAACCACACCCAAAATGCCGAAGAGTGGCAGTATCACCGCATTTGACAATGAAGTCGAAGATTGGACTACATATGTCGAACGAATAGAGGTATACTGCAAGGCAAATGAGGTGTCAGATGACAAGAAAGCGTCGGTATTGTTAAATTTAATGGGTCCAAAGACGTATGGTTTATTACGAAATCTAGTAACCCCAACGAAGCCAATGGAAAAGAGTTTTGAAGACATAGTAACGATACTACAGGAACATTTAAACCCCACACCGCTGCTGATAGCAGAAAGATTCAAGTTTCACAAACGGAACCAGCATAAGGATGAAAGCAATGCTGATTATTTAACAGAACTGCGCAAACTATCGAAACACTGCCAGTTTGGAGCGGGACTGGCAGATACCTTAAGGGACAAGTTTGTGTGTGGGCTTCAAAGTGAAGGAACCCAGAAACGGCTTTTGTCTGAAAAGGACCTTACGCTGGAAAAGGCTTCCAGCATTGCGGTATCATATGAAGCAGCAGCACGGGGCGCTGCAGAGATACAACAGAGACCGCAAGAATATGGCACAAACGAAATGTCATATAGAACAGAGAAGTGCTATTGCTGCAGCAGAACAACACACGACCAGAATAATTGCTGGTTCAAAGACAAAGTGTGCAGACAGTGTGGAAAAGTAGGACACGTAGCACGAGTCTGCAGGTCGGGAAAGAAAACCAGCAATAAGAAACCTATCAAAGAAAAGTACAAGAAGGTACATAAGATGACGGAGAATAGTTCAGACGAACAAAAGAGTGATAACGACTCCGAAAGCAGGGAACTGAGTTGTCTGAAACTACATAATGTGATCACAACGGAGGATCACCGAACCATTTGGGTCACTCTCAAGATAGCAGGAGTCCAGGTAAAGATGGAATTGGACACAGGATCAGCCCTAACAGTCATAAACCGACGGGACTACGAGCGGCTATTCTCACACATACCCTTGAGAGACACAAAAATTATTTTGAAGACGTACACGGGGTGAAAAGTCTACCCCAAAGGAACAATAAGGGTGACCGTTATATATAACGGTAAGGAAACACCAAAACTAGACCTGTATGTATTGCAATTTGGAGGACCACCATTACTGGGACGTGAATGGATCCGGAAAATACAACTGGATTGGCATTCCATACAGGCACTGACTGTGGCTGACAAAAAGGATGACGACGTCACACCTGGGCGACTGTCAAAGATCCTAACTGACGTGAAAGAAGTGTTCCAGCAAGGACTCGGAACACTAAAAGACATGACAGCGACGATTAAAATTGAAGAAAACGCAAGACCTAAATTTTTTAAGGCCAGACCGGTACCTTATGTGATCCGCCCAGCCATTGAAGCAAAGCTGGAGAGTCTGGAACGTTCAGGCGTACTGTCCAAGGTAGACTGGAGCGAGTGGGCTACACACATCGTCCCTGTGATGAAAAAGTCATTGAGCAGCACGCCAGGGGAACCAAGGAAGGTTTGCATCTGTGGGGACTTTAAGGTAACAGTGAACCCGGTCCTTCACACCGTACAATATCCACTTCTGCGGATTCAAGATATTTTTGCCTCGCTATCTGGAGGGAAACGCTTCACTAAGATTGATCTGGCCCAGGCGTATCTGCAAATGGAGGTAGAAGAAGCATCAAAAAAATACCTCACAATCAACACCCATAAAGGTCTCTACCAATAAACCGGCTGGTATTCGGGGTAGCATCAGCTCCGGCTATTTGGCAGAGGGCAATGGAACAAGTCCTGCAAGGGATCCCAGGGACCCAGTGTTATTTGGACGACATCCTGGTCACGGGCGAAAATGACAGTGATCACCTTGCCAACCTGGAGCAGGTGCTCACTAGATTGCAGGAATATGGGCTCTGAGCTAACCGCCACAAATGCGAGTTTTTTAGAAAACAGATCTCGTATTGTGGCCACGTTATCGATAAAGAGGGGTTACATAAGTCCCCAGAGAAGATTGAGGCAGCAGTCAAGGCTCCAGCACCGGAAAATGTGTCACAACTGAGGTCGTTCCTCGGGCTGGTAAACTACTACCATAAGTTCTTGCCAAACTTGTCTACAATACTACACCCACTGAACACCCTACTGCAAACTGGGGTGCCATGGAAGTGGAGTGACGAATGTAGACGAGCTTTCCAGAAGAGCAAAACACTAATCACATCGAAAGAGGTATTGGCCCATTACAACCCAGCATTACCAATTCGGTTGGCATGTGATGCGTCACCCTACGGCATTGGAGCGGTGCTGTCGCACAAATTCTCAGACGGCTCAGAGAGGCCAATAGCCTTTGCGTCACGATCACTAACCTCAGCCAAGCGTAACTATGCCCAGATTGACAGGGAGGCCCTCAGCCTAGTGTGGGGAGTGAAAAAGTTCAATCACTGTCTGCACGGGCAGAAATTCACCTTGCTGACTGATCACCAGCCTCTTGTCTCCATTTTTAATCCGAAGAAGGGCGTTCCGGTGATGACTGCGCAACGACTACAAAGATGGTCACTTTTTCTAGGGGCGCACCACTATGAGATTGAATATAAAGGCACGAAACAGCATGGAAATGCTGATGGGCTATCACGCCCGCCACTGCCTACTGCGGAGGAAGCACCAGCAGTGGATCCTGTCGAAATATTCCATTCGACTATAGTTGAATACCTACCGGTAACTAACGCTTGTATCGAAAAGGAAACCCGAAATGACCCGACACTGTCTCGGGTATATGATTTGACGGTGAAGGGATGGCCAGCACATGTCGACTCACTGTTGACAGCATTCTCGACAAGGAGAGAACAGCATCAGTGTGCCGGGGGACCTTGATGTGTGGATCCCGAGTGGTAATTCCACCCAAGTTAAGGGATAGAGTGCTCAATGAGCTTCATGAGGGTCATCTGGGAGGGGTAAAAATGAAAAGCCTAGCCAGGGCTTATGTGTGGTGGCCGGGAATCGATAAACAAATCGAGGACCTGACCAAGAGCTGCTCAGGATGCCAGAAAGTCCAAAATGCACCACCACAGGCCACTCTACACCCATGGGAGTGGCCCTCATCTCCATGGCAACGGGTGCATATTTGATTTTGCTGGTCCATTCATGGACTCAATGTTTTTAATAGCCGTGGATGCGCACTCGAAATGGCCTGAGGTCATCAAAATGTCCTCCACCACCACGGAGAAAACTATTGCAGTCCTACGGACCATTTTTGCCAGGAATGGCTTGCCAGAACAGATTTGCTCCGACAACGGACCACAGTTTGTGTCCGAAGAGTTCCGGAGGTTCTTGAAAAAGAATGGGGTAAGGCATTACACATCCGCCCCGTATCATCCAGCCACAAATGGATTGGCTGAGAGGTTCGTACAAACCTTTAAGAAGGCAATAAAGGCTATGTACAATGACAACATTCCGCTGCAGCACGAGGTGGACAATTTCCTGTTCGCCTACCGGAATGCGACACTTGCAGTCACCAACCAGGCCCCAGCCATGATGTTCTTTAACCGAAGGTTAAGATCTCGCCTGGATTTGCTCAGACCAAACGTACGAAGAGATGTTGAGAGTAAGCAATTCCAGCACATCCATGAGACGCCAACAAGGAGCTTCAATGTAGGGCAACCAGTCTTGGCCCGCAACTACCGAACAGAAAAATGGCAGCCAGGAACAACATGCACACGGCAGGGCCCACTAATGTACACAGTGGACTTTGGGGAGAGCATCGTGAGACGTCATGCTGACCAGATCCTAGAGTCACAGGAACAAGTCAACCCCATGCCTCGCCCATACGTATCTGGTGATGAACCCGATGTACAGGTCGCATCTACCCCAGAAACAGTAGCATCGGAAGCTGATGAACCAACCGACGACAGGGGGCCAGAATTGCCTCCGCACCAAGAGCAAGACACTCGGGAAAGGCGCTATCCAGAAAGGATCAGGAAGCCTCCCCAAAGACTGAATATATAAATAGACTATTTTCAGCTAATGTTGCATGTTAAAAGTGTTAATTGTAATTAGTTTGATATTTAATTGTTAAATGAGAGTTATGGTATTGTTAATCTAAAAGGGGAGGAATTGTAATGTATATACCTTTAAGGGGGGAACTACTTTTTACAGCTCATGTATACTGCAGTACCGGCAGTGACCACGTCTGTATTTAGCACTGAGTAGTAATCTTTACAGACCAGTTCCCGTGTGAGCCACGTTGAGTAAACACCTGTTATACCGTTCTCCTGCAGTCTGTGTCTTATTATACACAGACACAACAAGAGAGAGGTCTGTCGCTCTCCACTATACAGATAGAGGCCTGTCTCTCTCCAATATTGAGGTAGAGGTCTGTCTCTCTGCACTATTCAGACAGAGGTCTTTGCATCTCCAATATTGAGATAGAGGTTTGTGTCTCTCTACTATTCAGATAGAGGTCTTTGCCTCTCCACTATTCAGATAGAGGTCTGTCGCTCTCCACTATTCCGATAGAGGTCTTTGCCTCTCCACTATTCAGATAGATGTCTGTCTCTCTCCACCATTCAGATAAAGGTCTGTCTCTCTCCACTATTCAGAGAGAGGTCTGTCGCTCACCACTATACAGATAGATGTCTATATCTCTCCACTATTGAGATTGAGGTCTGTTCCTCTCTTCTATTCAGATAGAGGTCTGTCTCTTTCTGCACTATTCAAATAGCGGTCTGTACCTCTCCACTACTCAGATAGAGGTCTGCGCTACTACACTATTCAGATAGAGGTCTATTTCTCTCCACTATTCAGCTAGAAGTCTGTTCCTCTCCACTAGGCAGATAGAGTTCTGTCTCTCTCCACTATTCAGATAGAGGTCTGTACCTCTCCTCTATTCAGATAGAGGTCTGTACCTCTCCACTATTCAGATAAAGGTCTGTGCCTCTCCACTAATCAGATAGAAGTCTGTACCTCTCCACTATACAGATAATGGTCTGTCTGTCTCCACTATTCAGATAGAGGTCTGTGCCTCTCCACTATTCAGATTAATGATTGTACCTCTCCACTATTCAGATAGAGGTCTGTGCCTCTCCACTAATCAGATAGAGGTCTGTACCTCTCCACTATACAGATAGGGGTCTGTCTCTCTCCACTATTCAGACAGAGGTCTGTCTCTCTCCAATATTCAGATAGTGGTCTGTGTCTCTCCACTATTCAGATAGATGTCTTTGCCTCTCAACTATTCAGATAGAGGTCTTTGTCTCTCCACTATTCAGATAGATGTCTTTGCCTCTCTACTATTCAGATAGAGGTCTTTGCCTCTCCACTATTCAGATAGAGGTCTTTGCCTCTCCACTATTCAGATAGAGGCCTGTACCTCTCCACTATTCAGATAGAGGTCTGTGCCTCTCCACTATTCAGGTAGAGGTCTGTACCTCTCCACTATTCAGATTGAGGCTGTACCACTCCACTATTCAGATAGGGGTCGGCAGCAGCGGGCCTTCGGGCCGAAACGAGTGTGGTAGTAACAGTAACCAGCCATCGGAGGCGCCGGGGCCGGGGCCGGGGCCGGGCCTCTCGGGGCGGGGTGTTGCGCGATGGCGCAATATTGCTGCTGGACCGCGTAAATTTTATCCGCCTTTTCGGCGAGCGCGATGCAGCCCCCGGTGTCCGATCTGGCAAGGGCTGCCTGGACGTGTTCGGGCAGCTGCGTAAGAAACAGCTCGCGGAACAGGAAACATGGGGGTTTGGACCCCAGGAGCGTTAGCATGTAGCTCATTAGTTCCGAAGGTTTGGAGTCACCTAACCCTGGTAGTTTCAGTAAGCGGCGAGCGCGCTCCGCCTTGGTAAGGCCAAATACCTGCAGCAGCCGAGTCTTGATGGCTACATACTTGTCAGCATTCGGGGGGTTCTCCAGAAGGCTGATGATCCTCAACACCGTCGAGCTATCGAGGGCGGAGACCACGTACAAATATCGGGTCTGGTCCTGCACGATGTTGCGGAGTTCAAATTGCGCCTCGGCCTGCACAAACCAGGAGGCCACCTGTTGTTCCCAGAATTGGGGGAGCTTCAAGGCCACAGCGTTGGCATCCATCACTGGCCTGCGTTCGTGTCCACCGCGAAAAACGATCGCGAGGATTCGGGGTCACCAATGTGCAATGTGCACTCCCAACAAAAACACTGTGAACTATACTGGTAGTTAACAAACTTAGTTTAATGCACTGAAAGTATTACAAAACAAAAACGCAGGAGAAACTCCAAACAGGTCTGTACACTAGCTCACTCCACGAGGACTAACTGGAAACACCCTCCAACCCTGACGTCATGATGTCATCACATTTCCCGCTGTTGGGAACGTCCCATGACCCACGTGATGACGGCATCGCGTCAGATCGCGATTTTATCGATCCCGCGCTGTTTAAACAGGGCAAACATTAAAAGATTACAATAATGATTAAAGACAATTGTACAAGTTACTGTGAGAGTCTCTTTGGTGGCTTTGCCACAACTACATAAAATAATAAAGCAGCAGAGACTGAGAGTAACTTCAAGAGATCTTTACTGGGTAACTGGAACTTCGGCACTGACTATACAAATCGATACGCGCCTGTTATATACGCTCGCAACTAAGGATGTACATCCGCAAAACAAAGTAGTCCCTTCAATGTTGTATACATTACACTTCCTCCCCCTTTAGTTTAATAGTATATTAATGCAAAATTTCTATAATTAACATACAGAGCCTGTCTTTACAGTAACCTTTTTGTTTTCTTAAAAGTAACAAAATTCAAATTCCAACATAACATTTTATTTTGTCAACAGACCTTTTACAAGTCAAGTCTCTGGGGAGGCCTCCTCTGCCTCTCTGGGTAACGTCTCTCCAGACTCTTTTGCTTTGGGGAATGAGACTGTACAGGTACAGTTGCATCAGGTGAGCTATCAGCACAGGTAGAGCTCTCAGCTGTGGATGAGGCTGGTGCTAATGCTGATAAATCAGGAGTGTCTGTTTCCATGCCAGGTGAGTGTGGGCAAGGTATAGGGGTGTTTTCCACCTGAACATCCAGAATTTGGTCCACATGACGTCTCAAAACATTCTCTCCCACATCCACTGTATACATCTGTGGTCCCTCTCTTGTGGATATTGTCCCTGGTTGCCACTTTTCCGTCCGGAAATCGCGAGCAAGAACTGACTGTCCCACACTGAAGCTTCTTGTTGGCTTAGCATTCAAATGTTTGAACTGTTTGTTCTCTACATCACGACGTACATTCGGTTTAAGAAGGTCCATGCGAGATCTCAGGTTCCTGTTCAGAAACATCATCGCTGGAGTCTGATTAGTGGCTGCGTGTACTGCGTTCCGATAAGCAAAGAGGAAATTGTCTATCTTGCGTTGCAGTGGTAGATTCTCGCTGTACATTGCTTTGATGGCCTTCTTGAAAGTCTGTACGAATCTTTCTGCCAAGCCATTTGTAGCTGGATGGTACGGGGCAGATGTGTAGTGCTTGATTCCATTTTTCCTCATGAACCCTTGGAATTCGTCAGAGACAAATTGTCGTCCATTGTCTGTGCAGATTTGTTCTGGTAGGCCATTTCTAGCGAACATGGTCCTCAGAACTGAAATGGTCTTTTCAGATGTGGTTAATTTCATTTTAATGACCTCGGGCCATTTGGAACGTGCATCGACTGCAATCAAGAACATGGAGTCCATGAACAGTCCAGCAAAGTCGATGTGCACACGTTGCCATGGTGATGAGGGCCATTCCCATGGATGGAGAGGGGCTTGTGGTGGTGCGTTCTGGACCTTTTGACATCCTGAGCAGCTCTTTGTCAGGTCCTCGATCTGTTTGTCAATTCCCGGCCACCACACGTATCCACGGGCAAGGCTTTTCATCTTTACCGTACCTAAGTGGCCTTTATGCAGTTCATCTAGCACTCGGTTACGAAGCTTGGGAAGAATCACAACTCGTGAGCCGCACATCAGTGTTCCCCGACACACTGATAACTGCTCCCTCCTAGCTGAGAATGCTGGAAACAATGAGTCACCATGCGCTGGCCATCCCTTCACAGTGATGTCATAAACTTTTGACAATATAGGGTCATTGCGTGTTTCTCTTTCAATGAGGGAGTTTGTCACTGGTAGCTGCTCAACTATTGTCGTGTGAAACACCTCTGCTGAGTCAACTGTTGTAGTTCTCCCTGAGGTCGGCAGTGGTAAACGTGACAAACCGTCGGCGATGCCATGTTGCTTAGTCCCCTTGTATTCAATGTCATACAGGTGAGCCCCTAGGAAGAGTGACCATCGCTGTAGCCGTTGTGCCGTCATCACTGGAACGCCCTTCCTTGGGTTGAAGATTGAAACGAGAGGCTGGTGGTCAGTTAACAGTGTAAACTGTTGACCATACAAGTAGTGGTTGAATTTCTTGACTCCCCACACAAGGCTGATGGCCTCTCGGTCAATCTGTGCATAATTGCGTTCAGCTGTAGTCAATGATCTTGAGGCAAAGGCTATTGGTCTTTCTGAGCCGTCTGGGAACTTATGTGACAACACTGCACCAATGCCATGGGGTGAAGCATCACATGCCAGTCGAATAGGTAAGGATGGGTCAAAGTGAGCTAGCACCTCTTCTGAAGTAATGAGTCTTTTACCCTCTTGAAAAGCTTGTTCACAGCTGTCACTCCACTTCCATTGTGACCCTGTCTGTAGCAGTGCATTTAGTGGATGTAACACCGTGGATAGGTTGGGCAAGAACTTGTGATAGTAGTTCACCAGTCCATGATATGATCTCAACTGAGACACATTTTCAGGTGTTGGTGCATTAATCACAGCTTCAATCTTGTCTGGAGACTTGTGTAAACCGTCCTTGTCAATCACATGTCCACAGTATGAGATTTCCTTTTTGAAAAACTCACACTTGTCTCGGCTCGCTCGGAGCCCATACTCCCGTAACCTGATAAGCACATGTTCGAGGTTGGAAAGGTGGTCATTGTCATTCTTGCCAGTAATGATGAGGTCATCAAGATAACACTGAGTACCTGGGATCCCCTGCAGGGCTTGGTCCATTGCCCTTTGCCAGATTGCAGGAGCTGATGCCATTCTGAATACCAGCCGATTGTACTGGTAAAGGCCTTTGTGCGTATTTATTGTCAGGTACTTCTTTGATGCATCATCAATTTCCATTTGGAGATAGGCCTGGGCCAAGTCAATCTTTGTGAAGCGTTCCCCTCTTGACAGGGAAGCAAAGATGTCCTCAATGCGAGGCAATGGGTACTGTACTGTGTGGAGGACTGGGTTAACAGTCACTTTAAAGTCTCCGCAGATGCGCACTTTTCTTGGCTTTCCTGGTTTTGTGCTGGAGGTTTTCTTCATCACTGGAACTATAGGTGTGGCCCATTCACTCCAATCCACCTTGGACAGGACCCCTAACTGCTCCAAGTTCTCCAGCTCTGCTTCTACTGAAGGGCGAATTGCATAAGGCACTGGTCTGGCCTTGTGTAACTTTGGATTTGTGTTCTCCTCAATCTTAATTTTTGCTTTCATGCCCTTAAGTGTTCCTATTCCCTTCTTGAACACTTCCTGAGAGTCAGAGAGTATTTGTGACAGTCTCTCAGGAGTGGCGTTGCTGTCCTCCTTTGCTGACACAAACAGTGCTTGGATGGTGTGCCAATCCAACTGTATTTTCCTGAGCCATTCGCATCCCAGTAATGGTGGTCCTCCATTTTCCACTACATAGAGGTTCAATTGTGGTATTTTTTTTTCTTTGTATGTCACTGTCACTTTTATTTTACCTTTGGGGCACACTCTTTGTCCTGTGTATGTCTTTAACAGTACTTTAGTTGGCCTTAGTGGTATGTGTGAAAACAGTCATTTGTAGTCATGTACAGAGATCACTGTTAAAGCTGAGCCTGTGTCCAACTCCATTTTCAGCCTAACTCCTGCCACTTCTGGAGTAACCCATATTATTCTGTGATCCCCTGTCTCTTTCACACTGTGTAGTTTTAGACAAGCCAGATCCTCTTCCTCTGAGTCTGTGTCACTTTTTTTTAAATCTGAACTGTCTCCAGTCACGTGGTGTACCTTCTTGTATCTATCTTTGAAAGGTTTCTTGTTTTCAGTCACTTGATGTACCTTTTTGTTACTCTGTATTGTATCAGTTTTCGGCTTCTTATTTACTTTGCAGACTCTTTCAATGTGCCCTCATCTGCCACATTGTCTGCAGTCTTTATCTTTAAACCAACAGTCATTGTCGTCGTGTGACATTTTGCCACAGCGATAGCACTTCTTTTCTTGTTTCGGTGACATTTTATTAGTTGAATATTCCAGGGATTTTTGTTGAATTTCTAAAGCGCCACGTGCTGCTGCTTCCATTGATATTGCAATACTTAGAGCCTTCTCCAATGTTAGGTCTTTTTCAGACAGGAGCTTCTTTTGTGTGCTTTCACTTTGCATGCCACACACAAATCTGTCCCTCAATGCGTCTGATAAGCCCACTCCAAATTGGCAATGTTCTGATAATTTGCGCAACTTTGCCAAATATTCAGAAATGCTTTCATTTTTGCTCTGGCTCCGTTTATGGAATTTAAAACTTTCGGCTATGTGCAGTGGTTTGGGGCTTAAATGGTCTTGGAGTGTGTCCACTATTTGTTTGAATGTTTTGTTTGCTGGCTTTTCAGGGGTTAATAAACTACGTAGCAGCCCATATGTCTTTGCACCCATAACACTCAGCAAAACAGTGGCTTTCTTTTCTACCTCCACTCCATTAGCCTCACAGTACAACTCCACTCTTTCAATGTAAGTTGCCCAGTCTTCAATGCTGCTATCAAATGCTGCAATAGGGCCAATCATCGCCATTTTTTTTTCCAAACCCTTTTTTCTTTTACTAGTTAGCTAGCGTCATGCAATGCCTGTGCACTTTTCACTTGACTTACGTATCCCCTGCCTAGCTTAGCAAGCGTGCTCCGTTTTCTCTATCTTCTCGCTCCTTTCTTCCAAATTTTGGTGTCCTCTGGATGCGATGCCAGAATAGGAAGACGTAGGTTCATAATTCTCATCACCAATTTGTTGTGTTTGTACTGCTATACACAACTACGTAAAATAATAAAGCAGCAGAGACTGAGAGTAACTTCAAGTGATCTTTACTGGGTAACTGGAACTTCGGCACTGACTATACAAATCAATATGCATCTGTTATATATGCTCGCAACTAAGGACGTACATCCGCAAAACAAAGTAGTCCCTTCAATGTTGTATACATTACACTGCTCCTCATTCTTCCTACCAAAATGCATCGCTTCACACTTCTCCGTGTTAAATTTCACCTTCCATGTGTCTTCCCATTTCACCAGTCTGTCTATGTCCTCCTGAAGTCTTTTACTATACACTTCACATTGCAGAGTTTTGTCTCATCTGCAAACTTTGAAATGATGTCCTGTGTACCCAAGTCCAGGTCATTAATATATATCAAAAAGAGCAGTGGTTCTAATACCAACCCCAGGGGGAACACCACTGTATACTTCCCTCCAGTCTGAAAAACAACCGTTCACTGCTACCCTCAGTTTTTGTCCCATAGCCAATTTTATATCCATGTTGCCACTGTCCCTTTACTTCCATGGGCTTTAATTTTGCTAACAAGTCTATTATGGGGTACTTTATCAAATGCCTTTTGAAAGTCCACATATGTGAGGGTGCCAGTCAGTTCCTTCAGTAACCCCTAGATGGCACCTTCACTGGTTGGTTTCCCTTTGCTAAATTGTTACTTGTTTACTTAACTGCCTTTTATCAGGTTCATTGGTTTCACCTGTTTTTGCTTGTATTTAAGTTCTGTGGTTTCTTCCCTCTGGGCTCAGTCTTGACAAGGGAGTTAGTCTTGACAAGGTGCTCAGTTTTGGACAAGCCAGTTGCCCTGTGGTAGCTTGTCTTGAGCTCAGTTTGGACAAGCCGGTTGCCTCATGGTAGCTTGTCTTGAGTTCCTATCTTGACAAGCCGGTTGCCCTGGGGTAGCTTGTCTTGAGCTCAGTCTGGACAAGCCGGTTGCCTCACGGTAGCTTGTCTTGAGTTCCTATCTTGACTAGCCATTTGCCTATGTGGTAGCCTGTCTTGAGCTCCTATGTTTTGTAACTGTTTACCTGTGTGATTCTAGTAAAGTACTGTTATTTAAGACTGCATATCTGCTTCTCGCCTCGTCTGTCTGCACTTGGGTCCAGAACCAGCCTCGCCTTGATAGCACGGCCTCGTGTCTACACGGCCCCGTGATAGCAACCCTGACAATATACACACCATCTACCGCACTACCTTCATCAACCTTATCCGTTACTTCATCAACAAACTCATTCAAGTCAGTAAAACATGATTTGCCTTTAAGAAATCCATGCTGGCTGTAATTTATTAACCTATATTTTTCCAAGTGACAATTAATTTTGTCTTAGATTATTGTCTCTAAAAGTTTCCCCACCACCGACGATAGGCTGACTGGCCTGTAGTTGCCAGGTTTATCCCTCTCCTCTTTTTTGAATAAGGGCGTAATATTTGCAATCCGTAGTCCTCTGGCACCGCTCCCATATTTAAGAAAGATTGGAAGATTGTGGCCTCTAGAACCTCCACTATAAAAATCATTAGAAAAACACCACAACAATTGAAAAATGCTATAAAAGCTGTTACTCAACTATTTTTCCTGGATTGAGAGAAGAAGTGAATCAGGCTTGTTATGTTCATTAATAAATAGACATTCTTATTATGAACACAGCTAGCTTCTAGCTAGTCATTTATTCAGTACACGTTCTCTAGGTACAGTATCTGTAGAGATGCAGCATGTGTGCTCCAGTGTGCAGGCTGCCATCTTGACTGTTGCCTTGTGGGTAGCCCAGTGCATCATGGGTAATGTAGTCTTAATATCTATACAGCTGGGTAGTGTAGTCTTATATACATACAGCTATATACAGCTCTACACAGCTCTACGGCTCCACCTAGTGTCCACGATAGAATGACATGTTATTGATCATTATATCCCCTTTTCTTTGAGGTTTAACAAAATCAATATCAATCAACTTTCAAGAAAACAATAAAGATAATGTCAGTAACACTTTTGTTAGTGCTCTATAAACATAAACATTTTCAAAACAGTCAACACATTTTCAAAGCTTTACATTGTACTCAAAGATTAAGTCTATCAGGCTCTTTTACTTCACGTGTGGATCTTCTCAACACGGGTAAGT